>NC_090440.1:318757176-319060206 GCF_031143425.1 Pleurodeles waltl | reverse complement strand
TTTCAATGCCTACTGCTTGATGGGGCAACTTCAATGACTGTCATGTTGGCTGGTGGGTTACCACTTAAGCGAAACTAGTTACTCACACCACATGCTGCAACTAGGTAAACTTTGTAGACTACTCTTACCAGAGAGTCCTGCCCCACTTCGCTCTCTCTGTTACTCCGCAATGCACTGGCCTACTGGAAATGCGCCATGCATTATATAAATACCCCCCCCCCCAATTACGCACATAATATCTCTCTGTGGGGTTTGCCCACACTGTTAGGCACACAAACAGCAAATTGCTTATCGCTCTAGGAAAATGTAGGGATCACAATGATGGGAAGATTCACGCAGTTTGATGGCTTACAGACTCACTTTTCTTACTACACACCCACAGCACATGCTGATGCAAACAATCTATGATATAGGTCATGGCAGATATCAAGGTAAATGGCTTTATCGTGCTCTAAGAATCAACTTAAATATATCTTTAGGTGCCCTGAGGGTTAAATGGAGGCGGATTTGGCTCAGACCTTGCATGATAAGGCATGGAAATTTGTTGTGGAATACCTGAGCAGGGTCTCTCCCAATTTTTTATTGAAATTCATACAATTCTCACTTCTATATGGAGCATATCCGACTCCGCAAAAGCTTCATGCAATTTTCCTGCAGCTTCATCAGCAGCCATTGATGCCATGACAAAGACACAGACCTATTACACATGCTATGCTCTTGCCCTTCTCTAATCTCTTATTGGACCGATATACGTACCACACTTTCTGGACTTACGGAAGCACCACACTGGGATAGTGCCTAACATTGCCTCCTGGGCCTATAGCCCTGTCCCAAGAGTTTCAAAGTTGCGGTGCTCTTCCGGAGGAAGCGACAAATAACCAGGTGCTGGAAATCCCTAAAAGCACCCCTTATCCTAAACTGGCATGAGAATGTCATATGCTGGGGCCCAGCTGAGAGCGATGCATTACGCAGGGAGGAGTATCAAGGCCTACATAAACACCCTATTGCCTTGCACTGGGACAACTTACTGGAACCCTTTATATTCCAAGATGACAACAAGCAAAGATCACTTCTCACAGGACAGGGTGCATCCCTTCCCCCGTGCAACCCGATCCCTTTCTTGAGTAACAATTTTTTTGTTTTTTTGTCCTGCTAAAATACTGACCTGGAGATATGTTGAATACTACTCGTGCCCTTGCCCCTTGATCTACAACGACATGTAACTATCATGGACTACTGCCCTCCATGGGCTTGTCTACAGAGTTGCATTGCCTCCTTGCAACACTCCTGCCGGGGTGACACTCCCACTCAAATATATCATGATTCGCAGAGACGCTGAGCAGAGATGACAATTCAGGATTACGGGTGAGGGTTAGGTGTTATAATGTAGTTCTCTGTTCTGTGTGATGTCTGTCAATTGCTACCAATAATTTGCACGGGCACGATGTACTGTCAATGCGTTGTTTAACATAATACATGATATGGCGAAGAATGCATGTATACTACTAATGATATGATATCTTCTATATAGAAACCATACTGTACTGAGATAATCGACATGTATGTGACTGTCATTGCTAATTAAAATGCAATAAAATTTGTTTAAAAAAAATATTAGTGGCAGTGGAACAATAAAGAAGCTAAAGCTCATCACATGCCCTCATTAAAATAATTCCACAATGGGGTCTATATTTTTATCGTATTTCTTCTGCACGCCACAAGCTTCACAAACAAGTTCCTCTGTCTTAGTGTAGAAGTGTATGTCCCTAGCCCATTCCTCCATCGTGAGGTTATACTTGTCTCCAGTGGGGTAAGAAATCTCTTTAGTCTATCAAAAGGCCAATAGCAATGAGAATGTAGATTTACAGGGCCCCCCCAAATAGTCCATAATTCCTAAAATCCTCACCTTGGTGTCCAAAACTAACTCCCTCCCCACCACATTCCACACGTGGTGCTCGCTTTTTCCATAGTCTGTCAGTTGGGAACACGAACATATCATATGGTAGTACATGCAAAGAGGAGAGCTGAACCTCTGAAAACCAGGAGTACCTGATTCCTCATTCTCCATAGCCATGACTGGTTGTAATAGTACCTGTGTAAATATTTTAATTGAATAAGGCATAATCGAACAGAAATGGCCAATACCTGCAGTGCCATCTCCACCCAGTCATCATCATCTAGTGTACCGAGATAAAGTTCCCACCTCTCTCTCTCAGTTTCAAATGTGGGTTATGTGAATTGGACACCAAAGACCTCTGTATACATGAAATTCCTTTTTTCCCCATAGCCTCAAAAACTACTTTAGCTTTGAGAGGTCTAAATTCTTGACGCACAGTCAGTTTACTTATGTTACTCTTAAGGATGTGCCTTATTTGGAGGTATTGAAAATACTAGATTCTTTGCAATTGAAAGTTTATACCAAAATCTTTGAAAAACCTGATACTGTCATTTTGCCACATGTCCCCCAGCAGAGCAATACCTATCAGATCCCACTGATGAAAGCAGACCAGTCAAATTAACTGAGCAACTCCAAAGAGGGGGCATTGTAGTAGATTTAGTATACCAGTGGATATATTTTAAGGAGTGAGAGTCTATTGACCGATGGTAACATTCTGGGAATTGCCTTACCATACAGCTCTATTGCCAAGTATCCAGTCATTAATGAGAATGAGCTGGGCAACCCAATAATAGAGCTTGATGTTTGCTGTCCCCAATCAGCCGTCATAAGGGGCTTGCCTAAACCTTGTAAAGGAAACTTTACTGCGGCTGGGAATAAACCTATTTTGGTCTAATGCACTAACAGCACACTATGCTGGCAGGTCGGATTGCTAGTATTTTCAATTTGATATTGATTAGTGATATGGAGGAACAGGCACTAGCAGGTTTATTGGGCTTGAGTATGATGGTTATTGTTGCCCCATATAAGTTGTATGGTATGGAGCTGGTCTCAAACACTCTCACGAACAGGTTACAGAGGTGAGGGATCAATAACAGCTACATATCTCAGACACACTGCTGGGCCTCACATCTAGTGGAGTGGCAGGTCACAGAGTATGGCCATGGAGTCATTATTGGAAGCTGTTCTAAAGCTCAGACTCAGGGCCTGATTCAGATCTTGTTGGCATTACCACCAAGTCGCGGCGGCGATGGGCCCAAAAAGACTGTCATGCTGGCGGTCTCCCGCCTGCCATAGTTAGATGTATTGCAGTTAAGCCAAATACCGCCACGACTGAGTGTACTCTGTCGAGCTAGCTGCATCTCACAGCCAAGGCGGCAGACTCTAATACTGACGATTAGCACTCTGTCTCCATCCTGCCAAGCCTATTTAGAACACATAGTTGTGCTGGCGGCTTATCGGCGGCCGGCCCATGATGGCAGAAGTCCATTGCGGGGCCTGTTCAGTATAGTACTATGGTGTGGCTATTGGTTGGATGCTAGTAGCCCACACCTGTTGTAAATTGGACAATTGTGGACATCTGCAAAACACACTATAAAACACACTCTATTTCAGACCATGATCCTTTTCCATTACACTGCAGAAGACCACACAGACACCAGAATTCACAACACAGGAGGCAGTTTTTTTCTGTTTTACTCTTCCCTCTGTGTTTTTTGTTAAATTGACCTTATTTCACTACCCTTCATTTTCTGAGCATTCGATTTATCTAGCAAACATTCACAATGGCAGGGAGGAGATATCCCATCCCAGTTTCACAGAGGGAGAATTATCTGTCTTGATGGATGAAATCATTAGAGTAGAGCCACAATTGTTTGGAGTACTTGTCCAAAATACTTCAATTTCCCATAAAAGGCAAAAGTAGGCCAGAATAGTTGACAGAGTGAATGCTGAAGCTAACAATCTGTGCACACTGGAGATTAGGAAGAGGTGGAATGACCTGCGGTGGAAAGTTTGTTCACTGGCCTCCAAGCGTCACCTGGAGACCCAAAGGACTGGTGGTGGTGCTCCTCTCCCCCCATTACAACTCCTTCCCTGGGAGGATAAGGCCTTGCAAATCCTGAAGACTTGACTGAAATCCCTGGTGGAGTGCAGACTGGTAAGTTTGACCTATGTATGTCTCTCTGATTACTAATGGAGTCCTGCCCTTAAGGTACACATTTAGAATGCTGCAACAACCTTAGCAACACCCATATAGCTCATATTGACTACACAAAATAAGTTGTGTTATACAAATTACTAGCAGCATGGTTGTAGCTCTCCTTCTAACATTATGCAATATGTATAGTCAGATTGTGTGTAGTTCCCCATAGATCATCCCTTGCATTGGCTTTGCCCATTACCTTCCATCAACGTATGTTGTTTGCTTCCAAAAACAGGTCCAGAACTACATCCATTACAAGAGGTATTTACCCCTACTTACATCATACACATATGTGTGTACATGTTCCAAATGTGTGTTCAACTCCAATGTAGTCATTTAAAGTTATACACTTTTCAAACAAGTATTGTTCATGGTGTTAACAGATGACTACAACTACCATGATGCACTGTTTTTGGATCTAAAAAAACAATAGTGCAATTTAATGTTGTTTCACTGTCCTTTACTTCCGTGTATATACACACATTTAAAAAAACAAGTGCATTTGTTAGTCAACATGTCATGCTATGGATTAAAATGTCACTTCCTGTGTATCTCAATCATGTTGACACCTGCTCATAGCTACACAGAATTGATAAAAATGCTTAAATTATTCATTGTCTTTTGAATCCAAGGTATCCAATAATGTGTTGTGGCATGCTGAGTAGAATTAGTAGCCACACACAAGCTAAGTTTGACTGTCCATATGATGACCGATAACAGTTTCATATGTATTATGAACCACTTTGAATCCAATGTATTGCAGCCTGCTAGACCTTGCAGTAGTTCAGAACTCCAATCTACTCACCACTGTGTTGGGCTGAATATCTGACACATGTAACCTACAAATCTGAAATAACACCTTTGCATTTCAGGACATCTATACAAGGTCAACACTTGTATAGTGTAAAATAATGAAAATAACACAGGCCTAATCAGTCTATAACTCTCTTTCTAGTTTTTAGGTTGGCCCTTTTTTAAAGAAAGACACATGAAATGCACAAACTATATATTAATTACATATCCTCTGTAACCTTCACAGGTCCAAACACCAGCCCGGTGCACCACCGTCTGCCAGCCAAGACATCTCCACTCCAGCCCAAGAGCAAGCCTTCAGTGAGGACACCGATGCTACAAGTCAGGATGACTACAAGCCAGCTGGTCTATCTGGTCTGTTTGGCCAGGCAGCTCCAATGAGTCAAACTCGGCCGACACCTACACTTCCCACCACAACATCTCAGCTTGAGGACACCTCCACTTCATGTGCACCTAGGACCTACACAGTAATCCTGTGTCCCCCCCAGTCCTGGCTCCAGTTAGGACATCAACAACACAGCCTCCAGTTATGCCAGGGCCCAATGGGTTGGGGCACACTTCCTCAAGGGCACAGGCTAGTGGGGGTAGGGCTTGTGGGAGGGAATCTGTGGGCCAACCAAGTGAAGCCACTGGGGTTTTTGTTAGCCAGACAAGGATAGACCAAGTCTTGGGAGAAGTACAACACTCCCAAGACATGATGGGCCAGGTCCTAACAGAGCTCAGGGACGTTAAGCAGGTGCAGAGGGAGAACTATGTAGAGATGCAGGATATGAATTCCAATTTGAGCTTCGTGACTGGGGTGATGTTTGACATTTATCATCATATGTGCAGGGCATTTCCTGTACCATCTGCCTCTGTCTGTGGTCTCTCCACATCTGGGCAAAGTACATCACTGCCCGCCACAGACAGGGAGGCCCTGCCACATGAAGAGCTTGCTCCTACCACTCCAGTCCCGGCACCTGTGTCCGCCACCTTCCTCCCTGGAGGGGACGGTCATCCAGACCAACAGAAGAGGATGGCATGACAAACACCACCACCTCCAAGAGACGCAGAACCTAATTTCCTCCTTGTGTGTCTACCATTCATGCTGTGGACTATTTCATGCACACATTTACCTTTTCTGAGGACAGTTGTATTTTGGACATTTGACTTCAAAGCATTTTGGCTCTACTCCCATGTTTCCATCCACCATGACAGACTCTTTTTTTTGTTTATTTCATATTTTTATAATACACCTCACTCTTTTTTGTGTTATGATAATAAATGTTATGGACACAGAGTACAAGACTCTTGTTGGATTATTTGTGGCATTTCCTTTGTCATGTCTGTCTTCCACCATCATGTTGTCAAATCTTTTGAACATTCAGTTGGAAAAGAATGTTGAAAATACAAAGAGGTAAGGTCTTAACCAATTTATTCAAAGAAAACAAATATCATTCGGAATGTATTTGGAACATACAAATGTTGGCAACAAGTCCCTGTAGAAATGGAATCTGGGTTTTAAAAAAACAGGCCTAACCCAGGCCTAACTTCAGTCTTTGCCATTCAGAGTTATACACTCCACAACCTTGACACCATGAAGGAAAGGGAATATGCCATGGGATCACATTAAATAGGCAAACTATCACTGATGCACAACCACAGTTGGAGCCATACATCCTGCCCTCACAATAGGAACGGAATCCTAGATTAATAACACCAATAGTCAAGCTCATGGCAGTAACAAAATTTGAGGCTACATGACCAGTACAGGACACTGTGACAGTATCATGTGCAATGACACATTTACCAATTGGTGGTGTGCCAACAAAACATTCAATCACCTATGATGAAACACATTAACAGCTACCTCCACTGTCCACAAATTGAAAATGTAGCCAATGTGAAGGAAGAACAGTATGCCAGGGCTTGACATACACATGTGGTTTGAGCAACTCAAGTGGCACAAAGTGCCGTGATGGCAGCATCACACAGAAAATTGGTCTGATACAATCTTCTGAACTTTTATACTATCAGAGTACAAGTTTTCTCTGGAAAAGGTTTGTCCATCCCAAGTGGGTGTCTGTCCCAGGATAAACACATGTTCACTTTGTACTTCCAAACAGCAACATATCACAGTAAATGTCACAACTTTGAAATGCCCAAATGGAGAGGACATGGTGAAGGATCCTGAAAAAGAATAACAAGGGAAAAATTATTTTTACCACCTATTAAATTGAACTCAATTGACAACTCATGAGGACACACATACTTAGCACGAGCACATTTCATCTATGTCAAAGACCACATTACTCAATATAGGGAAACTCTGATCCACTAACATCTTTCCCTTGAACTTTCCTGCACTGCCTATTTGTAACAAATTACCATAGCAGAATGATATGCTCCCTATGTTACACGCTTTACTGACATTAGGGGTTCAAATTTGTAAAGGTAAACATAACACTCGGGAGAAGAAGTGGTCAATTACGTCTTGACGTAAGTCAACTCCTTCTTCACCATTATCAACTTCATTGGGCATTTCAAGATCCTCTTCCGGAGGCTCATCACGGTCTCCATTCTCTGCAATTATAGGGATGTTTCTCCCCAGGGCGATGTTATGGAGAATGCAGCAGGCATCCATGATTTGGCACACCTTATTGGATGAGTAGAGGAAGGCTCCACTGGTCTTGTCAGGCACCTAAGCCTAGCCTTCAGGAGCCCGAAATCCTGCTCCACTCATCTCCGTGTTCTTCCATGGGCCTCATTAAAGCAGACTTTTCCTGGCGTTGGATTTCTCAGTGGTGCAAATAACCACAGATGGTTAGGATACGCTGAGTCTCCTACACTGAAGCAACACATCAACAGATTACTCACATGTCAAGCCACTGTCACTTCCAAAACTAGAATTCAGGCAAAGGATCAACTGGTCATATTCTACTTACCAAACAGCCAGGCCCTCTCTGGTCCAAGTTCTGACATCTGCATGGGTGTATTGCTGTGCCATAGTATGAGTGAATCATGTGTTGACCCGGGGAATAGGGCACACACACTTGAGATGTACATGTCTGGTAAGCAGACAACTTGCACAATGATGGAATGGAAATTCTTCTGATTGTGGTAGACCTGTTCCCTGTTGTATGGTGGCGCCAAGGCAATATGCGTGGCATTTATTACTCCAACCACATGTGGTATTCCACCCAAAGCATAAATTTCCCCCTTCACTGTGGTAAAATCCGGCGGACGCTAGAATTGGATGTAGTTGTTCATGTTTTTCATCAAGGAAGCAAGGACTTCTTGTAGCACACCACTGAACGTTGGTTGGGACATGGTCCCAGATACTGGCACAGTGTAGTGACAGGTGCCAGTGGCTACAAAATGCAGTACCGCCATGAGTTTTACTACTGGTGTTATGGCTGTTGGAGTCATATTATGAAGTAGGAGATCAGGCTATAACTGCTGACACAAATCCAGGATAGTTTGTCTATTTAGGAGATACTGCTTGATGATATCCCTTTTCTCCATGGGGGCAAGGTCTGGAAAGGGCCAGAACACCTGAGGCTGTCACCTCCTACCCTTGGCTGGGTTTAAACGCTTGTGTGTATGGAAAAGAAAAGATCAGATGAAACGGTCACACCACACTTTTAATGTAAAAAAAATCTGACTTCTTGGTAACAGTAGAAATGTCATTGGGTAATACATGTACACACATTAACATCAAATATTTAGACTTCCAAAAAAATTTAATTCTTATTTTCACTTTTTTGTCACCATGTGCAAATACATTTGAACTGTATTATTTGCACATCATTTTTTTTTTTTAAATACCATCAACGGAAGTAGTATTTCCCCTGTTGCACTATCATTGTCAAACACATTCAAGGTTCACATTTTATTGTGTCATAGCTTGCAAATAAAAGTGTTGTCCGTATCTGACATTTAAAAATTTACTTACCTTGATTTAGAGTGCTGGTGACGCACTAACAATTGAAAAATGTGTAGCTTCACACCCTAAAATGGCGGCTGCCTGACCTTGCCATCAGGACATTGGCTACCTGACGGCTGTCAGAGGAAAATGACCACATAGTAGGTGGTAGCCTTCACTATGGGCCCTGCCATGGCCTAACATGTGTAACAGCTACGCATGAAAGCCAATGGCTGTGTCTTGTCTGTGTCACAGATCGCGTCCACCGTGTGCTTGTACGCAACGTATTGAAAAAAGCTCACTTGCCTCCTAACACTGCAGCCATCAAGATCTCCTCATTTGTTACTGCTGTTACCGACCTCAGGGAGGCAGGATGCCAGGCAAAGCAGGTGACAGGGCACCTGCCTTTCCCCTGAGGAGCTGGAGGTCCTTGCCAGGGAGGTTCTGTCCCTGTACAGCCAACTCTGTGGGACCCCCGAGGAACAGGTACATGTGGGATTGGTGAATGTCTGACTGAGTAACCTCTTCCTTTCTGATTCACAGGCTATTTGCTTCCTCTTTGGTAATGTGGGTAGTGTTGTGATTGGAGTTGAGTTGACAGTATGATGTAGCTGGGACAGATTGTTTTGACCAATGCCTGAAATGTCTGTGCATGGTAATGTTAAGTCACATGAAAGTAGAAGCAGTAATGTGTGTCCATGTAACACACAAATCCTATTTCATCACACAAGCAGCAGGCCACTGACTACCAGTGGCCAGTAGACTGTGTACCAGTAGTATGACTGACAACATACTGCCAATGTTGGAATGATGTTGAGTTAAAAATGTAGAGGGTCTGGAGTTGTCTGATGCTGTACTGTCAAGTGGGATACAAGCATATGTTGTTTATTAGGTCTCTCTGTAAGGTTTATACCTGCTGTTGAGCCACATATAGGTAAAGTTAGTTAAGATGACACTGGCTGCACTGTCGGAAAGGTGGGATGACCTGCACTGGGCAACAAGAAAGTCAGCAGAGATCAAGTCTGGCAGTCCTCCCAGCAATCCAGGTGGGTACACCGCACCCTGACCCCCCTAATGGCCCACATCATGTAGTGAATCCTATCTTGTTTTTAATGGGAAGCAGGAGTTAGATTAGCCTTCTGGCTTGCAGACCTGTGCCCCCATCACCCAGTGACTTTTACCCTACTTGGCTTGCTCTGTTTTAGCACAATTATTTAATTATATTCTTCCAAAATGGCTGCATTCTTTTTAGTTAGGACAATGTTTTAGTTTCCTGCTATCAGCGCCACTCTGATAAGGCGTCACTACCAGCGCCAGTAGATAGATAAGATGTAGGTATTCACATTAGGTACTTTCCCACTTGCATATCTTGTTATCTATTGTTTGGGAACAGACCTACGTCAAGGGTCTCAGCAGATCTGTATAAATGCACCTTACACAGACAGATAGTCAGAGGGATTCCGACCAGATGCCATCGCTGCTATCGATGCTGCATGTCGACCTGACGCTGACCTAGTCTTCGTGTCCACACAGAGTCTGAGCTAGAGACCTCATTCCAAGGTAACAAGGGTTGGGGGCTCTCCTCATGAATACTGCATTGGCAAATTAGGTTTATCACACCTAGCTCTCTTTAGGTTAGAGATTAGGTTCATCATGCTAGGGTATTAGGACATATTTCATATCTCATGTCATTTTATGTCATTGCAAGATGGTGGGGGTCTTCGCATTAATGACTCTCGTGTTCACAATTCTGTTTCTATTATGCTTATCAATGCAGCCCATGCAACTTATCGTAGATTGCAGTTTTGTTAATAAAACCTATTGAACACCTTACTGCATCTCCTTCATTGCCTGTGTTTGAGTGAGACATGCTGTTCATGTGAGAAAGGGGTAATCTTCATTCAACCATGACACTCCCTGAGATGTCGCACTCTTGAGTCCATGGGTAAAGGCTGCCACAAATCACCTTTTGCTGTTTGGGTTTTTGGTGAGATGCTGCTTGTGAGCCGGGAGGGTTAGGACGACAGTTGCGATTTGTTGTAGAACTGGCATAGTCACCTACAAAGTTAAGTACTGTCATCCTTAAATCAGCAGTCTTACCTAGAGCAAGAGTCAAACTACAAAAATCCTTGCAGTGGCTTAACCAGAGCTTCACGGGCAGTTGAGGGCCCAACAGCAGCAACAAGGGGATAAGTCATTGTCTGTAGATGTTGTGCTTTGACCTATTTACTCTCCATCTATGTTGTATGCCCTCAACTTTGAGGTTAACACACATCCAAAGTCCATGAGGATTTCTGGAAATATAAGTTGATTAGTCAGTGTCTGATGCTGTGTGTGGTGTTTTGTTTTGTGCTGAAGGATGACACTATGGGGCAGATGTATCAAGAATGCATTTTGCGAGTCGGAAATAGCGATTTTTAAGAAATCGCTATTTATGATTTGCAAAATGCAATGTATCACATTTGCGATTCGGTAATAGCGATTTCTTAAAAATCGCAGATGCTATTACCAAATCGCAAATTGTGATACCGGCCCCCATTCGCACCTATGGGCCTGTAGGCCCATATTTGCGAATTTTTTGCATTTCCAAAATTGCGAATTTCTAACTGGAATTCACAAATTTTGGAAATGCAAAGTCCAGTGTGCTGGGGGCCTTACGCCCCCTCTGCTGCACCCCAAAATATTTTTTTACAACATGTAAGGTGCACACATGCCAAAAGGGCATGTGTGCTTTACATGTAAATTTTAAAAATGCATTTTGAATGCATTTTTAAAATTTGCACATGGTTACCACCAAGTTCAACTTGGTGGTAAATAGTGATTCCTTAATGCCCAATTCGCATTAAGGAATTGCTTGTTACATGTGCTTTAGAAATCGCAAATAAGGATTCCTTATTTGCGATTTCTTATTTAGAAAGTCACAATTTGCGACTCTCTAAACAGGGTCGCAATTTTAAGGAATCTCTATTTTAGCGATTCCTTAAAATTGCATTCAGAATGCCTTTGATACATTCTAAAATGGCTTTTTGCATTCGCAAACTGGCATTCGCACCATTTGCGAATTCAAAAAGCTTTGATACATCTGGCCCTATATTCCTCCTCACAAGGCGAGTATTGTTGTGGCCAGACACATGGTTGCATGCAAACAAAGGGATTGCCAGCATTTTCACAATGACAAGAGGGCCATTTTCACAAACCATGCCCCACGTCATCATTGGGTCAGGTGGGGTGGTACATCACAAATGTGTGTAGTGAATGTAGGCTTTATTACCGGTAACTGTGGCAAACTGCACAATTATGATGCATCTGATATATCAGACTTGCCATTGGTAAGTCGGTGCTCTGGCAATATGAGAATGTGCATCTGCACCAAGAATATTGGTGTTCTGTGTACAGTGGCTGTAGTAGGCTGGCCCTCTATGTAGTGTGCAAAGCTAGGCACACTGTGCAGGGGGTCCAGGCAACCACACATTGGTTTAGAGAGGTAAAAACTAGACCACCTAATGCTCTAATTTTTATGGTAGGTTGGTCGAGCAATTAGGCTGATCTTGGAGAAGTGCAAAGCATTTGTTGTACTCACAGTATCAATAAATGAGACCACACAATCAAAACAATAACTCAAGACAAATTTAGAAAAATACTTTAGATTTTTCTAAAAACTTTTAAGACCAAGATCATCAAAATCGGGTAAGTACTTTTCAAGTTATGAAATTTTGAAATTTTCATAAAAATAGTATTTTTGTGCGTAATTAGCCAGCTTTGGAATCAATGGAGAAAATACTTTGAAAATACATATAAAATCAGGCAATGCGTTTACCAATGTCTCCTTTTGCAGGTATGTCAAGGTCGTCGGTTGGCACTATGGACCAGCTAGAGAAGTTTGGGCGGCTCCCAGTTTTGGCGGGAGCATCTGCAGTAAGTCATTGGAGCTGGTGCCAGGCCACTGCAGGGAACCTTTGGAAAAGGAATGCACAGGTGAACTTAAAGGTACGTTCGGTGGGTCCCTTTGGAGTGCAGAGCAAATCTGTGAGTTAGGAGCTATGCGCAAAGGTGCCTTTGAAAGCAGGAGGTAGGTCAATTTTAGGGTTGCTTGCAGGTCAGCAGGGGCCCTCTTGTGGGAGGTCCTGGTGGCTTCTGAAGTCCCTTGACTGGGGTTTCCTCCTGGCCCTTTTACAGTCTTGAATGGACTGTCCTTCTTGGTGTCCGACGTTAAGTGACCAGTACCTAGGGCTATTGCACGGTTTGGCCACTGGAGGGTGCAGTGCCACCAAACTTGGCCCACTTGCAGGGTTTGTCCTCAAGGTCCGTTGGGTGGAGTTTGGTCTGGCTGCGACATTTGGTTCCTTGGTCAGCAGCCAGTCAGTGAAGTGCCTTTCACTGGGTCTTTGGTCTTAGATTGCAGGAGAGTGATGCCTTCACTCTGGAGGAAGATCTTTGGCGATTTTCGAAGTGTGGAGGTCCTCTGGGGGTTTATAGAGTCTGTCAAACGTCCAAACAACAAGTTGCAACTGTCTAGTCCTGAGTGCAGCAGGCAGGGTTTGGTGCCTTTTTTATGATGTAGCAGGACTTCAGTTCTCGAACCTAGGGTCTTCTTTGTTGCTGGCCTTCTTTTGTTCTTGGAATCTGATTTCTTGGTCAAGGGATGCCCACTAAATACTGTATTTAGTGGACGTTTAGGGGAATACCTAGTAGTGACCAATGTGTCATCTACCTTATGGTAGCCACTCCCACTAAGTGACACTACATGTGGGCATAGGTCACTTCCCTAAACCTGATTGGCTATTTTCCTTCCATGCAAGATGAAGGAAAATGAAATGGAGGGGTCACCTCAGATACAACGCCTTAGGGGTGGTGCAAGCTGGGGCTGACCATTCCTCCTGTCCTTTGTTCGGTTTACTGCCGTCGCTCTGGCAAAAAGTGGGGGTTAGCAATGGGGCAACCATCTGCAGCTAGCAGCAGGCTTGGGGGTCGAGTTTCAAAGGCGGTAAGCACTTTGAAGCTCACTAGCAAGGCAGTGCACATTCCTGAGGGAGGGGGTGTTTGCACCTCCACCGAGGAAGGGCTTTGTTCTGGGACCCAGAGAGCAGGATCTCTCACCACAGGTTTCCAGAATCTTGTCTGGTGGTGGCAGGCTGGTTGTGACCGGCCAGCAACCATGCCAGGGTAGTTAGCTTTTGCAGGGGCACCTCGAAGGTGACCCCTGGGGACAGTTTGTAATAAATCCAATAATGGTACTAGTACAGGGTTTAGAGTAGCCATCATGTAGCTATGAAACTCGTACTGACCAGTGTTCGGCATATGTATTAAAATGGCTGCTCTGTTCACTTACTACCTCCCAGGTTTGGCAAGGACACAGTAGGGGCACATTGCTCATGCATCTATGTTCACACATACACTACAGTGCTCCATGCCTTAGGGCTGGAAGGCCTGTCAGAGGGGTGACTTACCTATAGTGCACGCAGTGTTTAGTAGACAGGGCACACAGGCTATGTGCCATGTCGAGTTTTCTTTTAGGATTGCATCAGAACACTCAGTCCGCAATGGCTGTGCTGGGTGCTTCTGGATTCATGGCCCTAGAGGGTGGCACACTCTGTGCTGCTGCCCTCAGGGGTCTACCCTTAGTACCCCATGCCCTGGGTATCCCATTACTAGGGACTTACAGTGGCAGCTAAAGGTGTTGCCAAATGTATCAATACCTTTGCAATGGTTAGGGAATGAACACTGGTACTGGGGACCTGGTTAGCAGGATTCCAGTCCAAGTTGCATCCAGAAACCAGGCTAAAAGTGTGGGGGGGGGGAATACTGCAACAAGGTGCCAGTTTCCCACAGTGGCATCATTTCTTGTCTGACACATGTTTAAAACAGTTTGTCCAGCAAACGTCTAATAAGTTAATGTGGACAGTAGCAGGTGGTCCTGAGTCCTTAGTCCTTCACAAATGTGCATGTAAACCAGTCTGTGATTGTCAACGTGAATTTGTCTGCCAAACTGTATTGTTTGCAACAGACAGGATTGTGTCCACATTGGTGAAAGGGTTGTACGTCCCTCAGACAACATTTTAGTGTCCTTAGTCCTGCCCAGAGAAGAAATTGATGATGGAGAGCAATGCAATACTGAAAGGGACATTTGCATATGGAAGGTAACATCACATAGGTGTTGTGGTGTCCCATCTTGCGCAGACAATTTCCATCCAAAAATCTCACCTTTTGGGAGAAGTGAATACATCTTATATCTGCACTGCAGTGGTTCTGAGATGTAGCCAGGCCTATGTGTTTACTCATGCTGTTGAAACCCTTTGTTATGGAGTGAACTACAAGTGTATAAGTGACAAAGGCATACATGATATGGAAAATGAGATGGGGGATTATTGAACTTGTTGCAAATGCTGTGTGATGTACATTGATGTCCAATGTATTCGCACAGATACCCTAAAACTGTTGTATTTATTTTTTCAGCCTCAACTGGGCAAGGCGAAGGAGAAAGTGGCCACATCGGCGGGGATGAAGCTGGCCACATTGGCGGGGATGAAACTGGGCATCGGGTGTGGACACTACAGATGCTGAGGGGCACAGTGACACGGAGGGTGACGGGGACTGGGCAGGAGGCCACGAGTGATCCGACATCTTCCTTGGAGGCCTCCAATGAAGACCACTCCATAGTGGGGGCGCACTCTGGAGAGACTGTGACACCTGAATCTTGGTCTGACCCCCCCCATTGCTATCTCCACCCTCCCTCTTGCCCTTCCCCCCTAAAATGGATGGCATCACCTTTGCTGCAGGCATCTCTGCCCCGGTGTCCCAGGTTGCACTCACTGAGGAGGCTGTTGATCTTTTAAGAATGATCGCTGTCGCCAGACTGCACGATTGAATACCATCCAGGGGCTGGCTGGCCAGAACACACAGATGCTGGCTTACCTGGATGGCATTCACTATGCCCTGTCTGGCCTCCTCACTGGCTGCTGACTCCTGCCCACCCCAACCTTGTGCCCAGTCTCTCACCCCTTCACAATCCTAAATCCCTCAACCCAGCCCTATCCAAAGCACACACAAACATATGCACGCACCCACAACAACAACCACAAGCAGCACATCCCAACACCAACACAGCAAAACACACAAGCACAGACACACACATGCAGAAACCATGCACACCACCCCCACCACCCCCACAAGCACACCCAGTCAGTGCACCCACCACGACACAACCACACACCCCCACAACCACAGATACAACACCCATCACTACAGCAACACCCATACGTACAGCAACGCCCACACGTACAAGCACACCCCCAGTCAGTGCACACCACAACAGAACCACACACCCTACCACCACCACACCCACAGACACAACACCCACCACTACAGCAACACCCAAACACACAAGCACACCACCACCACAAATGCATGCACCAGTACACTCAGACACCACACCAACATATACCACATCCACTACATACACATTCACACACACACACACACATACTTGACACAAACTCCCACACTCATGCACCCGACAATCAGTAAAAGACACAAATCCAAAATTAGAGCACATACACCAGACCCTCAAGCACACACACCTTCAACACAGACACACACAACAGATAAAGCCACTCCTTCTACCTCCTAAGCCTAAATCCCTCACGAACACCCTTCCCATTTTCCTAAGGCGAGCCTACTTTCTCCCTGGCCCTGACCACGACCAATACTCAAACCATCCCTCCCAAATGTCTTTCCAGCCCTTCCACCTCCCAAACCACCCGTTCCACATCCCAACCCACCGTTACCAAACATAAATCGACCCCTTCCAAATGCAAAAACACCCCTACCAAACCCACCCTTCCTAAACCCAAACCCACCACACCCAAACCCCCCTCCCAAACCCAAGGACCCCCACTAACATCATCAAGGTGCCTGCTGTCTGCCCCATAGATGCCCGTTCCAGAGGAGGTTTATTCTGGCACTGAATTTAGGAGGCAAGTGATGGGCCTGACAACCATTATGGCCCACATGGGCTAACACCTTTGTATATATATTTTTCCATTTGTCCAGGTGGACTTTTCTTATTTTTCACTGAGAGACTTATATAAAGAATATATAAAGAAATTTTGAGAACACCATTGTCCTGGTCTTATTTTCGATTGTTACTAACATAACTGTTTACCGATGATGTAATTTCTGCTAATGTTTGAGCCATGAACTTAGTCTCCTTTGTAACAGTTACAAACACAGGTCGTATATTTTAGTTTTGTTTTTTTAAATGCATACATTAGTGCTGAACATTAGCGATGGACATATTAATTTTGGTGCAAACATTCATGTTGTTACTGGACACTTACACCAAAATTTATAATTTCTTATTTTGTGAGTGGAGAATGCATGTGTGGTTATTTTGACATGATGTGTCAATAATATTCATATATGCATTACAGAGATAACTTGGCACTTTATAGTTAAGTGATATCTAATGTTTGTGATATATTGAACTCACCAAGGGGACATGTGGCCTTCATACATCTCTGCCATTTTTATGCAGTTCACCAGTAAAAATGTTATTATATTATGTGTACACCCACCTATAGCATGTTGTAGTGTAATTGCTACATTACCATGGGATTGATGGTTCAAATTGGGAATACTGTTTAAGTTGATGCTATTGATATTTTGTGGACATTATTGCACACACCTGTGCAGACACATTTCCATGTGTGATTGTTGAGACTTTTTGTGTAGATGTCCACTGCTATGAAGGCTGTCTGTATCAGATTGGTAGGTGCTACTTATATATCGAGGTTTGTTATGATACATTTTCTGACTACAACATTCACACTTTAGTATTGTGCACCATTATACTGGTGTTTACACAAATTATTGAGTCATGCACGAGTCTAGTATTACTGTGATGCTACAAATCCAAGGGTAACAGGAATGCCCATGACTTTCCTTCTGCTCTGGCGACAACGGGGTTGATTACCATCTTGGACTTGGCCCAAGAGTAACAGGAGGACTGGTAGCAAGAGGATCATGGTGGCAGGATACATGGAAAGTATTAAAAAGGTGAGTTTTGTGTTTATATATCTCCCAAACTGCCAAATCAAGTGTGGAGGCTTAGCTGCCACAGTTGAGTGAACAGGACTGCACATAGTGATTGGCTCGGTAGTAAAGGGGCTCTCCTCCCACCACCAGCTGCTTTTGCTTATGGTGCCATCAACACGGGTGAAGATTCTTGGCAGTGACATTGGACTAGTCTTTTGCCTAGGCTCCCTCTGACATCTAAATATGGCTGGGGGACAGTCATGGCAGTGGGACGGTTTCCCGTCAAAAAATCAACGGCGGGACCGTTACAACCCCTGACTCATTTCTGAAGACGTCGGTGAAGTGAACAGTGTGCTCGCAGCATTTGTGGCAAGTATTTCACAAGAAAGAAAAGAAAAAGAAGATTGGGCTACTGACTGATGGAACCCAGTTTATTGCTGATGTGTGCGAAGGGTCAAGTTGGAGAGCGACCGTGCCGTGGTTGTTTACACATTCCGAGTAGTGTGGAAGTTTGAAATGTGCTGCAGCAAATTCAAGTAAAACTGTAATTTACAAAGGAAAGTGATCGTTGTTGCGCTGCATGACTGCTGTGATTTCCAGGAAAAACATATTATAACCAAGTTTATGGTTATTGAACAGTCAGTGCCTCGGAGGGAGCTCGCGCTGTAAGCACATGAAGCATAACTGAAAAACAGTTGGAGAGATGCGTGCGCGTGATTGAAACTACAAGCATGGGAGAGACCTTGGAAATGCCCTGAACATTCTGTGACTGAAGGAATTTCTATATTTAGCACAGATACATTAACATTGAACATACGGTTTAGTTTTGACACTCGGAGGCACAATCGAGTCTCTCTTGTACTGGAAGCATTGTAAATAAAACATTTTAGGATCCCTCTGTGAGGCGGCGCAGCCACACGTCACGACATCATGACAAAGGAAGTCACGGGGAAAGTCTAAAACAACATCTGTTTCCAATTGGGGAACAACAAGGAAGTGTTTCATTCGGTTTTTGATATGGTCGAAATTCTTGGACAATAATTGAACAACAGCTCCACCTGGTGGAGAAATTTCAAACTCACCACACATATTTATTTTGTATTAATCTGTTTAGTAGTAGGAATTAGCCTTGTACATTTAATTATAATTGTAAAAGGTTATTTAGCAAAGAATATTTACACCCCGTGCATGTCTAGCTGGTGTAGACATAAAAATATATTGGTGTAAACATGGCAGGACAGTCTATATCTGCACCGCCAATGTTTTTGCAAGAACCAGGATCCCCAAGTATAGCATGGGAAGATTGGAAGGACATGTTTGAAGCATATTTAGAGGCCATAGAGGGGGACACGTTTGTTGCAAAAAGGAAATTGGCCATTTTGAAGCATTGTCTGGGTGTGGAAGGAAGAAGAGTTTTGAGAACGTTACCTATAAATGTTAATGAGTATAGAGATGAAAATGCTAGCTCGGACGCAGATGGGATAGAGGAGGATGAGTATGCAGATGCTTTAAAAGCTTTGGAAGATAATTTTGGAAAAAAAATAAGTGTAGTGGTAGAAAGACATAAATTATTTTCGCGAGCTCAACTGCAGGGTGAAACTATTGAGCAGTATGTTGCAGTCCTGAGAAGATTGTCCATTTCATGCAAGTTTAAAGATATACGTGATGAAATAATAAGGGATCAATTAATTAATAGAACCAATAATGTTAAAATTCAAGAGAAATTGTTAGATTTTAAGGATCCCACTTTAGAAAAAACCATAGAGATAGCCAGACGTATGGAAGACACTTCCCGATATGTAAAATAATTGAGCAGCAATGCATTCAAGGAAAAAATAGAACAAAGTGAAAGTGCGTCTGTGAATGTGGTTAAAAGACCTGCACGCACTAGTAGTAAGATAGAGTTGGGAAATGGCTTGATGAGATCACAGGACGGAGATAAAAGAAAGACATGTTATAGGTGTGGAAGTGCAAGACACACTGCAGAAGCAAGTAATTATCCTGCTGGCAATGCAAAGTGTTTTAAGTGTAAGAAGATGGGACACTTTGCCAGAGTGTGTAAGATGGGTACAAGCATGTATGTGAAAAAGGGAGTAAACCTGGTGAATGAAGGTTATGCTCAAATTGAACATCGGATGGTTACGGATAATGATAATGAAATCGAAGTGATGGTAGTATGTGGTGTAGAGTCACAATACAAGGTAAATCAATTAGGTGAACAATATAAGCCTCCAAAATGTACTGTGAAAATGAATAATAAAGAAGTACAAGCATGGGCAGATTCATGTTCGCCTTTTACATTGGTGGGTGAGTCCGTTTGGGAGAGCATAGGCAAGTATGAGTTGTGTCCTACTGATGTTGAGCCTGAAGGGTATTGTGGGACTAAATTGCCTATAAAGGGATATTTCACAGCAGATCTAGAATTTTTGGGAAGGAAAGCAAAAGGCAAAATGTATGTGGTCGAAAAAGGGAGAACGTTGCTGGGTTGGAGGGAGCAACGAGCGTTAGGAATGATATTGAACCCCAATCATCCTGACCAGGTGTTGCTGACAGAGCTCAACAAGAAAAGTAAATGGTGCTCTTTATTTCCAAATTTATTTGCTCAAAGTTTGGGTTGCTTGAAGGGATTTGAACACAAAATTGTTTTAAAAAAGGGTGTGACCCCACAGGTACATAAAGTACGGAATGTTCCATTAGCATTACGAGAAAAATTGAAGGAGGAGTTGAAGCGTTTATGTGATGCTGGTGTGATTGAGCCTATTGAAGCCTCCGAGTGGCTGAGCCCTATAGTTATAACGAGGAAACCCAATGGCAAGATTCGCATGTGTGTGGACTTGCGTGATCTTAATGAGTGTATATGGGTTGACCGGCATCCTCTTCCTTGCATTAATGAAATGTTGATGTCTGTGAAACATGCTGGATATTTCACTACGTTAGATTTATCAAATGCTTATCATCAAATACAACTGCATTCGGATTCCAGGCATCTTACATCTTTTGTAACTCCAGAAGGGGCTTATAGATTTACTCGCATGCCTTTTGGCTTAGCATCAGCTTCGGCAGTGTTCCAAAGGGTCATGCAGAGGATATTGCAGGGCATGACAAATGTGCTTGTTTTCCAAGACGACATATTAGTGTGGGAAAAAAATGAAAAACTGCATGATGTAGTGCTATCGACGGTTTTGAAAAGATTAGAACAGGCTGGTCTTACTATTGGTTTGGATAAATGCAAGTTTGGGGTGAAAGAGGTTGAATACTTAGGACACACACTGACAAGTGAAGGGATTAAACCCAAGTGCAATTTGGTGGAATCGATTGAAGAAGCACCAGTTCCTCAAGATAAAAAACAACTGCGTTCTTTTTTGGGGCTTGCAGAATATTATTCGAAGTTTGTGGATCCTTTTTCTGAAAGGGTCCATGTGTTGCGAGCACTTATGAAAAAAGGAATGATATTTAATTGGACACAGGAATGACAACGGGCGTTTGAAGATATTAAGGGCTCTATTGTAAAAGCGGTAGTGTTAAAACCTTTTGATCCTGCTGATAAGACAATAATCATAACAGATGCCAGCAATTACGGTCTAGGAGCAGTGTTAATGCAGAAGTGTGATGGTCGGGAAAGAGCAGTGGCATTTGCTTCTCGTACACTCAAAGGTGCTGAAAGCACATACTCTACCATAGAAAAGGAAGCATTGGCTTGTTGGTGGGGTATACAACACTTTAGAACATTTGTGTGGGGTATGGAGTTTGAATTGCGCACAGATCACAAGCCTTTAATTGATTTGTTTTCTACGAGGGGAGCTAGCAGAGCTACTCCACGCATAGCTAAGTGGATATATCGACTTCAAGAGTTTGTGTTTACCATAAAGTACATGCCAGGGACAAAGAATGTGAACGCCGACTGTTTGTCGAGGCTACCATTGGTTGGGGAAGAGTATCCTGAGGACAAGGAATGGATGGTGGCAGAAATAGCTGAAGTGAGCAATGGTGCCGTCAGTGAGGAGGAATGGAAACAGGCCGTATCACACAATACCGAATTGAGTTTGCTTACAAGGGCGTTGTTATCTAAGCAGGGTTGGAAGATGTCGGAAGATTTGTGTGTTTTCAAAAATGTGTGGGATGAATTGTCTGTCTCTGATGGTATTGTGAGGAGGTGTGAAAGGTTAGTGGTACCCAAACATTTACGTCACAGGCTAATGGAGTTACTACATGTGGGGCATGGAGGAATGTCAGCCATGAAGCGAAAAGCTCGGACTGATTTTTGGTTGCCAGGCATGGATATACAGATTGAACGTTTTGTCAGGAACTGTATTCCACGTGCATGTAGTGACAAGTCGCACACATCACAGGACACACCTTTGAATTTCATTCCATTTCCTGATCGAGCGTGGGAAAAAGTAGCCATAGACATTTGTGGTCCTTTTGAGTGTTTAGGTACTAATGACAGGTTTGCAATAGTAATGATGGATTACCATTCTAAGTGGCCAGAAGTGGCGTTCATGAGGGATATAAAGTCATCCAATGTGATTACATTTTGTGAGGAGGTTTTTAGAAGGGAAGGATGTCCAGGCATTATTTTGTCTGACAATGGTCCTCAATTTGTTTCTGAGGAATTTGAGTCATTTCTTAGCAAGTAGGGTATTAAGCATCACAAGACACCTGTCTATCATCCCAGGGGGAATGGTTTGGTGGAGCGTTTCAACAGGGTGTTAGGAGAGTGTATACAACTAGCTATGTCTGCAAACCTGTGTTGGAAAAAAGAAGTGAAGGATATGTTATGGGATTACAGAATTACACCACATTCGGTAACTGGGGAAACGCCATTCAAGTTGATGAAAGGTAGAGTGCCGTGCACAGTGGCCGTGCCTGCTTGGATGGAAAGGACAAATCGACAGGGGTTGAAGGAAAAAACAATGAAAGAAAAGGTTAGGAAGTACCAAGACCACTATGTGCAAAGACATAATGAAAATTTGATAAAAGGGAGAAGGAGGTGTGAAAAGGGAATGTATGTCCGAGTGCGTGAAGGGGGTATGTTTAAAAAAGGATTTTCCAAATGGTCAGATCCTAAAGAGGTGCTCGAAGCCAAAGGAAACTTGGTGAGATTGTCAGATGGAAAGTGGTGGAATATGAGGATGGTTACTTTGTGCAGCGAGATTGAAATGAGACAATGGTTTGGAACAAAGAAAAAAACTGCAACCGAGGTCACTGAAATTAGAACATCTAATCGCGTTAAGATAAAGCTGAAGAGATTTTGCAATTATGAGTGTACTTAAGTATGTTTCCTTGATTGGTTAGAGCGAGCATCCTTACCATGCATTATATGGTCCTGTATATATTTTGTTTTGTTAAGTATAGATGTTATATATATTTTTTTCATTTTTTTTTTTTCGTTGTTATGTTTAGTTTGTTTTAATGTTTAGGAAAGGGGATGTGTTATATCTTGTGACATGTCAAATGACAATCTATCCTATGTACTTTTATTTTCATTGTACTGCTCCTGACAAGCTATGGAATGTAGAATGTAACCGGAGGGAGGATTCCAGGAGGGGGAGACGGAGGACAGTTGATGAAGGCTGCGGTCAGGGGGCCTTGTTTGGTGACTTAATAAACAGCTTCAACATATTTCCAAGGAGTGCCTTTTACTTATTTGGAAAAGTATGCCTTTACCCTTGTTTTTGGCCTTCTCTAACTTCTCAAATTATTTTCAGATTTAACATTTTTATTGCCATTTAGCTAAGACATGACCTTTGCATTCAAGTACAGGTTCAGAGACAAAAAGGAGAGAAATGGAACACAAGTGAGGGTGGTGAAGGTAAATGTGATCACAATAAAATCACTCCATTTTAGTCTACTGGTCGCTACCAACCTAGCTATAGTTCATTTGCACCAGTAGGTCCTCCCCAGACAGTTGTAAAATTGACATGAAGGCCAAAAGCCAGTGCTTAAGGCAGAGCACATGTGTTATGCCTTAAAACGTAAATAATGATATAGAGAATATCATCAGAAGGTTGAAAAATGTCTGGTGTCCATATGAGCCAGAATCATGAACTGAAAGGAGCCCTTTCCTTTAGTTTATGAGCTTTCAAAATCTTTTTGTTGCATCTCTGAAGATCTATGAAGTAGGCTGTGTGTCAAAGAGTTTAGAAGTAGATCCTGGGTGGACGCCTATGGGCTGTGAACTTCCTTAGCTGAGTTTTGCAACCTTTGGTCTAACCAACACTCTTTTCACACCTCTCCTGACCTTTTCATCCAACGATAGCAGAAATCAATGAAAAGGCAACACCTGGAGATTCACAGATTACAATCTTGGGGGACCAAAATACTGGGACAGGACTCTTCATTATCTTGACTGATGCTATTTCTACCAGTTTGGTAGAAAAGATTCAAACACAATTCTTTCTTTATGTTGACTTGAGGCTTCAACTAAGGTCAACTAAGGTCTCTTGTATGACCCCAGAAAATGTAATTAATGACGTACCAGCCCAATTAACCTAATAATACAAGACAAATCCTTTTTATCTGGGATCAAAACTCTCTGTTATTTATATTCATTGTCAATGTCTACAACAGTACGGGAGTGGTGGATTGGAGTTCTCAGCTATTTTACAGATCTGTTATAAGTAGAAACAGAAAAATGAGCGAACCTGTCTACAGAACACTAATCCAACTGCAAAGGTTTGTTTATTTTTTCAATGCAGTAAGGTCTTATTTAACAGGTTTTATCTTGTCGGTGAATATGACTAAATGTATACAGCCACACTTGATCTCCAGCTTTGTAAGACAATGCAGCATAACAGTATTTGTCAGCCTGCCTATTCATAAGGCCTACTTCACTTCTGGATGAACTCATAACCACTCTTTTGCTTCAATGAAGTCTGTTGAAGGTTAAGAGCCCTTTGTACATCAAATGAACTGCTGTTCATGTGATATACAATAGTATCTGATATATTCTTCAAATTTCTGATTGAGTTGTTCTTTTGACCATCATTCAGAGCATAATCTCTAGATGAATCAATCAATCAATCAATCAGAGAATTTGTAAGGCGCACTACTCTCCATTGAGGGTCTCAAGGTGCTGAGGGGGAGGGGGGCTGCTACTGCTCGAACAGCCATGTCTTGAGATGTCTCCTGAAGGTAAGTAGGTCCTTAGTCTGACACAGATGGGTGGAAGAGTGTTCCACATCTTGGTGTCGAGGTGGGAGAACGATCTGCTGCCGCTGGTTGTTCTGCAGATGCGTGGGACGGTGGCGAGGGCAAGGTCGGCGGAGCGAAGCTATCGGGTCAGGGTGTAGAAGGATAGCCGTTTGTTGAGGTATTCTGATCTGGTGTTGTGCAGTGCCTTGTGAGAGTGGGTGAGGAGTTTGAACGTTATTTGCTTGTTGACGGGGAGCCAGTGTAGGTCTCTCAGGTGGGCTGTGATGTGGTAGTGGCGGGGATGTCCAGGATGAGGCGTGCAGAGGCGTTCTGGATACGTGTCATTCTTTTCTGGAGTCTGGCCGTGGTTCCTGCATAGAGGGCACTGCCATAGTCCAGCTTGCTGCTCACGAGGGCTCGGGTGACCATTCTTCTGGTTTCCGTGGGGATCCATTTGTAGATCTTCCAAAGCATGCGGAGGGTGTTGAAGCAGGAGGAGGAGATGGCGTTGACTTGCAGAGTCATTGATAGTGAAGAGTCCAGGATGAATCCCAGGTTGCATGCGTGGTCGATGGGTGTTGGTGCGGTTCCCAGAAGTCATCCCATGTGGATAGGGTGGAGCCGAAGATGAGGACCTCAGTTTTGTCGGAATTCAGTTTCAGGCAGCTGTTCTTCATCCATTTGGCGATGGCCTTCATCCCTTCGTGGAGGTTGGTCTTGGCGGTGGCGGGGTCCTTGGTGAAGGAGAGGATCAGTTGGGTGTCATAGGCGTATAAGATGATGTTGAGGTTGTGATATCGGGTGATGTTAGCGTGCGGAGCCATGTAGACGTTAAAGAGAGTCGGGCTGAAGGATGAACTCTGGGGTACGCCGCAGATGATTTTGGTGCCTTGGAGGGAGGCGAACTCTCTGAGTTCTGCCGGTGAGGAAGGAGGTGATCCAGTCTAGGGCTCTGTTGTGGATTCCTGCATCATTGAGGCATGTGCGTAGGGTGTGGTGGCAGACAGTGTGGAATGCGGCTGAGAGGTCCAGGAGGATGAGGACCGCGGCTTCACTGTTGTCCAGTATGGTCCTGATATCGTTGGTGGCGGCGATGAGGACGGTTTCGGTGCTGTAGTTGCTGCGGAATCTGAATTGGGATGGGTCCAGAGTGTTGTTCTCCTTGAGGAAATGGGTCAGTTATTTGTTGACAATTTTCTGTATGATTTTTGCCGGGAAGGGGAGCAGGGGGATGGGTCGGATGTTCTTGAGGTCCTTTGGGTCCGCCTTGGTTTTCTTGAGGAGGGCATTGATCTCGGCGTGCTCCCAGCTCTCCAGGAAGGTGGCGGGCTCAAAGGAACTGTTGATGAACTTCCAGAGTTGGGGTGCGATGACGGAGCTTACTTTGTTGAAGATGTGGTGAGGGCAGGGGTCGGATGGTGAACCGGAGTGGATGGTGTTTATGATTTTGATGGTATCATTGTTGTTGACGTGGGTCCAGGAGAGCAGGAGGCTGATGGGTGGTGAGTCTGTGGTGTCGTTGGTTGACGGGGGGGTCTGAGTACTGAAGCTGTCATGGATGTCTGCAATCTTGCGGTAGAAGGAGTGGCTAGGGAGTGGCAGAGGCCTTGTGGTGGCGGGATGTCGTTGACGTTGGAGCCGGGGATGGAGAGCTCCTTCACGATGTTGAAGAGCTCTTCGTGGCTGTGTGCGTTGCTATAGCCAAGCCAATAGCCAACAGCTTTCCAAAGATTCTGCTATAAACGGGGCCCCCTCTCAGAGGCTATGATCATAGGAAGCCCATGGACTATGGGCTTTGTTGCAATGAAGAGTTAAGACACCAATGCAGTAGCAGTTAATTTGGACAAGGACAGGAAGAGAACCATCTTTTTAAAAGTATCTACAACTACAATGTGGTTATTATCAGATTCATGGGTGGCAAAATACATAATGATAGCATAGCAGGCAGTCTGTAGAATAGAAAGTGAGTGCAGCGGTCTTCCACAAGTATTGCGTACTTGTTTTCTCTAATGGAAACATCACAGCTGGACATATTTTCAATAATATCCTCTAAGTCCATTATAACACAATTTTAGCTGGACTAGTACTTTAGTCTTCCAGGATCCATAGTTACCTGAAGTGCAGCTATCATGACACCAATCTAGCATTTGCTGTTGTATCAAACAAGAGAGAAGCAAGATCCTAGAAGCCTTGACAAAGACTACGCTCTTTTTTAATGTTGTGATTCTTATAGGAGTTAATGTTTTTGATGTGGAATATAGGAAATCTGGACTCTTCGGTAGGATGAGTCAAGGCCCCATTTGTAAGTGTCCAGTTCTCCTACAAAATTGAGCATGAAAATAATTTTTACCACTATGGGCTGTCTGATGTTAAATGCTGCATGTATTCTTTTAGTAACTGAGATTACAGTGGTATGCACTTATGCATTTCTGATGACTAGCTCCTTCCAAATAGTGTCCCAGTTTACAGAGATATCCTAAATCATTATTTCTTTCTCAAAAGGGGCACAGTTAATCTCCAAATAACGACATTTTAGGGAGTTGTAAGCCACTGGATGTAGTTCCTTGGTGTCAGTTTGGATATGTGATAGCATCATTCCTATGGCATAATTGGAAATATCTGTTTTCACAGTAAGTGGCAAGTGTGGGCATGGATGTATCAAGACAGGAAAATGCATGAATGCTTTCTTCAGCCTATTGAAAACAACTGCGTGTTGGTCATCCATTAATAAGATTTTCCTTTTTTGACTAGTTTAATCAGGCTCAGTACATCCTGGGAATAATATTTCTTAGTACTGGTCACTCCACAACAGCTGATACCTGACTGTACATCTTGGAATACAGACAATGGCTTTCCTGAAGTGGTAACACCTCTTTTACACGGGGAATGTGTTTTTTCATAATATAGGAAAACCACCAGCATATAATCCAGCCACACAGTAAAGTACCTACCCAGAATATCCATGAAGACTTAATTTGCGAAGTGTTGAAAACAGCCAGGGCTTTGCAGAGTCCAAAAGGCATCCCCAATAACATTCTGAGTTCTAAAAATAGTTTTCCATTCGACCCCCATGTCGACATGGTATTTATGGTTGTATCCTGTACCTGATCCAGTTGGCTATGAATTAAAGGTGAAGAAGCAGTTCTTGATGGTAATCTGGATTAGAAACCTATATTTTGTGCATGAACACAGTTTGTTTTTATACTTCTCGGAAAGATAGAATGTTTGAAGAATCTTTTCCTTAATTTATCTTAGATATAATCTTTGACTAATACTTTTTCGTTGGCTATTAAGGAACAGGTTTATGAACAGAAGCCTCAGGAATCAGACCAATCTTGCAATTATACAATATGTTAGGAGGGAGTAGGTCTTCTTTATTGGCATTGCAAGAAATTGGGTTGGTGGTTGATCGGGGTTGTGAGATCAAGACCACAAAAAGTCACTAAATTTACCTGTGCTTAACCCTGGGTAGCTTGGCACAAAAAGCAGTCAGACTTGACTTAGAGATAATGTGTACAGTATTTATGCAGCACACAAAAAGTAACAAAGTGAAACACAACACAAGTTGGAAAAATACAAGTACATTTTAATAAATTATTTGACACCAAAACGACAAAAATACAATCAGTAGAACCGGATTTATGAATTTTTAAAGATTTTAGTAGAAACTAGCACCTACAATTTCAAAGTGCCAACCGTGGATATCTAGTTGCAAAAGACTGGGCTAAAGGCGACAAATGTGGCTGACCGTGATGGAGCGTGGGCCGGATACATGAAGTGGGCTGGGCCCGATCAGAGCTTACCTTTGAAAAAATGTTCTGGAAAGGTAAAGTTCAGCGGGACAAGGCTGCAGGCGGTGACCGAGGAGGGAGCGTCATTGTCCGGGAGCCTTAGTTTGAAGCCTTGGTGAAGATTTCTACGTTTGTCTCTTTTTTTTGGAAGTCAAATTCTCCAGCGGGATGAGGCAGAAGGCAGTATCCTTTGTGCTAATCTTATCTGTATTTATCTATATTTATTTTGGGTTTTGTGAAGAAATATAGCTGAAACTAGTACATTTCCACATTTATTTAACCAATAAATGTATGCTAATAATTGAATGCCTGACAGGTTTCAATGACATGAAAACCCTCAGATGATATATCAATACATGTATATGCACACATGAACATTTTAGTGTCAACCTGGTGCCTATCTGCTTCTGTTTAAACCTCGTTACTAAAATTCCTCTATTTTTTATTCCCCCTTATCTGTCAAATCATACAGCTGTTGGCCTGGTAGTCATTTTGAATCACTCAATAAAACCTGATTTCGGTTTTTATTCACCTTTAAAAATAAATACAGACAGGAAAATAAATAGTTTTCTGTATGTGTCTGTAGAAATCAGTAAATACTTAAAATAAGGAGTATTATTTATAATATCAATAAATATTGTTGTCTGATGGTAAAACCCACATGACATTTTTACATCTCCATTGTGGTGAGTTATAGGTCCAGATGATAAGGAAGGTCAATGTCCATAACAGACAATCTCATGGGATTAACTAGCAAATGTTTCAGACTTCTGTTTTTTAATGTCACTACTATGAAATGTTCAGACACCCTAAAATCTAACAAGGCCAGTATTGTGACAGGATTACTTTATTCTCATTGTTAAATTACCTCTAAATACAAGAGAGGTAGTGGGAGTTAGAGGAACTTGGTGAATTCTGAAATCAGGCCAAGGGAGGAGGTGTACCTTTCAGTCTACATCAGTCTACTGACAGGTCAAGGAATGTTCGGACTTTTCTAGAGGATGTTTTCTTGTACAGTCTTTAGGTGACCCCTTCCCAACAATAAAAACAAAGATTCTGCTGTGTTTGTTTTTCGTCTTCCCATCACCAGGTCATGGAGCCCATAACGTACTTGCATAGATTCCTACTATGTAAGCAAGATGCATCCTACTTGCATAGGTTCCAACTATGTTTGTGAATATTAGCTTTTGGCATAAGCACAAAGAAGGGGTATTCCATTCCACCTTTTTCTCCACTTCTTTCCACTTGACATTTGATCTGAAAGGAAATAATATAAAGTCTTCTATGGTGCAGTGACAAGGTCACTCAACGAGTTATAAATACTTAGTTTTATTGTAAATTAAGACTGCCACTCATCGATCTCCTCAGTCGCTGCCACCGCTACCATACGTCCACAACCGTCTTCACACTCAACATTCTACTTGCGAGTCTCATGCTTGAAAGACGCACGAGCCTACATGAGAGTAACACACTACACATGGTTTCTGTGGGGGAGAGGATTAGGGATCTAGCTTATAACATCTTTCAGCGAAGCTATCTACAACCCTCCATAAAAGGCTATCTGAACATCACTTTGTCACTTATTCTCAGCTATCAGATTGTGAAAATGAGCGATGTAGCCCACCAACTCTTCTGACAGTTTTTTCGTGTCTCATTGTTCATTGTGTAGACAATAGTAGCAGAACTGCTGTTCAAACATGGCTTTAAAAGCCACTTGGAATTTGTCATAATCATCGCTTATTGGGTATTGTGAAAAGATTACTGTGGTAGCACCTGGCAGTGCATTCCAAATTCATCAGAATGAAGGCAACCTTATAGGTACTGGATTCATAAACAACAGCACATTCAGGAAAGGACATTCAGAGACCCTTAAAAAGTTTAGTCCTCATCCCCTGCATTTATGGGGCATTGAAGGGAAAGGCAAGATAACCCTGTCATACACTGTGTCTTTTTCTAGGGCCCTCTACAGCCTACCGCCGCCTTTGAGCTAAAAGCACAATGTTTTAAGGCCTTAAAAAAGCATGTTTTCTGTTGGTTTAATAGTTTAAGAACTCTCTCTCTATTAATAAACACAAAAAATTACACTAACATTATATACTATCCAGATACGTGGTGAGAGTACAACTTTTGACAACTCATATGCACCTATGTCGGACAAGCTAGAAGCTAGGGTCTAGCACAGAGCATAACATGGGAGGTAGAATACTTCATGTGCTGATATCTGAACTAGGATTATGTAGTTTTAAGAGTCACTTTTTTATTTTACAGTAAAAACTTTCATGTTGGACATTTGTTCTTTGTTGTATAACAGCTTAATAAATTATTGTGGACAATACGATCCTGTGTTAGATATCTTTCAGGAACATCGGGGATAGACCTATAACTGATATGATAGAAATGTTAAAAACTTGAGTGTCAATTTAAATAACGAGTTTTCATAAAACTCATTCATTTGAATGAATTGGTAAGAATTAAGGATAATCTCAAAGTACTGGGTACTCGTGCACTGTGTACATGGTCAAAGGTAAGCTTAATGTTGGTGAGTAATAGCAGAGGAAGCTAGTTGTAGACAGTTAATGCATTGTGATGTAGTGTTCTTTAAAGAGGTGAGTGTTCAACTATTTCCTAAATTGGAGGAGCATTGGGCGGTCCTGATGGACATAGGGATTTTGTTCCACATCCTGGGTGCTTAGAATGAAAAAGCCTGCTGTCTATTTTTTTTTTTGCCCTTCTTTGTCTGCAGTCTGATGGTGTTGTAGCTGCAGGTGTGCCAAGAACCACCAGAGAATACAACTTATCTGCGAGATAAGCAGTGGTGTTGGTTATGATGGCTTTGTAAATGATACAGCTAGTTTTAAAGATGATGCAGGCTGCAAAGGGAGCCAATGGAGTTCTATCAGGGTGGGGGTGATGTGACCAAATTTCTTCAGGTCCTGGATGAGGCATGTTGTGGCGTGTATGATGCCACTAAGGGGTGTCAGTGTGGAGAATGGAAGGCCAGAGAGTAGGGTATTAACCCATCCAGTTGTAAGCATAATTTATAATGAATAAAATAACACTGCACATCATCAAGATGTTCCATGAACATATGTAGGCTTGATACTGCTATGATAGGGACACAGAACTCCAAGTTACAATATACTTTTAGTACAGTGGGGATACTTTATTCGTGACAATACACTCCATTCGGAGTAGTGAATGAATTTCTTTTTGGCACACTCTACAAACTGAATCGCCTCAAGTTGTTTCCAGCTGTTTTGAAAGATAAGGTGAACTGAGGCATAGACAAAGCAAAGATTCAACTACATCTAGCTTACTGTCAAAGCCCATAACATGCCTATTAGACACATTTAACATGGAAATCTTAGGTTACAAATGGGCATCTCCAAAATGGGTCTCTCTCACAGACATAGAAATGAACAGGTGTAAGAATGTGGATTATTCTTTGAGGTGGGTGGATTGTCCCTCTCAAGGAATAATGATACTGCCTTGTCAGGGTGACCTCCAAAGTCACTACATTAAACTCAGCTCAACCCTCTGGTAGCTATGGCAGAGAGCACAGAGGTTTAACTTAGGATAATATGTCAAGTATTTATAAAGTACTAAAATAAAGTCAAAACACCAAACAATAAAAATCATAAACCAAATTAGAAAAATAAAATGTAATAAATGAAATTAGAACAAAACAACAAAAATCTAATAAGAGGATCCAAAGATATACAATTTGAAACCTTTATGTAAAAATAGTGCCAAAAAACACTAAGGCCAATAATAGTCTATGAATGCATTAGACTGGAAGCTAGGCACAATTTCAAGTCGACTGCAATGGGGTCGCGTCGGATACACTAAGCGGGCTCATTCAAGTCAAAGACTTTACCTTTTGTTGTCTTTTTTATGGAACTCAAAAATCCTCCGATTGGGCAGGCCCAAAGCTGTATTTGATGAAGTGCCATCAAAATCGGACACCTTTGACACAAGGTCGTGCTGACAGCGCCAGAGGTCCAAACATTTTCTAAGTCCCAACTTTTCAGGGTTTCTGGAGCAGCTCTTGTGCATCATGCCTAAGGCTTCCATGGCCTTAAGGAAAGCACTCAAGGGCCAGGACTCACTCCAGCAGGGCCACCAGCAAGGTCAAGTACAGGTTACTTGGTAGTGGTTAACTGGTCTCTTCAGGAAAAAAGACCTCTTGCAGCTTGTTGTGTCCCAGTATCCACATAGGAGGTCAGCCAACCTAACCCTTGGAATCCATGTCTTTGTCCTGGGAACAAGGCTAAGGCAGAAGTCAATCCCACCCACTAGCCACTGGGTAGCAAGTTCAGTCGTTGAGGGCTCTGATCCTTTGTAGTGGGTGCCTGGAGGTGCCACATTTATTCCTGGCACTAACTAGAGGGTGGGAATGACTCCAAGTCACATCCTAAACAATAGGGTAAATGTTCCCAGGGGAAACCCTATCCGCTTTTGCAGCAGTTCCTGTTTTTCTTTCCTGCAAACAAGCCTACAATGCCATATGTCAGTGCATTTTCAAAATGGTGAATGTTTTGGCCACACTAAACCAGGGATCTGAGGACTGAGGATCTGTGTGGGGAGTGTACTAGAATACCTAGTGCCCTCCACCATCTAATACTAAAATCCAGTTTGAGGCAGGCCCTGTGGATACAACAAACCTGGAGACAGACGTCTGCTATGACAAAAGCAGGGTCCTCCAGTAACCAGGCATGTGAATACACAAGAATTGTCTTAGCATCCTGTCCTCTCCCCTTTCAAGTGTGCCCCAAGAATTACATGTGGCTCAACAGACCTGTGAAGCAGGATTTGACACCGTGGTGTCAAAAAAGATGGCCACAGACCCCACACTCCCTGTTATATGAAGTTCAGAGGAGTCATCTTTGCCTATTCAAGTTAGCCTATTGTTTGCTCCTTGGAGGCATTTCATACCTTTTTCACTCCAATTCAAGGCTTATCACTGCCTTGGCCATTGTTGGGAAGATAATGCAAATTAGCCTCTAGGAACTTCAGAGACAGAGAAGGTAACATTCTAAAAGTTACTTTTTCCAATTATTTATATAAATCCAACCTCTCCATTTATTTGGACTTTAATAACTATTAACAACAGTGGTTTATTATTTTTCTAGCTAGGCCTACTCTGGAGATACAGTATTAGCATTTAACCCCTTCGCTGCCAGGCCTTTTCCCCCTCATGTGCCGAGCCTTTTTTTGGCTATTTGGAGCAGTTCGCGCTTAGGCCCTCATAACTTTTTGTTCACATAAGCTACCCATGCCAAATTTGCGTCCTTTTTTTCCAACATCCTAGGGATTCTAGAGGTACCCAGACTTTGTGGGTTCCCCAGAAGGAGGCCAAGAAATTAGCCAAAAAACAGTGAAAATTTCATTTTTTTAAAAAAAATTGGAAAAATGGGCTGCAGAAGAAGGCTTGTGGTTTTTTCCCTGAAAAGGGCATCAACAAAGGGTTTGCGGTGATAAAATCACCAGCTTCCCAGCTTTCAGGAACAGGCAGACTTGAATCAGAAAACCCAATTTTTCAACCCAATTTTGGCATTTTACTGGGACATACCCCATTTTTACGATTTTTTGTGCTTTCAGCCTCCTTCCAGTCAGTGACAGAAATGGGCATGAAACCAACGCTGGATCCCATAAACCGCAACATTTCTGAAAAGTAGACAAAATTCTGAATTCAGCAAGGGGTAATTTGTGTAGATCCTACAAGGGTTTCCTACAGAAAATAGCAACTGACAAAGAAAAATATTGAAATTGAGGTGAAAAAAACATCAATTTTTCTCTAAGTTTTACTCTGTAACTTTTTCCTGCAATGTCAGATTTTCGAAAGCAATATACCGTTACGTCTGCTGGACTCTTCTGGTTGCGGGGATATATAGGGCTTGTAGGTTCATCAAGAACTCTAGGTACCCAGAGCCAATAAATGACCTGCACCCTGCAGTGGGTTTTCATTCTATGCCGGGTATACAGCAATTCATTTGCTGAAATATAAAGAGTAAAAAATAGCTATCAAGAAAACCTTTGTATTTCCAAAATGGGCACAAGATAAGGTGTTGAGAAGCAGTGGTTATTTGCACATCTCTGAATTCCGGGGTGCCCATACTAGCATGTGAATTACAGGGCATTTCTCAAATAGACGTCTTTTTTACACACTGTCTTACATTTGGAAGGGAAAAATGTAGAGAAAGACAAGGGGCAATAACACTTGTTTTGCTATTCTATGTTCCCCCAAGTCTCCCGATAAAAATGATACCTCACTTGTGTGGGTAGGCCTAGCGCCCGCGACAGGAAACGCCCCAAAGCGCAACGTGGACACATCACAGAAAACAGACCTGTTTTTAGCAAAGTGCCTACCTGTAGATTTTGGCCTCTAGCTCAGCCGCCACCTAGGGAAACCTACCAAACCTGTGCATTTCTGAAAACTAGAGACCTAGGGGAATCCAAGATGGGGTGATTTGTGTGGCTCGGACCAGGTTCTGTTACCCAGAATCCTTTGCACACCTCAAAATTTGGCAAAAAAAACACATGTTCCTCACATTTCTGTGGCAGAAAGTTCTGGAATCTGAGAGGAGCCACAAATTTCCTTCCACCCAGCGTTCCCCCACGTCTCCCGATAAAAATGATACCTCACTTGTGTGGGTAGGCCTAGCGCCCGCGACAGGAAACACCCCAAAGCGCAATGTGGACACATCACAGAAAACAGACCTGTTTTTAGCAAAGTGCCTACCTGTAGATTTTGGCCTCTAGCTCAGCCGCCACCTAGGGAAACCTACCAAACCTGTGCATTTCTGAAAACTAGAGACCTAGGGGAATCCAAGATGGGGTGATTTGTGTGGCTCGGACCAGGTTCTGTTACCCAGAATCCTTTGCAAAGCTCAAAAATTGGCTAAAAAAACACATGTTCCTCACATTTCTGTGGCAGAAAGTGCTGGAATCTGAGAGGAGCCACAAATGTCCTTCCACCCAGCGTTCCCCCACGTCTCCCGATAAAAATGATACCTCACTTGTGTGGGTAGGCCTAGCGCCCGCGACAGGAAACGCCCCAAAGCGCAACGTGGACACATCACAGAAAACTGACCTGTTTTTAGCAAAGTGCCTACCTGTAGATTTTGGCCTCTAGCTCAGCCGCCACCTAGGGAAACCTACCAAACCTGTGCATTTCTGAAAACTAGAGACCTAGGGGAATCCAAGGAGGGGTGACTGGCGGGGCTCGGACCAGGTTCTGTTACCCAGAATCCTTTGCAAAGCTCAAAAATTGGCTAAAAAAACACATGTTCCTCACATTTCTGTGGCAGAAAGTTCTGGAATCTGGGAGGAGCCACAAATTTCCTTCCACCCAGCGTTCCCCCAAGTCTCCCGATAAAAATGATACCTCACTTGCGTGGGTAGGCCTAGCGCCCGCGACAGGAAACGCCCCAAAGCGCAACGTGGACACCACCAAAATTTTGGAAGAAAACAGAGGTGTTTTTTGCGAAGTGACTACCTGTAGATTTTGGCCTCTAGCTCAGCCGGCACCTAGGGAAACCTACCAAACCTGTACATTTCTGAAAACTAGAGACCTAGGGGAATCCAAGGAGGGGTGACTGGCGGGGCTCGGACCAGGTTCTGTTACCCAGAATCCTTTGCAAAGCTCAAAAATTGGCTAAAAAAACACATGTTCCTCACATTTCTGTGACAGAAAGTGCTGGAATCTGAGAGGAGCCACAAATGTCCTTCCACCCAGCGTTCCCCCACGTCTCCCGATAAAAATGATACCTCACTTGTGTGGGTAGGCCTAGCGCCCGCGACAGGAAACGCCCCAAAGCACAACGTGGACACATCACAGAAAACAGACCTGTTTTTAGCAAAGTGCCTACCTGTAGATTTTGGCCTCTAGCTCAGCCGCCACCTAGGGAAACCTACCAAACCTGTGCATTTCTGAAAACTAGAGACCTAGGGGAATCCAAGGAGGGGTGACTGGCGGGGCTCGGACCAGGTTCTGTTACCCAGAATCCTTTGCAAAGCTCAAAAATTGGCTAAAAAAACACATGTTCCTCACATTTCTGTGGCAGAAAGTTCTGGAATCTGGGAGGAGCCACAAATTTCCTTCCACCCAGCGTTCCCCCAAGTCTCCCGATAAAAATGATACCTCACTTGCGTGGGTAGGCCTAGCGCCCGCGACAGGAAACGCCCCAAAGCGCAACGTGGACACCACCAAAATTTTGGAAGAAAACAGAGGTGTTTTTTGCGAAGTGACTACCTGTAGATTTTGGCCTCTAGCTCAGCCGGCACCTAGGGAAACCTACCAAACCTGTACATTTCTGAAAACTAGAGACCTAGGGGAATCCAAGGAGGGGTGACTGGCGGGGCTCGGACCAGGTTCTGTTACCCAGAATCCTTTGCAAAGCTCAAAAATTGGCTAAAAAAACACATGTTCCTCACATTTCTGTGGCAGAAAGTGCTGGAATCTGAGAGGAGCCACAAATGTCCTTCCACCCAGCGTTCCCCCACGTCTCCCGATAAAAATGATACCTCACTTGTGTGGGTAGGCCTAGCGCCCGCGACAGGAAACGCCCCAAAGCACAACGTGGACACATCACAGAAAACAGACCTGTTTTTAGCAAAGTGCCTACCTGTAGATTTTGGCCTCTAGCTCAGCCGCCACCTAGGGAAACCTACCAAACCTGTGCATTTCTGAAAACTAGAGACCTAGGGGAATCCAAGGAGGGGTGACTGGCGGGGCTCGGACCAGGTTCTGTTACCCAGAATCCTTTGCAAAGCTCAAAAATTGGCTAAAAAAACACATGTTCCTCACATTTCTGTGGCAGAAAGTTCTGGAATCTGGGAGGAGCCACAAATTTCCTTCCACCCAGCGTTCCCCCAAGTCTCCCGATAAAAATGATACCTCACTTGCGTGGGTAGGCCTAGCGCCCGCGACAGGAAACGCCCCAAAGCGCAACGTGGACACCACCAAAATTTTGGAAGAAAACAGAGGTGTTTTTTGCGAAGTGACTACCTGTAGATTTTGGCCTCTAGCTCAGCCGGCACCTAGGGAAACCTACCAAACCTGTACATTTCTGAAAACTAGAGACCTAGGGGAATCCATGGAGGGGTGACTGGCGGGGCTCGGACTAGGTTCTGTTACCCAGAATCCTTTGCAAAGCTCAAAAATTGACTAAAAAAACACATGTTCCTCACATTTCTGTGGCAGAAAGTTCTGGAATCCGAGAGGAGCCACAAATTTCCTTCCACCCAGCGTTCCCCCACGTCTCCCGATAAAAATGATACCTCACTTGTGTGGGTAGGCCTAGCGCCCGCGACAGGAAACGCCCCAAAGCGCAACGTGGACACATCACAGAAAACAGACCTGTTTTTAGCAAAGTGCCTACCTGTAGATTTTGGCCTCTAGCTCAGCCGCCACCTAGGGAAACCTACCAAACCTGTGCATTTCTGAAAACTAGAGACCTAGGGGAATCCAAGGAGGGGTGACTGGCGGGGCTCGGACCAGGTTCTGTTACCCAGAATCCTTTGCAAAGCTCAAAAATTGGCTAAAAAAACACATGTTCCTCACATTTCTGTGGCAGAAAGTGCTGGAATCTGAGAGGAGCCACAAATGTCCTTCCACCCAGCGTTCCCCCACGTCTCCCGATAAAAATGATACCTCACTTGTGTGGGTAGGCCTAGCGCCCGCGACAGGAAACGCCCCAAAGCGCAACGTGGACACATCACAGAAAACAGACCTGTTTTTAGCAAAGTGCCTACCTGTAGATTTTGGCCTCTAGCTCAGCCGCCACCTAGGGAAACCTACCAAACCTGTGCATTTCTGAAAACTAGAGACCTAGGGGAATCCAAGGAGGGGTGACTGGCGGGGCTCGGACCAGGTTCTGTTACCCAGAATCCTTTGCAAAGCTCAAAAATTGGCTAAAAAAACACATGTTCCTCACATTTCTGTGGCAGAAAGTTCTGGAATCTGGGAGGAGCCACAAATTTCCTTCCACCCAGCGTTCCCCCAAGTCTCCCAATAAAAATGATACCTCACTTGCGTGGGTAGGCCTAGCGCCCGCGACAGGAAACGCCCCAAAGCGCAACGTGGACACCACCAAAATTTTGGAAGAAAACAGAGGTGTTTTTTGCGAAGTGACTACCTGTAGATTTTGGCCTCTAGCTCAGCCGGCACCTAGGGAAACCTACCAAACCTGTACATTTCTGAAAACTAGAGACCTAGGGGAATCCAAGGAGGGGTGACTGGCGGGGCTCGGACCAGGTTCTGTTACCCAGAATCCTTTGCAAAGCTCAAAAATTGGCTAAAAAAACACATGTTCCTCACATTTCTGTGGCAGAAAGTTCTGGAATCCGAGAGGAGCCACAAATTTCCTTCCACCCAGCGTTCCCCCACGTCTCCCGATAAAAATGATACCTCACTTGTGTGGGTAGGCCTAGCGCCCGCAACAGGAAACGCCCCAAAGCGCAACGTGGACACATCACAGAAAACAGACCTGTTTTTAGCAAAGTGCCTACCTGTAGATTTTGGCCTCTAGCTCAGCCGCCACCTAGGGAAACCTACCAAACCTGTGCATTTCTGAAAACTAGAGACCTAGGGGAATCCAAGGAGGGGTGACTGGCGGGGCTCGGACCAGGTTCTGTTACCCAGAATCCGTTGCAAAGCTCAAAAATTGGCTAAAAAAACACATGTTCCTCACATTTCTGTGGCAGAAAGTTCTGGAATCCGAGAGGAGGCACAAATTTCCTTCCACCCAGCGTTCCCCCACGTCTCCCGATAAAAATGATACCTCACTTGTGTGGGTAGGCCTAGCGCCCGCGACAGGAAACGCCCCAAAGCGCAACGTGGACACATCACAGAAAACAGACCTGTTTTTAGCAAAGTGCCTACCTGTAGATTTTGGCCTCTAGCTCAGCCGCCACCTAGGGAAACCTACCAAACCTGTGCATTTCTGAAAACTAGAGACCTAGGGGAATCCAAGGAGGGGTGACTGGCGGGGCTCGGACCAGGTTCTGTTACCCAGAATCCTTTGCAAAGCTCAAAAATTGGCTAAAAAAACACATGTTCCTCACATTTCTGTGGCAGAAAGTTCTGGAATCTGGGAGGAGCCACAAATTTCCTTCCACCCAGCGTTCCCCCAAGTCTCCCGATAAAAATGATACCTCACTTGCGTGGGTAGGCCTAGCGCCCGCGACAGGAAACGCCCCAAAGCGCAACGTGGACACCACCAAAATTTTGGAAGAAAACAGAGGTGTTTTTTGCGAAGTGACTACCTGTAGATTTTGGCCTCTAGCTCAGCCGGCACCTAGGGAAACCTACCAAACCTGTACATTTCTGAAAACTAGAGACCTAGGGGAATCCAAGGAGGGGTGACTGGCGGGGCTCGGACCAGGTTCTGTTACCCAGAATCCTTTGCAAAGCTCAAAAATTGGCTAAAAAAACACATGTTCCTCACATTTCTGTGGCAGAAAGTTCTGGAATCCGAGAGGAGCCACAAATTTCCTTCCACCCAGCGTTCCCCCACGTCTCCCGATAAAAATGATACCTCACTTGTGTGGGTAGGCCTAGCGCCCGCAACAGGAAACGCCCCAAAGCGCAACGTGGACACATCACAGAAAACAGACCTGTTTTTAGCAAAGTGCCTACCTGTAGATTTTGGCCTCTAGCTCAGCCGCCACCTAGGGAAACCTACCAAACCTGTGCATTTCTGAAAACTAGAGAGCTAGGGGAATCCAAGGAGGGGTGACTGGCGGGGCTCGGACCAGGTTCTGTTACCCAGAATCCTTTGCAAAGCTCAAAAATTGGCTAAAAAAAACACATGTTCCTCACATTTCTGTGGCAGAAAGTTCTGGAATCCGAGAGGAGCCACAAATTTCCTTCCACCCAGCGTTCCCCCACGTCTCCCGATAAAAATGATACATCACTTGTGTGGGTAGGCCTAGCGCCCGCGACAGGAAACGCCCCAAAGCACAGCGTGGACACATCACATTTTTTCATTGAAAACAGTGCCTACCTGTAGTTTTTGGCCTGTAGCTCAGCCAGCACCTAGGGAAACCTACCAAACCTGTGCATTTCTGAAAACTAGAGACCTAGGGGAATCCAAGATGGGGTGACTTGAGGGGCTCTGACCAGGTTCTGTTACCCAGAATCCTTTCCAAACCTCAAATATTGGCTAAAAAAACGCATTTTTCACACATTTCGGTGACAGAAAGTTCTGGAATCTGAGTGGAGCCACAAATTTCCTTCCACCCAGCGTTCCCCCAAGTCTCCCGATAAAAATGATACCTCAGTTGTGTGGGTGGGCCAGGTGCCTCCAACAGAATAAGGCCCAAAACTTGTAGAGATACAGGGGATAGTACTGCGAATTTAGAAGGACATATTCTTTTATACATCTTTAGACTGACTGTGCTTTGGGGACCCACATACGTGAGGTGTCATTTTATTTGGGAGACTGAGGGAAACACTGGGGAGTAGGAATTTTGTGCTGGAGTGGTGATCGTACGAAGAAAAGTCAGGAAAATATGCTTTTTTTAAGCACATTTTGAGGTTTACAGAGGAGTCTGGGTAAGAAAATGTTGGGGGATCCACGCAAGCCACTCCTCCCTAGACTCCTTGGGGTGTCTAGTTTTAAAAAATGTCTGGGTTTGGTAGGTTTCCCTAGATGAAGGCCGCACACAGGACCAAAAACATAGGTGCCCTCTCCCCCCCCAAACACAGGTAGTTTTGTAATATATCGTTTTGATGTGCCCACATACGTCCGTGATGTGCCAAACACTAAAATTTTGAAAAGAAACACACTTAGGTTATGTGAAAAAGACCCCTCACCCACCAACCAAGTTGGTGGCATGCTTCATCATCGGGGTCCCACCTGAGGCACCTAGCGTGTCATAGGTGTGCTGCGACGCCTGATTACAGCGGAGCAGGTTTGGTCATTTTTACCACACATACTGGTTGGATTTGGCACGAGGGTGAGTGATGGTTCAGTGGATCAAATTTTACTAACAAGAGCTTTCACAAAAATGAAAAGCACTGTTAGTAACTGAAAGGCAAAAAACTGAACCAATGACTCACAGCTCGTGAGCTGTAAAGCCGCGACAAGGCACCAACCGCTTTACAGTCCATTCACACAACTTTCATACATGACACACACAAGGCCATTCACACCGCCAGCCACGGGCCCAGCACATTACAACACTCACATCGACAGACAGCGCCACTCAAGGGCCCATCACTTACATACGCCCACATGCCTGATACAACAATCACACCAGCTGATGGGAGTGTGTGGACTGGTGTTTGGCTGGCAGTGTGTTGCAGTAGCCAACATCAAGTCAATATGTACAGTCTCAGCCAAGCCCCACTCCACACACAATGGCATCATATATATTTTTTTTTTTTTTAAACAGAGGAACCCCTAACTAAGTAGAAAGAATTACAAAACAACAAACACAAAAGCTCTAACTAACAACATGACAGAAATGCTAACCATGAAACTAAACACATGAAAATACAAAACAGACATGAGTTTACACTCATGGTTGTTCCCAGAAATTCTTCTGGGTGTGGTAATTCTTAAAACAAGCACCGACACACAGCCCAGGCTTTGAAGGACAATCTGGGCAGTACATTCGAGACTCCCTCCGGATACCTCTTCGAAAACACACTCTACATTTCTTAGCTGGAAAGTCTTTTTTGGGTGTGGGAGGAATGTGCTCAGCAAAGTGGCGATCTTTCAATCTAGCCACATCCTCCACCACTGCTTCTCTAGGAACTCTGGCCTGTTCCACCACAATAAGGCTCTCTATCACTGACACCTGAAATTTCACAAATGTCATCTTTGAGTCTGGAGACCTATCCCTAAACACAATAAAAGCATTGAAGGTTGCTAAGTGGAAGAGGTGAAGTGCTAACTTCTTATACCAAACATAAGACTTACGAATAGCAGTATAAGGTTCCAACCTCTGGTCAACTCTATCTACACCTCCCATGTGCTTATTATAATCTAAAATGCACACAGGTTTGCGCACTTCAGCAACCTGGCCCCAAACAGTCACAGGGGAAGTACTCTCATCATGGATGGTACTTAGCATGTAGACATCCCTCTTGTCTGAAAATTTCAAAGCTAGCAGCTCCTCGTTCCGCAAGGCACAGCACTGTCCCCTCTCAAGTTTTTTACAGACAAGCTCCCTTGGATAGCCTTTCCGGTTAGAACGGATTGTGCCACAAGCAACTGTGTCCACTCTAAACAATTCCTTGAACAACTGCACACCAGTGTAGAAGTTATCTACATACAAATGGTGACCTTTGTTGAACAGTCGTCTACCAAGATCCCACACTATTTTCTCAGTAACTCCAAAAGTGGGAGGACAACCAGGGGGGTCAATATTGGAATCCCTACCAGTGTACACACGGAAACTATACACATATCCTGTCCTACTTTCAGACAGCATATACAATTTAATTCCATATCGTGCCCTTTTGCTAGGAATGTACTGCCTAAAAACCAAACGACCCTTGAAGAGGACCAAAGACTCGTCCACACTTATCTCTTTGCCTGGAACATAGACCTCCGAAAACCGATCTACAAAATGATCAAGGACAGGCCTAATCTTAAAAAGACGGTCAGAATCTGGGTGATCTCGTGGCAAGGCTAATGCATTGTCAACAAAATGCAGCATCCTAAGAAGAAGCAAATACCGATTACGACTCATGGTAGCTGGAAATATAGCTGTTGCCATCAAGGGACTAGTAGACCAATAAGAAGCCAGTGACGGCTTCCTTATCAACCCCATCAAAAAAGTCAAACCCAAAAACTTTTTTAGCTCCTCCAAATTTGTGGGAATCCACTGGGCAGCTCTAGAGTGTGGCCTAAGTCTAGCAGCGTTGTCCCTCAAATGCTGCTCCGCATACAAATTAGTCTGCTCAACAATCTCTTCCAAAAACACATCATCCATGAATAACTCAAAGAAATTGATAGGCATAAAGTTCTCTGTATTGGCGTTACACCCCGGGAGACCAGTAAAGGCAGGCAACTCTGGCTGCTCCATGTTTGGGGCAACCCAGACATCAGGTCTTCTAACGGGAAACCTTTCAGCCCCAGGTTGCTGCACTATTGGCACATCAATGTCCTCCTCTAAAACAGAACCTTCATCTGCACTGAGTGTGGCTTCATCATCAGAAGATTCCCCTCCAACAGAAACATCACTGCCAGAATCTCTGACTTCCTCCTCTGCCTCAGATGCAGAGTCCGTCTCATAGTCATGATCAGACTGTGACTCAAAAAGCATACCAACCACCTGCTGAGCGGTCATCCTGCGGCTAGCCATGATCTCTCCTGCTAAAATTAACTGGACAAATTCACCACCAACAACCAGCACTGTGTAAGACAAGTAACAAAGTGTAGCTTTGTTAGTAAGAGTTACAAACTCAAAAACTATACCGCTCACTTGCCTGAAAAAGCTTGATTCACCAGCAACTACACAGCAATCACCAATGATATCCCACTAAAAAGAAAGAAAGAAAGGCAAATTAGAAATAAGACAAAACAAATATCATTGTGCACAAACCTAAGGACAATTTCACACACAATCCTGCATTTAGTACACCCCCTACAAACATGTCATTCATGCATGGCAACAATACTCCTTTGGAGTAAATTGTTTTTACTTACCTAAAACATGCAACTGTGCAAACTGCAGGTCAACCACCGCCAAAACCGCAAGGAGCCACAGCAAATAAAGCAAAAGCTTTGAACTAGAACAAAAAGGAGGAATTTTTTTTTTATCACAAATGCAAAGACTTCTTCAGTTGACAAACACCCCACCATCAAACATTTTAGAAATTGGTGCCTAAGTGGATTCTGTCATAGGGGCAGATGGGCCTACTAAAAAAATAGGCCTGTCTGCCCCAAGGAAGCCAGAAAATACCTTTAGTACTGTGTCCCCATGGAGAGCGACCCTTGCCAAAGGGGACAGCCCTCAAACAAAAAAAAACTAAAAAAACACACACAACACTATCCCTGGTGCCTAAGTGGCTTCTGCCCCCTTGGGGGCAGGTGGGCCTAAGAAAATAGGCCCATCTGCCCCCAGGGGGTGTAGAAATGGCCAACAGGTCAATGCCCCCCTTGGGGGGGCGCCCCGTGACCAAGGGGACGCCCCCCCCACAAAAATAAACAAATAAAAAAAAATCCCTGGCGTTCTAGTGGTTTCTGCCCCCCTTGGGGGCAGATCAGCCTAAAAATAATAGGCTGATCTGTCTCCAAGGGGTGCAGAAATGGCCTGGGTACATGTGCCCCCAAAGTGGGGGGCGACCCTTGCCCAAGCCCCCCCCCATCCACTAACACACACACACACACACACTATCCCTGGTGTCTACGTGGCTTCTGCCCCCCTTGGGGGCAGGTGGGTCTAGAAAAATAGGCCCATCTGCCCCCAGGGGGGGCAGAAATGGCCAACAGGTCAATGCCCCCCTTGGGGGGGCGCCCCGTGCCCAAGGGGATGACCCCCCACAAAAATAAACACATAAAAAAAAAACCCTGGCGTTCTAGTGGTTTCTGCCCCCCTTGGGGGCAGATCAGCCTAAAAATAATAGGCTGATCTGTCTCCAAGGGGTGCAGAAATGGCCTGGGTACATGTGCCCCCAAAGTGGGGGGCGACCCTTGCCCAAGCCCCCCCCCCATCCACTAACACACACACACACACACACTATCCCTGGTGTCTACGTGGCTTCTGCCCCCCTTGGGGGCAGGTGGGTCTAGAAAAATAGGCCCATCTGCCCCCAGGGGGGGCAGAAATGGCCAACAGGTCAATGCCCCCCTTGGGGGGGCGCCCCGTGCCCAAGGGGACACCCCCCCACAAAAATAAACACATAAAAAAAAATCCCTGGCGTTCTAGTGGTTTCTGCCCCCCTTGGGGGCAGATCAGCCTAAAAATAATAGGCTGATCTGTCTCCAAGGGGTGCAGAAATGGCCTGGGTACATGTGCCCCCAAAGTGGGGGGCGACCCTTGCCCAAGCCCCCCCCCATCCACTAACACACACACACACACACACACTATCCCTGGTGTCTACGTGGCTTCTGCCCCCCTTGGGGGCAGGTGGGTCTAGAAAAATAGGCCCATCTGCCCCCAGGGGGGGCAGAAATGGCCAACAGGTCAATGCCCCCCTTGGGGGGGCGCCCCGTGCCCAAGGGGACACCCCCCCACAAAAATAAACACATAAAAAAAAATCCCTGGCGTTCTAGTGGTTTCTGCCCCCCTTGGGGGCAGATCAGCCTAAAAATAATAGGCTGATCTGTCTCCAAGGGGTGCAGAAATGGCCTGGGTACATGTGCCCCCAAAGTGGGGGGCGACCCTTGCCCAAGCCCCCCCCCATCCACTAACACACACACACACACACACTATCCCTGGTGTCTACGTGGCTTCTGCCCCCCTTGGGGGCAGGTGGGTCTAGAAAAATAGGCCCATCTGCCCCCAGGGGGGGCAGAAATGGCCAACAGGTCAATGCCCCCCTTGGGGGGGCGCCCCGTGCCCAAGGGGACGCCCCCCCACAAAAATAAACACATAAAAAAAAAACCCTGGCGTTCTAGTGGTTTCTGCCCCCCTTGGGGGCAGATCAGCCTAAAAATAATAGGCTGATCTGTCTCCAAGGGGTGCAGAAATGGCCTGGGTACATGTGCCCCCAAAGTGGGGGGCGACCCTTGCCCAAGCCCCCCCCCATCCACTAACACACACACACACACACACTATCCCTGGTGTCTACGTGGCTTCTGCCCCCCTTGGGGGCAGGTGGGTCTAGACAAAATAGGCCCATCTGCCCCCAGGGGGGGCAGAAATGGCCAACAGGTCAATGCCCCCCTTGGGGGGGCGCCCCGTGCCCAAGGGGACGCCCCCCCACAAAAATAAACACATAAAAAAAAAACCCTGGCGTTCTAGTGGTTTCTGCCCCCCTTGGGGGCAGATCAGCCTAAAAATAATAGGCTGATCTGTCTCCAAGGGGTGCAGAAATGGCCTGGGTACATGTGCCCCCAAAGTGGGGGGCGACCCTTGCCCAAGCCCCCCCCCCCCCCCATCCACTAACACACACACACACTATCCCTGGTGTCTACGTGGCTTCTGCCCCCCTTGGGGGCAGGTGGGTCTAGAAAAATAGGCCCATCTGCCCCCAGGGGGGGCAGAAATGGCCAACAGGTCAATGCCCCCCTTGGGGGGGCGCCCCGTGCCCAAGGGGACACCCCCCCACAAAAATAAACACATAAAAAAAAATCCCTGGCGTTCTAGTGGTTTCTGCCCCCCTTGGCGGCAGATCAGCCTAAAAATAATAGGCTGATCTGTCTCCAAGGGGTGCAGAAATGGCCTGGGTACATGTGCCCCCAAAGTGGGGGGCGACCCTTGCCCAAGCCCCCCCCCCATCCACTAACACACACACACACACACACACACACTATCCCTGGTGTCTACGTGGCTTCTGCCCCCCTTGGGGGCAGGTGGGTCTAGAAAAATAGGCCCATCTGCCCCCAGGGGGGGCAGAAATGGCCAACAGGTCAATGCCCCCCTTGGGGGGGCGCCCCGTGCCCAAGGGGACACCCCCCCACAAAAATAAACACATAAAAAAACATCCCTGGCGTTCTAGTGGTTTCTGCCCCCCTTGGGGCAGATCAACCTAAAAATAATAGGCTGATCTGCCCTCAAGGGGGGCAGAAATGGCCCTAAAAGACATGCCCCCCAAAGGGGAGCGACCCTTGCCCAAGGGGGCGCCCCCCCATCCACTACACACACAATCCCTGGTGCCTAAGTGGCTTCTGCCCCCCTTGGGGGCAGATGGACCTAAAAAAAATAGTCCGATCTGCCCCCAAGGGGGGCAGAAATGGCCAACAGTTCTCTGCCCCCTTGGGGGGGGCGCCCCTTGCCCAAGGGGGCACCCCCTCCCAACATACCTGCACAGAAAATATAAATCCCTGGTGATCCAGTGGTTTCTGCCCCCCTTGGGGGCAGATCCGCCTAAAAAGTAGGCCAATCTGCCCCCAAAGGGGGCAGAAATGGCCGTAACTAATTGCCCCCACAAGGGGAGCGACCCTTGCCCAAGGGGCCGCTCCCCGCCAGCAAGAAACACGAGCAAACAACAAAAAAAACAAATCCCTGGTGTCTAGTGGGCATTCCTGCTGCCCGATCGCAATGCGATCGGGCAGCAGGAATGCTCAAAGAGACACCGGGGGAAAGGAAAAGCCTTTCCTTTCCCCCGGTGCCTCTTTAGCCCAAACCCCCCACCCACCGGGAAGAGGAACTCACCTCTTTCCTCGTCGCCGCACAGGAAGCAAATGGCTTCCTGTGCGGCGAAATCCCCATAATGAAGTCAGCGCGCGATCGCGCGCTGACGTCATTATGGGGGGGTGGGGGGGTCGGGGGTGGAAGGGGAAGGGCTTCCCCTTCCATCCCTGACTTTGGGGGGGTGGGGGGAAGCACACAGAGGGAGCGAGAGCGCTCCCTCTGGGCTGTGTGCCGAGGACGTAGTGGTTACGTCCTCGGCACAGCAGCACTGTGCCGCAGGACGTAACCACTACGTCTGCGGCACAGAAGGGGTTAATATTGCTTCCCACTGTTTCCGTATGACCCAGCAAGCCTCCCTACAGTGAAAATAGCTTATAGGTGCTACTCACTGAAAAGACATGTTAGCTTTAAATTTCTACTTGTCCTACTTTTAAATAACATGCACCCTGCTTTGTGTGCTACAAGGCCTACAAATATGTGACTTATTAATACTTAAAAGGAAGGCTTTTACCTGTCAAAAAGTAAATTTTGACAGGTTTTAGTGCATGTTTGGCTACAATGGTAAGCCTGAAGTCATGTTTGCAGTGCCACTATACTGGATGGCACCATATGTGCTGCACTCACTAGGGGCACTTAACGTCTAGGCCTAGGTTACATTTTGTACCATATACTAGGGATCTACAGGCAAGTTAAATATGCCAATTAGGAGTATGCCAATTTGACCATGTTTGAAGGGGGAGCACAGCCACTTTACTACAGGTTAGCAGGGGTAAATTACACAGGATTCTAAAGTGAGCAATACAGGGCAAAACTCTGGGGGCAAAAGAGGCTCATTTCCCGCATGTGTCTCCCCTCCAGCAGAAGGTGGGGACAACTGCCCAACCCCATGAGAGTTCTAATCGCTAAGGTGGAAAGACTATCGGCATTAGCCTGGTCAGTCCCAGGACGGTGCTACACAGTGAAGTCCATATCCTCTCGAGAAATGGATTAGCTTGACGGTTTTGGATTCTCCAATAATTCGCACAAGCCACCTGAAAGGCCGGGGATCTGTCTGAACCCTTATATGAGTATCTAACAGGTATGGCCTCAGTTTCTTCAGAGACCAGGCTACCACATATCGTTCTCTTTCAGTAGCACTCCCACCTCTGCTCCATGGGTCATAGCCGTCTGCTGATGAAAGCCACAAGTTGGTCTAGTACTTTTTCATTTAAATGGGAGAGAACTGCCCCAATGCCATTCTCTGAAGCATCTAACTAAACTACAAATTCATCGTTGAAGTTGGGTGCCTTGAGGACTGGTGCAGAGCAAATGCATTCCTTCATGTTGCCAAATGATTTTTGATACGCTTCTGTCCAGCTCACCTCACTGGGTTGTTTACAGTCAGTCACAGGTGCAACAATGCTCGCATACCCCTTCGCAAACCTCCTGTTATAACCTGTGAGACCCAAGAAGGCTTCTATCGGGTCTGGTTCTTGGAGGCTCTCAGACCATTATGGGCTGAATCCTGGGCTGGAGAGGCTGCATGTCAGTGCTTAATTTGAGCCGGTGGCTTCTGGTGCTCGGCACACGCACTTAATTGCCAACACTGGCACTTGACAGCTGCTACATGGTGGCACTGTTTTTTGTAATTTAAAGATCAGCAGAACAACAGTTGTTTACTAATTCAATATACAACTAATACTTGCCATGCAAGTCATTCTTATAGCTTAGGGGGGCTTGAACAGTATGGATTGTCACACTTGTAACAGTGTAATTGTTAGGAGTTGTGTAGGTACAGCCACTGGCAGCTGTGACGATGACAATATGTGATGGAAGCTGCAGTAGCCTCCTGGTGAGGGCCCTGGCACATATTTTCTTTTTTTTTTTTTACAAATTAAGCACTGCTGCACATAGCAACCAACTTGGTGGCCTGAGTACACAAAAGAACACTTTCCTATCTTGCACTTATTTGCCTTTCAGTCACACCAGCCAGTTGCAGGGACTGTAGCAATGGTGACAGACAACACTGAATTCCTCCAACCCAGCAAGGAGCTAGTTGATCAAACTCTGGAAGGTGGCAGTGGCATTCTTTAATCCAAAGGACATTACCCAAATTGGAAAAGTACTCCTGAAGTGAAAAATGCTGAACTCTCCTTGACACCGAGCTAGGGCAAGTCACACAGGACAGGCAGAAAACATCTACTGTGGTCTCATCAGGGCCAATAAAAGTGTGTCTCCAGGCTGTCAAAAGTTTTGGCCTGTCCCAGATGTCCTGTTAAGGGGATATTATGAGTGATCTCCAGTAGGAAGCCCTGACATAGAAGTCTAGATAACACTAAGGAGACCACCAACACTCTGGTTAACCCAGTCTCAGGGACTTTAGGCTCACTATACAAGAGGTAATTTTCCAAGTAAATACAGAGATCACCAAAGGTGTCTCTGTCCTTCTGGGCATCAGCCTCTCATCAAAGACCTTCAAGAGTGGGGCACTCCTGCGTCTTACTGAACTCTGCCTGGGATAGTCTTCCTGCCACCTGGCCAGCTCAGGCAGGCCTCCCAGGGCAGATACATCCTCCCCAGTAATAGGTACTGGATCCTCTCCTTCTAGGTTAAACTCCACACAGACTGCGTGAATCCTAGGGTTTGCCACCCCACCCCCAATTCTTTGACAGGAACGTGAACCACTGTTTCAGGCTTCAGTTACTTCTGACTTCCACTGGGCTGCAATGGACCATATGCTTATGAGGACCCAGTCATGCAATCCCAACATCTCATTATGGGAACTGAGCTCTATGTCCTTCCAAATAATATGCTCCAGGTCATTCCCCAGCAGACAATCACCAAGCATAGCTGAATTCACTGCTACCTTCAGAGAACCAACTCATTAGAAACCACCACCACAGCACAGTGGCTGACCTGGCTGTCAGCACGTACTACTTGGTGAAGTACATCTAGAATAACCTGCTCTTCAGACACCAGCTGACACTATACAATAGTCATACTGGCACCTGTGTCTCGCAGATCCTTCATCCTCCTTCCATTGATGGATGTACTTTTTGTTGTTAGACACCAATCCCTTTGTCACCCAGGGATACTAGTGTGATCTTAGCCCACTTCTCAATGCAAACCAAGGCAACCTCCTCCCCAAGCATTATATTGGCAATCCCTGGTGTAGGTCCACCGGTCGGGGACATATTGGGACAACCTGAGTCCCCTATTTTGTGCCCGGTTTATAAATAATCATAGCACTTGAGGCTGGTAGGGCACCATAGATTTCTTAAGCTAAACCCACCCTTCTTGTTCTAAGGATAGGATTAGGAATCTCTCCCCTTAAAACTTTTTCTGGGGCCCTTTAGACAACCCCTTGGAATTATCTCAGCCTCACCCTTCCTTATCCTAGTGGGGACCCGAACCACCGTTCTTGTTGAACTCCCCTCAAACCCTCTGTATGCCAGGTGCCTTCTTAAACACTCTGGTGATGAACCAGAGGTCTGCTTTGGACCCAAGTTCCATGGGCACAGTGAGCTTGGAATCTATCAGGTGCTGGCTTAACTGAGTGAAACAATTATTCGAGATGAACAAGTAACTCACCTTCGGTAACACATTATCTGGTAGAGACTCTACCTAGCTGCAGATTCCTTACCTTTGAATTTCCCCAGGAGTCAGACTGGATCTGGAAGCTTTTGCTTGAGCAATACCCCTGCACACGCCATCAAATGGCTCCATGTGGCATTGTTGGCACGTGGGCACCTATATAGGCACCACCCAGGCGCGTGGATGTCAGTTACTTTAATCACAACTTTCCATACCAGGAGCACAGAGCCATGACAAAAACTGATGAATATGTGTGTCCAAACTAAGTCCCTGAGAGGGATCACCCTGACCTAGATAGAGTCTCTACCAGATAATTTGTTACCAAATGTAAGTAACTTGTTCATCTGATAGAGACTTCTAGCTGCAGATCCCTTACCTTTGAATAGATACTTAAGCCATATACTCCTGGCAGTGGGCTGTGGGCAAATTCTTTCAAACTAGAAAGTCCTGCAGGACCAAACAAGTGAAATTCCTCAAACTGCAGACCTGACTGTCCAGGCAGGAGTGTTTGGCAAACGTGTGCAGGGACGCCCACGTTGCTGCCTGACAGATGTCAAAGACTGGGACTCCACAAGCTAATGCCATGGTTGCAGCTTTTCCCCTGGGGAAATGGGCTCATAAGCCCTCAGAAGGCTGCTTCTTAGCCAGGGCATAGCAGATCTTTATACAGAGAATGACCCAGTGCAAATTGGTTTGTTTCTCTACTGCCCGACCTTTCTTTGCTCCCACATACCCTACAAAGAGTTGGTTGTCCACCCAGAACTCTTTTGTGCGGTCAAGGTAGAACAACAACACTCTTTTTGGGTCCAGTCAGTAGAGTTGCTCCTCTTCCTTAGAGGGATGCAGGGGAGCAAATAAGTTGGGCAGGGTGACAGTTTGTACCAAATGAAATGGGGTCAACACCTTCGGGAGGAAAGAGGCACAGGTGTGAAGCACTACCTTATCAGGACATACAATAAGATACGGAGACCTGGAGGACAAGGCCCTTATCTCATTCACCCCATGGGCAGATGTTATTGCCACTAAGAAGGCTGTCTTAATGGTAAGCAGCCAGAGGGGACAATTGTGCAGTGGCTTGAAGGGAGCACACATGAGGTATGTGAGAAGTAAATTATGATCCCACTGAGGCATGGTAAAGAGCGTGGGATGAAACATATGTACAAGCCCTTTTAGAAATCTATTTACAATAGGGGACTTAAATAAAGAGGGTTGGTCAGGCAGCCGCAGGAAAGCAGATAGAGCAGACAGATAGCCCTTACGAGTGCCCTAAGCAGAGCCCTGCCAGACAAGAGACAGAATGAAAAACAGAACATCAGAAAGAGAAGCAGAAAGAGGATCTAAAGACCTCTCTGTACAATCTTTTACTAATCTGGCAGGCGTGGACCATTTTTGTGGAGGAATGCCTGGATGCTAAAATAACATTACAGACTTCAGGAGGAAGGTCAAAGGCTGTCAACTGCTGTCGCTCAGTCTCCATGCATGAAGGCGTAGAGTTGACAGGTTTGGGTGGAGCATCCTCCTCGCCTCCCCCAAAGGGGCAGCCTGATCAGAGGATCAATGCTAAACTTCAGAAGCTTGGGATACCAGACTCTCCATGCCCAGACCAGAGCCACAAGGATTACTTGGGCCCAGTCATTCTTGATCTTCTTGAGAAATCTAGGCAGGAATGGTATTGACGGAAAGACAGACAGGAGGCCTGAGCTCCACTTGCAACGAAAAGCATCGCTGAGCGATTGCCGCCTTGGAAACTCCAATGCCCGATACTGCTGACACTGCGTTTTCTTCGGAGGTGAATAGATCTAACCAAGACTCTCCCCACAGCTGAAAGACCATCTTGTACCACCTCCGGATGGAGATGCCACTTGTGATCTGCTAGGCATTGATGGCTGAGTTTGTTGACCCTGGGGTTCAGAGAACCAGCCAGGTGTTGAACCACCAGGGTTATGCCCTGCTGTTGCAGCCATGTCCAGAGATGCAGGGCCTCTTGACAAAGGGTCCGCGACCCCAACCTGCCCTGCTTGTTGCAGTACCACATGGGCGTGGTGTTATCCATGGACACCTGCATTAACTTCGCCTTGACAGTGGGGAGAAACGCCTTCAATGCTAGTTGGATCGCCAACATGTTGATGTGGAGTCTGGATTCTGCCGGACCCCAGAATCCTCTGATCTCCACCTCTCCCAGATGGCTGCCCCATCTCAGAAGTGACAAATCCATCACTACTGTGAGCTCCGGCTGGGGGGGGGAGAGGAGTCTGCCTTTAACCTAGGTGCAGTTCGTAGTCCACCACAGCATGTCTTTTGCAGTTCCCTCCAAGATCTGAATCAGGATCAGATTTCCCTGATGCTGCGCCCAGTGGAAATTCAGGTCCCACTGCAGAGCCCACTTATGCCATCTGGCATGATTTACCAGCAGGATGCAGGAGGCCATGAGGCCCAGCAGTCTCACAGTCAGTCTCACCGAAACCCAAGATAGAGGCCAAAACATCGGTATCATAGCCTGAATAGCTTGGACTCGCTGCTCGGGAGGATAAGCCAGAAACTGCACCATGTCCAGTACAGCTCCTATGAAAGAGAGCGTCTGAGAAGGAGTCAGGTTTGACTTCTGCACATTTTTTGTGAACCCCGGCGAATGCAGAAGGTTTGCCATAGTCTGGTGGTGGAAGACAACTACCTGGGGCAAACCCACCTTCAACAGCCAGTCGTCGAGGTAGGTTTGAGATTGAAACCCCTGACCTGTGCAGATGAACTGTGACCACCCCCATCATCTCGGTGACACCCGAGGGCCATTGGTAAGACCAAATGACAGCATGGTGAACTCAAAGTATTTGTGGCCTACCTTGAACCGCAGGTAACGCCTGTGGGACGACGGGATGGAAATATGAAAATACGCATCCTGTAAGCCCAGTGCTATCAACCAGTCTTCTAGGTCTGAGGCAGACAAGACCTGAGCCAATGTGAGCATCTTGAACATATCCTTCTTGAGGAAAAGATTGATGGTCCGAAGGTCCAGAATAGAGTGAAGACCCTTGTTCCTTTTGGGTATCAGAAAGTAGAAGGAATTAGAGTGAAGACCCTTGTTCCTTTTGGGTATTAGAAAGTAGAAGGAATAATAACCACTGCCTACTTCTGATATTGGGGCCCTTTTTATGGCTCCCTTGGCCAAGAGAACCATAACTTCCTTTTGGAGCAGAGACAAATGATCCTCCGCCAGCTGCTCAAATGTTGGCAGTATGGGGGGAGGAAATGAATGGAAAGTCAGGGCATAGCCCTTCCGAATGATCTGCAGTAATGGACTGCCAGTGGAGGAGATGATGGTGAATTTTCCTTCTAACTGGGCAGGCATGGTCCTGCTGAACCAAACTAGTAGGGCTTTGAGGCTGCCGGCGCCTAGGTGGTGAATGACTTCTGGCTGCCAGACCCTCTAGGTCTGAAGGCACCGCACCCATGTCCTCACAAAGCCAAGGGTGGCTGCGAAGGACAGTGGCTGGCACGGTGTCATGCCCCTTCCATAGCCATGTAAGAGGTGAAAGGCAATCACCGAGAAGCCCAAGGACTTGGACGTAGCCCGAGAGTCCTTAAGTGCTCCGGTATCGAGTCTGCCTTCTTGCCAAACAAGGGAGTCTCATTGAAGGATATGTCCATCAGGTTTACTCGGACATCCCACGAAAAAAACTGATGTTCTCAGCCAGGCATGGCGCCATAAGGCCACCATCGATGCAAGCGCTCTGCCCAGCGAGTCAGTCTTGTCCAAGCCACACCGAATGGTGAACTTCGCTGTATCCCTCCCGCCTTTTACTGCTTGGGAGAAAATGGCCCAGGCTCCGCTGGGACCTAAGGCAGCAATTGCGCAACCATATCCCAAATGGTGTGTGAGAAACAACCTCAGTGCCAGGCTGGTATAACAGAACATCTTCTTCCCAAGATGGTCCAGCCTCTTGGATTCCCTGCCCGGGGGAGCAGAAGGAAATGTGCTGAGGGAAGTTGAGGCTTGGCTTACCAAGCTCTCAGGGGTGGGGTGTTGGCTGAGGAAACTAGGGTCGCCCTGTGCGATGGCAGCAGGTAATCATTCTAGTTACAGGAGCCCCTGTGCTGGGCTTCGACCAGGTTCCCAGCAGGGCATCCATAAGTGCTTCATTAAAGGGCACGAGGGGTCCGGCACTGGACTCCACAGGTTTATGCACTTCAGTCAAGATGTTCATCATGACCGCCATAAGGGCAGTTCAAGGTCGAGGACCTCCACTGTCCTACCACCACCATTGTATAGGAATCGCCCTCCTCCCTGGCCACAATGGGGGAGAGAGCCAGCCAGCATCTAGAGAGGTGTCCAGTCCACTGGCCTCTCCTAGTTCCTCATACCAGTCCAAAGATCTTTCTAACTTGTGTTCGATAGGGTCCATTGACCCCTCCCAATCTTCTCTTATGCCTGGCCGTGAACAGTAAGGCTCAGGCAAAGAATCTGGCACCCGTGGGTGCTGGAATCGGGGTTGTGTGACGCTGTTCAGGCTCTGGATCGTCCCAAATCAGAATGGTGCTGGAGCCCCGGGCAGGCACCGTCAGCACCGGGAGCATCAGCATTGGGACTGGTGCCAGAGAAGGTCACCTGGGTATGACCGGTGCCGGTCCGGATCTAGAGTCAGATCCGTGAGACCCCATTGAAGCCGAGGCTGAAGCAGCCAGTGCAGAACCTGGTGGGGCCTCCTCTGAACCCGCAGGGCCCAAAGGCACACTGGAGCGGTAAGCCCACTTGAATACGTGGTGCATTGCCTTGTAAAGTTCTTTTATATAAGCTGGTGTTGATCCGGATCCCAGAAACAGGGGGAGGCGCAAAGTCAAACTGGGCAATGGCTCTGCAGAACAGTGCCAGGAAAGCCGATGTTCCCTGCATGTCTCGTCGGGTAACGGACAAGGTGAAGGGGAAGTCTTCTTGGACTTCTTCTTTTTGTGCCTGAATATCCCGAGGACCGTGAGTGCGACGAAGAGGACGTGGGGCTCCTGAAGCGGTCCTGCAGCCTCCTTCTCGACCATAACCTCCGAGGAGTTGCGGGTGCCAGTGTTGTCGACTGCTGGGCCACAAGCAGCTTTAGGGACCGCTCCCTCGAAGCCTTCGGCACAATGGTCCGGCAGTCCAAGCATGACTTGGAGTTGTGGTTGCGCTCGAGACCTGGAGGGAGTCGAGTTGAGGGTCCGTACCCAGCATGGCGCAGTGACATGCGCCACATGGTTTGAAACCTGCCTTCCTAGCTGACATCCTCGACACAAGAACAAAAAAAAGCTTTGACAAAATGGTGAAAAAAGGCCTGTCAAAAAAGTGACAGAGGGGTAGCTCTCTCCAGATCTACACTAACTGCAGCACAGGTGCAGGGATATTGCTCGAGCAAAAGTTTATGGATTCAGTCTGACGCCTGGGAAAATTCAAAGGTAAGGAATCTGCAGCTAGAAGTCTCTATCAGATATGCTCTTTTATAAATAAAGTGTACAGCCTATCATAATCAGTTACTTTACTGCTCTTCACTCAACCTTCCAATGCTTGGCTAGAGGTATGTTCAAAGTGCACCCAAGACAGGTATGCCTGCTTCTCCTATCCCTGAACTTCAAGTGACACTTCTCTGGCATTAGGCCAAATTTGGCTATAGGGGCTCTTACATTGGGCCATATGTAAGCCAGTCATCTACACCTAGGGCCAACAGGGTATCCCTCCCAGAAATGGGCATGTGCTTCCATAGGCTGTGCCCCCAGCCTTTCTCCTGGACACTTGGGAACTGCAAAGTCACCTCATAATCTGTAACCATTTACAACTCTAGCTCCCCACCATAGAACTAGGCACCAGGTCTCTGAGGATGATGACCCTGCATTTACCTCTCCTAGGCACCAGTGTCGCTGTGACCATCATCACTGGACTCAGAGGCCCTCCGGGAACTAGAGTCCATTTTGCACTGACTCCTCTCACAGTCCAGCAGCAGGGCCTTCTTCTCTTGTAAGGCCAAGGTCAACATTTTTTCTTACAGTGCAATGGTTGCTGCAGCTTTTCTCTTCTCTGCAGCTAGGGCTGCTGTTGCCTTCTTCTCCTCAGCAGTCAAGGCCATCTTTTTCACCTCTAGGGCAAGGATAGGCAGCTGCAATATTATTCCCTCTACGCCTGCCTGTCTTACAGTTCTGATGGAGACAGACTTTGTGAAGACTCACTGCCTGCTTCCTGCCCTGGACAAGGCAGAAGATGCTGCTCCTTGGAAGGCACACTCCTCTGTTAGTGGGGCTTCTTCAATGCCATCCTCATTTCCTTCTTCCCGTTCATGCTCCAGTGAGATATATTATGACTGACGGACTTCCCCCCAAATACTGAGGGCACTGTGGGACTTCCTGCTCAGTCTCAACCCTCTTTGATTGCATACTCCTCGGCTCTGCCATCCTGAGGATCTCTATGCTGGTGTTTTCCATGCTGGCCAAATCCACCTCTATGTTCTCAAAAACCTAAGTGCAATAATTGAGGGCAAGAATGAATTGAAGAAAAAAGCTGATTAAAAATATAAAAGTCAATTTTTACTATCAGTTTACAAAGAGAATTCTAACTTAATCTTAAATCTCTGTATCGTATTGCAATACACACGTCCTAGATGCCACAGCTGAACATTAATGTAAGAAAATTGATTATTATTTGGGGTGGGTGACTACCCACTACAAAGAATAAACACAAACCTTACCACGTTGAACCCACAAACTCACCAAATTAACCTGAGTTCAGCCCTCTGATAGCTATGGCAGGCCTAACTGAGGGCTATGTGTAAAGTATTTATCCACTACCAAAACCAAAGTCAAAATCCAAAACAATTAAAATTGAGGAATTCAAGAAGCGAAGAGGAGGCTCTTGTGTATAGCAGTAGTGTTTGAGCAGGGTGACCAAAGTACTCCATTGTTGTGGGCTTATGTTTTGGAAGTGGTTTATGCTAATGTAAGTGGTGCTGTGTTCATGTTTACATTTGTGCATGGCACATTTAAGGTTATTAGAATGTTATGCTTGTTTAGTGGTATCTCTTGAGAATCGTTCAGAGCTTGAATCAAATATAAATTTGAGCTTGGGAACAGTCACCAAAAAGATGCTGTGTGCCCTTTCACTCTGCAATAAACTATTTGAAAAAAAAAGCCACCTTAATGCTACTTTCCTGACCTTTACCATGACATTCATGTCACCAGAACACGTTTTTCTAGTTCTGGGTTTCGATTTAACCTACCAGTGTATTCCAGGAGTTATAATCATGGTTCATTTTATTTGAGCAAATTTAACTAACACACTCCTCCCAGTGATATCCCAAAACCCAGCAATAGAAAAGTGGTGTTTTTTATTTATTTTATTTATTTAATGCGTTTTTATATAGCGCGGACTTTACCCGAAGGTGTCAGAGCGCTTTACAATAGGCAAAGTAAAGATACAAGAGGAGAAGAATTACAAGTGAGCCTGTTACAAAAACAAGCGTTACATTACAAGAGGCAATCGTGATAATTGTGCACGTATCAAGAGCAAAAAATAAACGAGGTAGCAAACGATACGTTATGAGAGGAAAAAGTGACGTGTGCAGGTTACAAGAGCAAATAAAGTACGAATAGAGGTAAAAAAAAGTTGCAATCAATGGTAGACACTCAAAACACTAAAACAATAGTTACGTTACATGAGGCAGTGGTGGCCGTTGTGCATGTATCAAAAGCAAACAAGATATAAGAGGTAGCAAATGATACGTTGAAAAGGAAAGGTGCCGTGTGCATGTTACAAACGAGTACAAGATACAGGTAGAGGTAAAATACTGCACTAAATGGCAGACACTCAAAACACAAAAACACCCTGGGAAGGCACTTTTATAGGCATGGAGAACAGAATATCCTATAATGGAAGGACTTCCTTCTGAAAACAGAGGGCTTGAATTAACTTTGGAAGTGTCTTTGAAGGAGGAGAGCTTTGAGGTCAGTTTTGAAGGCCTGGGAAGAGGTGGTGGTCCGAAGCTGAGGCGGAAGTGAGTTCCAGATTCTCACTGCGTTGCCTGAAAAGGATTGGGCCATCAATCTTTCCTTCTTGAAAATGGGAGGTTCAAGCAATAACTTTTCTGCATTACGTGATGGTCTGGAGCCCCCAGAGAGTTTCAGTTTATTCACCAGGTAGCCATGGAGCCATCTGGTCACCCTACACGTAAGACGTAGGAACAGTGTGTGTATATAGGGAAAGGAACAGACATTTGGAAATTAAATCAATCCATTCTTAAAATAGAACAAATTGCTTCTATATCACAAGTAGATATGCCACCACACTGCCTTCTCATCTGCAGTCTTTTCCAATTTATATTCAAAATTAGGTCATGTGACCCAGACCCCACAAATAATTTTGTCAACCTTGCTCTCGCACATTTAAAAGACATATAGACGAGGACAGTGTGAAAATATATATACCAAGTCAGTCTGCTGTACTGGTCGACTCATGCCATTTGGCAGATGTCACCCACTTTTTAATTCTAATCACTTGCCTGACAAGCAAAATGCCTCCTCCTAATAAACAAAGGTAGCAAAGAAAAAAAAATGCCTAAAAAGACTATAATGGCACTACCTGCTCTTCAAAACTATATAATCCTCTAAAAATTGTTAATTCCCCATTGATCTTCATGAGATAACGCCTGACTTGACCTGCATTTTTAGTTTTGGTGATAGCCAAGACCTTTTGATTTTACTAAAATGGTATGGATAATATACTTACATAAAGGGGCTTTCAGACACCCCTCTTCAACCATTGGTCTGTTGTTGTGTCATTCCCATTTTGGTACCTTCCACATCATACAGCATGGGGAAATGATTTAGCTTCTTAAGCCTCTGGTTAGGTCACTTTGAGTGATTGCATTAAGCTCTTTCACAAGGTGCACATCTACACACAAGAAGTTCCTTTTACTGACAGTGTTGCCTGATGTGAAAGTAGGTCTGCAGGGTGGGAGAATTGGGTGTGGCAGCAATACCATTGTGAGCACGGGGCACATTCCAGATTTATCAGTGTTTGTCTCCTTCCAATGCTGTTGTGAATTCCTTTTGAAGTGAACTGCTGCTATTTCACAACATACCATATTGTGTCTGTGGACTCAACTTCACCAATAGTTCTTTGATAAACATCGCCCAGGAAGAGAAGCAAATTTTATGGTATTTAGTTTGCTATACATTGGTAATAGTTTTATTTAAACACAGGTGGGGTGTAACTTAAGTTTAGTATCCAAACTTTTATACTGTGAACCCTTTTTCCTTCCTTCCTTCTTTCTTTCCTTTTATCTTTCCTTCTTGCCTTATTTTTTTCTGTGTTCTTTCTTTTCTCCCTTCTTTTCTTGGTTTTTCTTTCTTTCTTTTTTGCCGTTTCTTTTTTAGTTCCTTTATTCTTCCCTTTTTCTTTACTTATTTCTTTTTACCTTCTCTTTCTTTTTTTAACCTTCTTTCATTGTTTGCCTTTTCCCCTTTTTTCTTCATTCCTCTCTTATTTTTTCATTTTTTTTCTCTTTTGCCTTCTCTCATTCTATTTCCTTCTTTTTTTGCCTACTTTCCTTTGTCTTTCCTTCTCCTTTCTTTCTTTTCATATTTCTTTGTTTTTGCCTTCTTTCCTTAGTTCTTTACTTTGTTTTACTTTCATTTTTCTTTCCTTGTTTACATCTTTAATTCTTGCCTTCTTTACTTTTTTCTTCTTTTCTTATTTCTTTTTTGCCTTTTTTCTTACTTTCTATACTTTTGCCTTTACTTTCTTACTTTTTGCTCTTTCCTTTTTTCTTTCTTTATTGCCTTCATTTTTCTTTGTCTTTCTTTTCGCCTCCTTTGCTTTGTTCTTTCTTTTCTTTTCTTCACTTCTTTTCCTTTCTTTCCTTTTTTATTTGTCATTTCTTTTTTGCCTTCTTTACTTTTTTCTTTTGTTCTTTTTGCCTGCTTTCTTTGACCTTTCTTTTTGCCTTTTTTTTGGCCTTCTTTCCTCTTTTCATCCCTTCTTTCTTTTTGTCCCCTTTTCTTCTTCCCTCTCTCATTGTTTGCTTACCTTCCTTCTTTGCCTTCATCCTTTCCTGTCTGCCTTCACCCCTATTTTTCCTTCCTTCTCTTCTTTCTGAAAGGCGAGGCTATCTCAAATGCGAGGCTAGCAGACAATGCCAGACCAATGGCCTCTTTAGGTCTATGTTAGACAAGACCTTTTGATTTTACTAAAAGTATGTATAACATATTTACTTATATGGGTTTTCAGCCAGACTTCTTCCATTTGTCTGTGATTGTGTCATCCACATTTTTCTTCCACCCATTCAAGCATGCATCAAGGGGAAATGTTAGCCCACTTCAGCCATTCACGCGCTACACTATGAGTTATGGAATGCCCTTTCACAAGGAGCACATCCACACAAGGTAGCTCCCTTCAGTGCTAGATGCACCATGTTAAAGTGTCTGAAAAACACTTTTGCTTTAGCCATTTTTTTGGGGGGGCGGAGGGGGAATATAAAACCTAAAAAAAAGAGACCGGTTGCGAAAGACACGGGCTGAAGCAAGCTACATTAAAACGCGTGCGGTCCGCAGAAGTCAGCTTTCTCCATAGAAAACACGGCTGAACTTCATTTCCTTTCTATCATTCGTGCCACAACACATGAGTGAGTCCTCAACTTCAGATCCTTAGTCTACATCCTGAATCAAAACATTTTGACAGACGTAGCCGGAATGGGTAAACGTGGCGGCCATTTCGAGACATATTGCTATAGCAATATAGACATATAACTATAGCAGAGTAAGTAAGCGCCTGAGTACATTTAAGCCGAACGCTGAAATTCACACACTGTCATATTTGAAAATACACGTAATTAATTCTCTGAAGTTGTTATTTTTAAGAAACAAATGTGTTTCAAAATACTTATCTATAACTCAATATATAACGTAATAACTTACATTTAAAAGCATAATTCAAGTTAAAAGGAAACGTCAGTATGCTTTCAACCCAAATTATTGTGTATCAGCTAGCTTAAACCTTCCGGAAAGAACTGAAATCTTTACTTCTACAGAAATGTTGCCAATTGTAACATGGCCACTTCATTTTCTGAAATTGTTCGTGTCCGTTTTCTATTTCAGCGAAGGGCGACGTGAAGCGGTTCTGTGCTTTACGACTGCCTGTTCTACCACTGCTGTGACTCCCAACCTGTAACTAGCATCTGGGCTGTTTCAACGATGGCTGACCTGGAAGATCTGTTCGGCAGCGATGCGGAGAGCGAAGCTGAACCCAAAGGTATTGCTGCCACATTCTATTCCCCCATCCCCAACCCCTCGCCGTACCGATCTGGCTGCCCTATTTGGCATCCCGTTAAGTCATTTGCCCTGCAGACTTCCCATTTTCGTTTTTTACTCAGATAGTCTCACTTATAAGGAAGGCTGATTTAGGGACAGCCGCACTGGTCTTAACTGCTCCAGTGAGGTTTCAGACTTGTAAATTATGTTATCTTGATACATATGCGGCTCTTTAGAATGCTGCGACGCTTTTCATTAGACCCCTTTCGCCCTGTGAATTATGCTTCCCTGACACCTCCAGTATGTGCGAGGCTCCCCTGTGAGTGGGTGCAAACTTTTTAAAGCTGTGATACTGAACATTTTTCAGTGTTTTACATAGTTGCTTTAATTGTTTGCAGCGTGTGGGACAGAATTAATATTTGAGAAGCATCTCTCCCGAAAAGGAGTACACTTCTCTCATAAAATGTATGGTTTCTACCATGAAGCTATGTAACCTCTTCTCCCTTCCCCGTCACTATCCTTACTTCAATGAATGTTTAAGACGAGCATTGGTAAACATTAGGTTTCGCCTATGTGATTATTAATAATTTCCTTTTTTTGTAAATAAAATTACACTATTGTGAATGAGGCATGAGTACAGGACGACAAATAACAGTGTGTGGATGATTGGTGGAAAGATGGGTGATGGGCTTGAGATAGGATCAATGGCTAAAAAGATAAATGGATACATGTATATACCGACGAGTGGATTGGGGGTGGAAGCATGCAAATATGGAAGATAGAATCGATGGATAGATATGTAGATGGATACCTGACAGGACAAGTGAATGGAGGGACCGATGAAAGGGTATAGTAAAGTCCTCAAGGGAGTGTTAGACTCTTTTTCCGTTGATGCTGTTTAAGATATGGTTCAATGTGGGAGCTATTTTAATATTAAGCGTACTTCCTTGTTTCCTAGTCTACGAAATGCTGCAAATAAAGGCACACTATCCTGAACTTCCGGCTTTTCAATTGTAGACTGCAAGTTTGATTTTTTTTTTTTTTTTAAGTTTAGTCAGTCTTTGTATTGTTAAGAACAACTACAATTTGCACACATGTGCAAGTCTATAAATATGCACTTTAATAGAGCAATGTAAAAGAGTACTTACAGCTTACAAAGAGAGAGGCATTAATTACACAGTCTGATTTTCACTGGGATAAAATCTGTGAATGCAGGCTTTTCTGAGCAGGGTAGAGTCAGTCCCAGATGGGAAGCACTCTACCTTCTTTCTTAAGCGGGGCAGGAACATGAAGAAGCAGAGCAGGGCACCAGCGATGACCCCGAGCAGCACTCCTACTACTATGGCGGCTGCCATCAACCCAGGGACCACCTGCAGTGACTCCACGGACACCAGCAGCACCACATTGCTCAGACACGAGTCAGCCATCACAGCCGCGGACAGGAGAGAACGAGCCCTGCTTTCCTACGCTCCCTCTGAGAGGATGAACCCCATATTTGACGGGCGGGTGGCTTTACCCGCATTTTGCTTGTGGCTTGTTTCTTCAAGCAATGCTTAAGGTATCTGTGGTGCATCTATAAGAGGCAGTTTGCTACCTAATAGCTGCCCTGATATTTACAAAGCATTGAAAGGTTCTGAGGTGCTAGTCTTGCAACAGTTTCTCTGAACAAATCTGGGAGGGATGCGATAGCAATTCTGGTGCATTGAGTTTTAGTAGTCTTCTGCTGAGAGAAAGGCTAACAAACATTTCAACCATTGGCAAAAGAAGTATAGTTTACCACGCATTGCAAATCACTTAGTATTGGTTCTTTTCCTGTTTTTGTTTGTTTCACGGTGTGTTCAAAAGGGTGAAGAGTTTTACGTCGACAGAGACACACTCGCTACATATCCTGGCAGCACATATACTGAGGTATGAGCGAGACTTGAAAACATAGGCTGGCTGACCTGTTTACAACTCGAGAGAGGTGTCACGCTTTAACCAATGATGGGAAGATGGGGGTGGTGCTACACAGACTCCTGTGGTTCGGGAATGTACATGTTCCACTGCGTGGGGGACTGGAAACTCACAGGCACTCTTTGCTATTGTTTAAAGAGTTTAATAAACTTGGTAACAATACCATGCATTTAGCATAACCTATGACTAGAGCTGAAGACATTAACTCTGCAGTGCCCTATTCTTTGTTGCTCCTGATGTTTGTTTTTCCGTAAGCCTGGAGCAGTCTCTTTGTGGTGTCTTTGAAATATGTGTCACTAGAGCGTCTTGTTACAGGAGGCAACAGATTTGCAATGGAATCGCTAATAACTATTATTAAGATGCAACCTCATCTGACTAGCACATCACACTTTCATTTTCTTTGCTTATTTACCTAGTCACCTCACACACCCAGGATCTGGGAAATGAGGACAAGTGGTGGTAGCTACACAGGCAGTCTCATGAGAGGCATCTCGTTCAGAATAGGAATTTGAATTTAGATAAATGCCTGCTATGCAACAAATGCAGGTTCATTGGGATTCAGTGAATGGGTTCGGATGCCGAAGTCAGGGTGGCATTTAGGTGGGGGTGTGTACCAGTGAGGGGATTAGAGCTGAAAAGGAGGATTGGAGAACAATGCGTTCCAAGCCTCGTGGAACAAATGAAAGTTATAGCGCAGAGTGAAGCAGAAACAAGTGTAATGAAAGACACCGAATTGGATGGCCAACAAAAACTTTTGGGTAACCAATAAAGCCTCCCAACACAGTTGTTCCTAACCATTTGACTTCTGTGGACCCCCACTTTATCATTACTGGATCCCGAAGACCGTCACTGAATCATTTTTGGAATCCGGGGACCCCCCCACTGAGTCAGTACTTAAAACTGGGGACCTAATCTGTTAACATTATTTAATTTTCTAAGTAGTCGTGGACCCCCTGCGGAGGCTTTGCGGACCCCTGGGGGTCCCTGGACCCCGAGTGTCCTGGGAACCACTGTTCTAACAGAAATGCCAAGTGGATGAAAACAATACTTGGGCACTGAGATACTGATAGGAGAAACACAGTAGAGGAAAAACAGGAAATCGTATGCTACAGCAAATAGAAACGGAAACGTAAGTGACAAGCATGCAAACCAATAAAAAGTGAGTGGGGTATGTAAGCCCATTTTAAGCTGTATATTAACAGTAGATTTCACAAGTACAGCACAAGCACTGTGCAGGTGAAACCTAATTGTATGTTTCACATCCTTCCAAGTTGATTTCCTTTCTACTTCTTTTGCCTCTGTTACTGTAGGAAACTTTACCCAACTCACTTCCTATAATTTGAAGCCGAGAACCAAAGGGATGGGAAACTGGATTGTGATGGGGAAGAGTAGGACTCTGAGTAATGAAGATTACTAGTAAGTAACTGGGCATTACATCTTTATACCTCTTCAGTATCACAATCCTTACTTCAGTGAGCCGATACGCAGGCATGCAACTGGCTTCACAAACAAAACCATACTTTAATGCAATTATCAAGTTATTTATATTATAAAGTCATACTGTCATAATTAACCTCAATGATTTCTATTGAGCATAACACCAGGTATCTGCACCCTTAAATGCAGCCTATTAGGTCTCCGTATCTCCGGTCGACCTCCCCTGAATCCTATTAGGACGATTTTCCCCGTAAGACTCATATGCTGAAATTTTAGCCACGTTTAGCTGTCTCCTTAGAGTAGCATTTGAAGGATTCAGTGTCTGTCCAGCTAACTTAGAAGTAGCAAACCACACACCTGTCATTCTTGCTAAATAGACTGTTACAGCTCTTTTAACATCTAAAGCATGTAGCTTGTGTTTTTCATTTGAACTTAGGGAACGATACGGAACAGACAAAACCAGATCCTCACAACAATGAAAGGATGGCACAACCTTGAGAACAAATTGGGCAGAAGGGCAAAAAATTGCTTTGTCAGGCAGAAACCTCAGAAAATGTGAAACTAATAAATCCCCCAAACTCTTCAGCCCTTCTGGCTGAGGAAATGACCACCATAAAAACATCTTATAGGTCAGAAACTTCAAGTTCACCTGATCTGGAGGTTCAAATGGCAGACCCTGTAACACCATTGGTAAATCCAAAGCTGGTAATGGATTATAGAAGCATGGTCTCTTCGGGTAAGGAACTTTACAATTTAGAAATCAAAGGAGCCACATTCTCAAAGAATGGTTCTCTGAAAGTTCTTAGTGGTGCCTGTTGTGCACGTAGCGTTACAATAGCTTTACCCATGTCAAAACCCTGTTTGAGAAATTCCAGAATAATGATTGGCTCCATTAACTGACATGATGATTGTCTCATACTACTTCACCTGTTAAAGGAATGCCAGTGCAGTTAACATGATTTTAACACAAAGAGATTTCTGGACTGTTGTATATTTCGTGGGCTTCATAATGACCACTGGTAGTGAGAACAAAGACTTGAAGCTCTTCCTTAAATAGTGCTGCCATGCAACACTTTCAACTAATGCCAAACTCTTAAAGAACTTGGAAGTAGCTAAATGTTTCTAGAACAATCAAAAATTACTGTTATTAGGACCAGAAACTCAATCAGAACACTCGTCGAAATGTGAGGCTTGTGCTCTAAAACATCTGTTTCATACCTAGCAATACAGCACTCAATCCCAGCGCATGCCTTCAAAATAGGTGAGGCTAATCAGTTTGGGAACCAAGACATGACACATACATAGGCCAGATACCAATGAGTGTGCTTCTCTGACTAAAAGGAACACGCTTCTTCCTGTTTTTAAGTTGCTAAGTAACTGTTGGCAAATCTCTGCACAGCTTCAGGAACTGGTTCTAGTGACATGCCGCTACCGCTTACTGACCTCTGTATGCTGGCTTTGCTTTAGCAGAAGGTCCTACACATGGACAGATACCACTTACTGGGTCCGCTTAACAGACCCTCTCACAGTATGGTTTAAATGATTGAGGTTGCATAGCCCCTCGTTCTGTAAACTATTCGAATCAAAATTTCAGAGCCTGAAAACTGGGAATAGACCATCCAAAGCAGGTTGTACCGCATGTATTCTTATATTTTTATAGTCCGTCGCTGTTCATTTCCTCTGGCAAGTTCAGCACCCCTTCATTCTGAGCTAACTAGGAAAATGCCGGGAAGCGGGTAAAAAGACAAGAAAAGAACCTTCAGGAACAGGACAGTCACATATTTGTCTCTAAAACATACCAATATGTAGTCCTGCAGCTCCCAATTCAACCTTTCGCAGAGCAACCAATATCATGATGAACTTCGGGAAGCAATAGGAAAACACCTACGTTCTTCACTTTCTGTGTCCTTTTAATACATAAGTCAATGAGGACTAATTAATTAGTGTCCACAAGATGAAAAGGTACATTTTACCTTCATAACCACCTTTTGCTTCGCAGAATGCCATAAAGCATTGTATCTTAACAAAATCAAGTCATTTTTGTAAAGCGTTGGGCTTGTTAAGGTTGTGTCGTGGTGAGCCGACTATAATCTGGGAAGACCAAGACCACAGTGACAAGCAGAGGTAGATGCGCTCTGCCACTGTTCTACATCTGCAATATAAGGAACATTTACATCTGCCTTATCGATCGAAGATCTCGGGGCTCGGTATGCCCAGGCCTGCTGCCACACCATCAAGGCTGCAAGTAGAGAGGCATCATCTTGATTTCCAGTAAGGGCAGGGGGTGGGGACAGATATTCACTGTCTGTTTTGGAGCGTGAACATCAGGCTAAATTGATCCCAAAGTACCTCTGCAGATGCTTCTGTATGTGATCTCTTACAAATGGATGTTGCAGCTCTTGACATTTTCTCCCAAAACGTTCTCCCTTAAATGTATCTGCTTCTTGCTCTCCCGGCATACCAAGACCCCTTCTAGCTTCCATTTTTCACCCCATCTTCTCACACTATCCATAGATTAGTGTAATGGGCTGCCTTGGCAGCTACAAGAGAAGCACAGCCATACTAAAGTAAGAATCCAAACTTTGTGTTACATTTCAAACTCCCTTTGAGGCAGTCTCAAATTCCTCTTTAGTCCCCTGGGCACACACTGTTTGCAGTTAACAGGTATGGGCACAGCTACCGGTGATGCCCACTCCAATCAGGGCATGTCTTCTTAAGTCTTCATAGTCTGGAATATTCTACAACATTTTCTCATGTCAACAGACTGCTTCCAAGTCTCCACTTCAAGTCTAGCAACTCTGGGAAAACCCCTGGATCAGGATATTCTCACTGAAGGAGCCCTTCTAGAAGATCAAGCAAATTGATTTGGAGTGCTCTCTCCTGTAGCATCCACTTCCCTCCAGTTGTCTTTTCAGCATAGCAAACCCTGCCGATCTCAGCTAGAACCCGCCTTGATTATTTGATCTGAAGAAAGGAAAAAATTGCTCTTCAGTTACAGACTTGTGTAAGAGATTTTCATCAGCAAAGTAGTTCTAGCATTATTAATAGGACTGGCACCTAGAGACAGTTTATTTGTAGTAGGTGTGTTACTAATGTAATTTAAAGATAAACTGATTAAAAAAAGGAATGGTAGTCAGTTTAAGAGTTTGCTTGAAGGTGTGATGCTTCAAGCATGCTGATTTAGTGGAGTGAAAACAGTGTATTGGATTGTGGGAATACAGTGCTTTGAGGGCTAAAGCCAGCCCCCTTTGTAGCTTAATTAGCTTCTTTGAAGGAAGCTTCAGAAAGCAAGAGGTGGTCTCCAATAGTACACAAGGAACAATGGTTTAAAGCAAGTGACTTCCAACTTCTTTAAGTGATCACTAACCCCAAACAATTATGAAACAAAATGATTAGAGAGGTTTGAGCTGTGGGAGTCATCAGGTTCTGTGCCAGAATCAAAATCTTACACAAGTAGAGAAAGAGGGTAGCCCTAGAGCATTGGTTCCCAACCTGTGGTCCTGGGACCTCTGGGGTTCCGCAAAGCATTCTCAGGGGGTCCGCGACTGCTTGAGAAATTAAATAATATTAACATATTAGGTCCCCAGCTTTCAGTAATGACTCAATGTGGGTGTCCCCGGATTCCATTAATGATTCAGTGGGGGTCCCCGGGTTGTAGTAATGAGGAAGTGGGGGTCCACAGAAGTCAAAAGGTTGGGAACCACTGCCCTAGAGCATAGCACATCAGCCCGCTAGAACCCTAACATGCAGAGCAAAGTCGAAAGGGGAAGCTAGTTAACAACTACTTTCCTTATGCCAGTGAAACTGAGGAATGTAGTGATAGCGAACCTAAATCGTCTCATAGTTATGCTTAAGGTTGATCTATGAAAGCCTGCCCACTTGAAGGGGTATTTCTCTCATAATGTGGTTCCATTCCACCTTGAAATGGTTGAGGGGGTCTGGACCTCGTCTCTATCATAAGGAAGCCGTCATACAATAAGGAGATAACAGGGAGTTCATCATGCTTGAACATGGGCAATGGGGAAATCTGTTTAGAAACCTTGTTTTTAATCTGAAATAATTCGATTTTAATAATGTGCTGAAAACAATAGCTGTCTGCCGTTTCTTAAAGTGTGAAAGTAAGACCTTTAAGTGAACAAAACCATGGAAGGCTTTCCACGGGGCCTAGAGCACCACAGACTTTTCAAAGCTGTTGGTTCTTTGAGGGAGTACCTCCACTGTGCAACTTGTGTGTGTCCTCAAAAGGCTATGTTGTTGAATCTCCAATGGTAGTTGACTAGAATTGTCTACAACTTGTTTTAAAAAAATAAATATTTTTATTGGCATTTCAACAAGCATAAGAACAGGTACAGCATACCATGACACATTTCCGGGACAGTACATCAGATTTCAGTGTCAGAAATAGCATTATGTTGGGACACCTCGAATACCTGCCCACAGTAGCTCCCGTCACATACCAGATTTATATTCAGCAAAATAACTAACAGAACCCCTCTGCCCCCCCCCCACCCCTGGCTTCCAGTTAACATTCCATCAGTGCAAGGAGGAGCACCCCCAAGGACAGCCATAGGTCATTTACAATCATGATAGGACTTGAGTATCCATTACCTCATCCACCACGGTAGATCCATTGCCTTAAGCAACTATACCACATTCTGATCTTTAACCTGCATAGTGCAGGTTGTGATACAGCTAGCTGTGGGTGACCTCCTCTGGAGGGTCTGCCAACGCCTGCATCATAACTCCCCAGGACAGCAAATCATTCAGGTATGGGCAAAAAAACATTGCTTAATCGTGCAAGGGACCTCCCACCCAGTTTTTTCTGAAGATGTGCACATATCTCCACCCATTAGGTAATACTAACTGGACAGCGCCACACCGTATGCAAGAAAACAGCTACAGCAGTTCCGCATCTAGGGAAGCCCTCAATCCTGGTGTGGTAGATAACTTGCAATCTCTTAGGGAATAGGTAGGCCATGTGCACAGAATTATACAGTTTAAATCTTGCATTGATCGAGACCTTGCATATGCTATAATGTATTTTCCTTTTCCTTTGGGGCTTATGGAGTCATTGCTAACGAGCTGCCACATCTTCTCTACATTCAGTGGCCCCAGCCTTCTGTCTGTATACAAAACTCAATATAAGCGCATTATCGGCTTATGGTCTCTAGACTATAATGTCATAGTTGCTAACGTCTCCGTGGGTTCAGGAGCCTCAGGAAACTAGGGCCAAAACTGTTGTGCCGTGGCCACTATTTTAGCATACTGGAAGAACTGACCCGGGTCGACTTGAATACGTCCTGCATTGTGATAAAGTGGCTGCCGGATAAATGTCCAACATGATGCACCCTCCATCTTACAATCTATCCACTATAGACTGCGCGATTTGCACAAATGGTTGTACAATCCACAGGTCCAAATCCGGGGTGACAGTGCTTGCTGTATCACCTTCCACACTGTTGTCTCCTATAGCCGTCATAACTGTCAGATCACATGTGAGAGTGAGCTTGGGATCCCCCTTCCTCTCATCAATAGCGCCTCCAGCTGATAGCCATGGTAAGTACCCTCAAGAAGTGATCTTTCTCAGTTATTGTCCCCCTCCAACCAGTGTATCGTAAGCTGTAGGTGCGCTGCCAGATTGTATAATTCTAGATCTGGGACCTCCACCCCACCTATCTCCCTTTCTCTTTTAAGCATATCCAATCCAACAGCATTTCCCTGCCAACAGGAGTTCCACCAAAAGGCCATCCAGCTCCCGGACTGCCCACCGGGTGATCTCGTACCTGGCTCCCTGAAGTACGTAGAAGCACCTGCGCAGTACCATCATTTTTCTGAGTGCCATTTTGCCCATCAGAAACAATTTTTAGCATATTCCAGAATGCAGTTGTGGGGTGCAGGTTGCAAATCACCCTACTGAAATTCAGGTCATAGGTCTGGTGTTTACAGTGCGCAACATGCATGCCAAGTTATTTGACACTATGCAGCTTTCATGGCAACCCTGACTCCAGTAACCGGTCCATGGGCAGCCCTTTCAACTGGCCCAGTGGGAACAGGAGTGACTTGGTGCTCTTTATGTGGAGCCTTGAGAAATCGCCAAATTTTCGCATACATTTAGCAATATTGGGGGTTTACATAGGTAAATCATAGCATCTTCCTCATATAGAGAGGCTACGTGTACTGTCTGAGTCACCTTTATACCCCACCCATGCAACACCTGTCAAAGATGGCACACCAGAGGTTCCACTGCAAGGGCAGTGATTGTGGGGGGGGGGAGGGGCGGTGTGTAGCCCTGTTGAGTGCCCTTCTGTAATAATATCTCACTCGAGACGTATCGCCCGGTTCGCACTCGAGGTATCGGTCTTTCATATAGCAGCTTAATCCACTTGATATAGCTATCGGCCTTCCCCAGTCTATGCAGTACGTGTCAGACATAGTCCCAGCACACTGAATCGAAGGCTTGTTCGATGCCCAAAAATGCAAGAGTGTGCTGGTCATTTTCCAGGTCAGGGGCATGAAAACATGCATCAGTTGGTTGAGGTTATACAGTGTGTTTTGTTGTGGGATAAATCCTGCTTGGACCATGTGAACCAGACTTGGAAGATGGGGCAACAGGTGCACCGCCAAAATGTATCATCTACAACTTGAGATCCTGTCAAACATATGGCCCTGACATACCTTCAAAATATTGAGCTGGCCACTTTGAGTGACCTAAACACCCTGCATACCTGAATATGTATTTCAGTAATTATTCCCTTGCAGCATGCTCGATGCATGAGCACTAGTCTTATTTATAGCAACCTGTGTGAGTTTAGAATTCACCAAGTTGGGAACACCCTTGTGCCACTTAATATAAATGTTAGAGTTGCTTAAAAGCAAAGTTCATCTGTGGTGTTCCCAGACTAGGCATGCTCTGTATGATCGAGAACCTTTGTCAAGGAACCTGCAACGAGTAGGACAGGATCTTTGCAGAGATTGTCCCTTTACTATATCCTAGAGGGGATAACTCCCTAAAATCCGTACAAAGATAGAGACCTTAATATTTAAAACAGGAGATAATAAGCCATTAGAAATGAAGGAAGGAAGGGGAACTTGGGATATGACTGCATGCATCCTTTGGAATTGAATTTTGCTTTCACTTGCTGATGTGTTATGATACCCAGTATTTTGAACATGGCAGGGTATCAGCCGATTCCATTCCAGGGGAGGAAGATGCTTCCTGTCCAGGGCCTTATCGTGATGACCTAACAAGGGACCAATCAGCATAGGCCTGAGGTACGTTGGATAGTAATTTCTTCACATCTTAGTTTCTCATTACCCTCACCATCTAGATGAGACGGGGTCACTCACACAGAAATGCTGCCAAAGTGTCGGGAAGGGGCTGTGATGCCCAGATGCCCACACATTGTTTTAACTGAGAGAGGGTGCTAAATCTATGGCACTTTCCAGGTAAAATTTTAGAAGCCTGCGACTGATGGGTACAAGAGGAGAAAAGTGCACCAAAACTTGCTGGATCATGGAGGAAGTGACAGTGAAGATGATGCTGAATCTCACAATTGACAACTAATATGAAACATTTCCACCCACCCAGCAGACTGGATCAGGAAGGTGAGAGCTGTTTCTTTTCATAATGTAGAGTAAGCCTTCTTAAGGGCTAGCATGGCCTCAGAGCAATACAGAGGAAATTGACCATGAAGCAGTTAGGAATATTTTAGAGAGGACAGTGAAGGAGAGATTGCATCACATGATGAAGTGACAGTCGATCTAAAAAGTAGTGATCCTGCTTACTGGGCAGAAGATGGTTCGAAGAGAAGACACTCTCTTGTTAGCAAAAGAGAGAGCCTCCTTAACAACTGGCTTGGCCTTCAAATTATTGGAACAATCAAGGGTGTACTGGGCATTTGCCTCTTCGGGTGGAGGGGAATCTTTGAGAAGTCAGAACATGAAGTAGCTGAAAGGAAAAATATCACAGCACACAGACATCAGTGAGCAAATACAAAAAGGATATAAGATGACTCGCTTGTGCTGGATTAGTTCAGTACACTCCCCTTCTGAGTTTCAAAACCAAGAGAACACTTCACATCAGCCCAGGAAATCTGACTGGTTCCCCCTCTCGTTATTAGTTACTCATCTTTTCCTTTGCAGGTCGAGCTTGCAAGCGCTCTGGCCTGTTGTAATCTATCTGTGGGCTTTTAACCACGCCCACTGATCACGATCACTATCGTTCATAGGCTTGACTTTCAAAAATGCTTTGTTAGCATTGCTTGCCGTTTGTCCCTCCTTGGGCGGTTTTGTTACCGTCTTGGCCATCGACCCTGTTACATGGGTAAGTGCACTTTTGCCGATACTCTTGACTGTGAGTGAAACTTCTTTTTCCTTATGTGTCTCTCCTTCACGCTCATGGTAGCCATGGTGCTTTGAATCGGCTTGTTTCTACTGTTTTACTTTTCATTTTCAATTTATGTGGCAAGAAAAGTCCAGTTAGGAATTTACAACATCAGTCACTCTAACTCGAACAAACACGAGACCCACTGCATTGCAAATGCTTGTTTTCTTTGTCCCTGTGTAAAATAGAATGTAGTGGAAAGGAATTTACAATGCAGCTTTATCGTGACTACTCTAGAGAGAAAATGATGAAAACCAAAGTAAAATCATAATTGTTGACCCCAGCTTAAGAAAGTCTATGTCTGACACAACCTTAAAATGCATACTAATCTCTGACCAAGGCTGCATTACCCTATCAATTCATAATACATTGAATATCATATTAAGAGATCATGGGGTATGGACTCAGAATTGCTGGAGCATGATGCTGTCATCAACAATCTAAAAATTAAACAGAGTCATTCATTGTCAGCAATAAGGACACAGTTTCCTCCCCAGCAATTATCTGGGACACCCTAAAATGCTGTGCAAGAGGTTTAATGAAAAGCTACATGGAGAGGGAAACTGAGAGATCGGATCTAAATTAGGTATATTTACACAGGCCTCAAAATCTACTCACCCACTCGCTATGGTGAGTTCATATTTTATCAGGTTGAGCTATTTTTAGAACCTACTGGCCTTCTGGTGAGTTGACAAAAAACAAGTGTTCTGTTCAGCCAGAAAGTGAACAAGCAATAAAGAAACCTTTAAATCTTGTTCTTGTCACCTTGGCTCTGTGTTTAGAGACAGAGGTCAGAAGTCAGTTTGTCTTACAATTACTTTTCCTTCTGCCTGCAGAGCTCCTGGATTTTGTAAGGTGACCTGTCTGACTTACTGTACAAAGAGTTTCAAATAAAAGACTGTAGGGTTTCAGGTTTATTTTTATAACACACAACATTTAAATATTTAAGTCAACTGTAGAAACATTTCAAAATATATTTGAGTAGTTGTGAAAGCACATTTATTTTTGTACTTGTGTGATGGAAAAATATTTTAACAGGATGACAGCTAATCAGAACCCTTTATTTGGTGATATGCAAATAATAAAAATATGCTTTCTGAAACCCAATTTTCACAGCACACATTAAAGCTACAAGTTAGTGGAAAGGTTTTTGGACATTTCTTGTAACTTTACTGTCTGTAAATGACAGTGCGCTACCACATCATGCTTTAGTAATGTATTTATTAAAACTGAGTATTTAAACATAAACTGAGAAATGAGGCAAATCATAGATCATGTGTACCCTATATGTTGGCTAGATTCTGAGTATACATAGAGCAAACGTTTAGTCTGTTTAATAAAAAAAAAGGTTTATACAGGATGCACTCGTATGTTAGAATGAAGAAAAAGGTCACTGTAAAATAAAATATTTGCCTAAGATCACGCAATTTGAGACCCGTGTACGGGTCAAGTCCACTACAGTTGGGACAAGTAGATTATTCAAGTTACTCGACTGGCAGGCCTAGTAAAATGTTTATAATTTTTCGAGGCCTGTTACAAACTGGTAAAAAAAGTGGAATACAAACACTGCCTTTCCAAAAACATGTCACAATGTGGAAACACTCAAAACCTCAAGTAAGAATTCAGTAAGATAGTCAGTATTAGGGCCCTCTTATGGGTGCAAGCCCAAAAAACGAAAACACTATATCATTTCAATAAAACAGGAAAGACCCTTGCTGCCTACCTGAAATTCAAAAGGAATAACGCTATAATTACCAGTATTGAGGATTACTACAGCAATGTCTTGTCCAAACACACAGAAATAGTAAAAGCCTTCAGGTATTTTTTGGTAACTTTATACAAAAGCTAGCAAGTCCATAACTAAAGAAAAAAGCTGGGCTTTTGTTTTACTTTACAAAAGATCAGTATTGAATAGAATAGACCTAAATAGACCCTTAAAGAAAAAAGGATTTTAAATATTATACATTCCATTCCAGGAGGAAAAGCATCATGTCCTGATGATTTCCCACTAAGGTATTCAATAAAATAACTACTGACCATCTATCAGCTGTGCCTAAGAACTTTGCATCAAAGGGCAACATCTCGGGCACTGTTGTGTAAGCGACCACTGTAGTCCTACAAAAAGAAGGAAAGGACATGAAGACCCAAAGAAACCTTTGACCTATATCCCTAATAATAAATATGGACTTGAAACTATATGCTAAAGTATTAGCCAGAGACATACAGAAAATAATTACCAAACTCATCCATAAATCACAATCTGGTTTTGTCAAAGCCAGTGACCGTACCCAAACCGTCTGTCGCATCATTTAACAAGCACTGGCATAGCCAATATGTCTCACCTTTCAGACTTTATAAGTGTTCAGCCAGAGCTTCGCCAATGTCTGTAAGCTATGTTGTACAGCAGCATGTTGAAAAGTTATAATAAAAAAGTGTTATAGGTATTTTTGTTACCTTGTATATAACCAATAAGACATTATGTACAACTGAACGACCCTATTAAAAAAATAATTAACATAAAAAATGTCCTCCAGTTTTCTTGTCCTTGCAATGCTCATTGTGAAGAACTGAAATTAAAAGTAAATAAAAAAAGCGCTGATGCAGCCAGGCGCTTTTTTTTTTATTTTTTTTTTATGGCGGGGGAGATATACAAGGGGAGGGTGGCACGGAGTGGAGTGGAGTGGTGTAGAGTGCAGCGGTGCGTAGTTGAGTAGTGTGGGGTAGAGTGCATTGGCGTAGAGAGGAGTGGTGTAGAGTAGAAGAGCGTGGAGTGGTACAGTTAAGAGTGCAGTAATGCAGTGTGGAGTGATGCAGAGTAGAGTGGAGTGGGGTAGCGTGGCGTCTGCATGGCATGGAAGCCTACCGCCATTACAGAGAACACCTCTTCAATTGAAATGACCATAACATTTGTACTCATAACTGGAAAATGGTCTTTTTAAAAAAAAAAAATGGGAGAAATTTAAAGTCAAGAAATCTTTTTCTATGAAACCGTATCTACTTTCAAAAAAGCCAATTACGTCTTAATGTTATATGAAGCATTTTTCTTCACCTAAAATTCCTCCCTTTTAAACATGCATTTTTCTTTTATAAATCTGGCTCATGTCTACAGGACAGTGAAAGCACAACTGCTGTCCAAATGTAGTCAACAGGGGACAGACCTATACATGTTTTTCAGGATAACCACCAGTATAAGATTCTCATTTACATTATTTTTATATAAATATATCCCATGTGGATTTTTCCTAATAGAATGGGCTGGCATTCATCTGATATTGGGTGTCCTGCGGTTGACAGATTTACAGGATAACCACAGACCATGTAAATTAGTCCCACTTAGGTGCATTAGAGATAAATATATATCTCCATAAGCTAAAACAAACATTGGCAATGCCAATATGTCCTACTTATGAACACACTGTCAAGTCAGACCTAAAAATCCATGGGGCATATTTAGAAGCACTTGCGCCACATTAACATTATTTCTTGTATGATAATGTGGCGTTAAAGAGACATTGTCACGCCATATTTACAAAGTGGCGCAATGCATGCAGTGCACCACTTTGTAACCCCTTGCGCCACATTATGCCTGTGCCAAGCATAATGTATGCAAGAGGGGTGTTCCCACGCAGGGAGTCCCGTAAAAATGGTGTAGTGAAATCAACAAGATTTCATTGCACCACTTTTAGCATCATTTTTTAACTCCTGCCTTAGGCAGCTGCTAAAGTGAGGATCTCATTGTATTCAATGGTTCTCGCTTGACTTTTGGTGGATTAGAGCCGTAATATTTGGCACTTACCCACCAAACCGCCACAATAGCATCAAAATGTTTGTCGCTATTGGCCTTACATGCGCCATGGTGCTTTGTATTGTAATTACGGCACACAGATGGTGTCATTGGGGGAGGGGGGTGCAAATAAAATGGTGCACCACCTAGGATGCGCCACTTTCCTGTAAATATGTCCCCATGTTTGTTAATGACTGCCTCTTCCTTCCTGTGAAAGAACACCATCTATGAAACTTTAATAGCATGTGTGTACTCCTTAAAGTTCAAGCCCAGGCAGCTGGATAAATTAACAAAATGATCACAGCTATGGGGTGGGCAAGCACTTTTTTGTGAAAGCACAAAACATCTGCCCAACATGTGGGCGAAGCCAATACCCCTCTCCTGTTGGTTCTCACATAATTTGTCTAGAAACAGCTGCACTGTGAAGCCAGTCTGTAAAAAGATGTCATGAACGGCCTCAACAGGCCAAATTTGCACAGTCCTGGTTTAGACCAATGTCAATATACTGCCAAGAGTGCTGGATAATGCAGTGTTCCAATTCTCCTATCACTCCTCCTCGTAAAATCTAGATTAAAATGTGAAAATCGTTCCAATACAACATTTTTTGGAGATAATACATGTACGTCTGTTATCTGGGTAACCTGGCTGGTTAGAATTTTTTGGAAAAAGCACAAATGCTTCAAAATCCTTCATTGTTTTTTTTTTTATTAAATATTTTCATTATCTCTTTCTGCAACTTGTCTTATTTTCTGGCTTTTGTAAGCAAAAGGAGAAAATGACAGACTATCGAAAATCTCCCTGCAGTGTTGATAGATTGAATTTTCTTTCACTGATAGATAAGCATTCTTTGGTACTTTTAGAGATCAGCTGGGTCGTTTTTGGCTGCAGTATGTTATATAATGTGATATTTGCAAAGTCAAGTACCTGCCACTGGATTGCCTTATGGCGTTGCTATGGTAAGCCCGTAACATGCAAATTGACCAGTGCACTGCTGTGGTAGTTGGGCGATGTTATATTTATCAGTACAGTGGTTTTGCTTGACATATTAATATCTGCCTCATATTTGAACCAACTGGTGTAGATCGATTTGTCAAAAGAAACTCTAGCAATATACTTTCACTGCACCATTATCCTAATATATATATTTCCATTATTCAATCTGGACACAATGTATGGCCCCAATTATGACCCTTTAAGAACATGCAGGATAACTCGGAGGGATGAGTTTTCCTCAGGGAGCTGTGTGCAGATTGTAGGTCAAAGGTTTGAGCTATGGTGGCGTCGTCTCACCACCTTGTAAAATTGATCATATGAATGCTTGTCTACAAGACGTAATATTCGGTAGTAGCTGTACTTAATAAATAAATAAATAAATAATTTTGTGGTGTACACGTGTGCATGGCTGAAGAAAAATTACCAAAATATATATTTGGTACTTTTTGCCTAGCCACCGAGCAGAAAGACAGCAATGTAACAAAAGTAACAGCAGACAACGTGATAAGTAAAACCAGTTCATTCACAGAAAAAGTTAGAGGCACTTATGGACCATATTATACAACACTTATAAACAGCACAAGATAAAAAAGTTACAAACGTGTTTTAAGAAGAGCAAGGGAAAGAACCTGAAAATTATTTATTCTACGCTAATGTGAAATTGTGTCAAAATATCACTTCAGTATTAGTCATCCTTTCGGTGCCAATTAGGGTTCAACTGGGCCTGTACTGCTTTTAAGCCCAGTGGTCAGACACTTGTCGTTTTTTCACAGACAGGCCCTTCTCAGATTTGACAAAGAAATAACAAGAGTCCCACAGCAGCACTGATACATGTGACAGAACATGCACTTTTAAATACGACTGCTAAACGTTAGGAGTACCGCTGCACTTGACAGCAGGCAGGCATATTTTTAGGGTCTGATTTTTAACAGAGCTGCGGTTTGACATTCACGGTGAACTATTTTAATTTGGAGAAATGAGAGGGAACGGTTCTTCTGCTATAACTAACGATATGATAGTCCTCAGTTTAAGGTTCTAGTCACATCATTGTCACGTTTCCCACAGATTGTGCAAAACACCACTTCTCCCATGCCAACATTTCACAGATCAAATAATTTGTTTTTGAATGTTCAGTTGTATTAAACATCTAAACTATACTCTTGATACCCAGTCCACGTAAAAACACTGACAATCAAAATATTGTAATTGAGGGCTCTTGGGGAGTTTTAAGTGAGATGCCTCGTCAATTCATTTAAGTTTCTCTTAATGGACTCAGCAAGGGGTGTCTGAAAAACCAATGTGACCTGACACAATCACTCAAGTATAATCAATTCTCTGACCCCACACTTCATTCTTTCAAAGAGAATACTCCTCCTGGCATCTATCCGCACTCCCCACCTTCTACAGAGTCTACCCCTCAACTGATTTACAATTTTAAGATGTATTCCTAGAAACCAAAGCAGCCTGAACTGGTTTGCCCTTGCCCGACAGGCAAAGTTAAACAAACCAGCACCTACCAGCTGGCCCCACTACCTGGAGGAAGTACAGCCCAGGCCCATTTGTACGTAGGTCTTGTTTTGACATCTCACCACTTTGTTTGATATTCTAATCAATGCAGATTGGAAAGGAATACTTCCTGTTAGGAAGACTTGGTTACCTTTATTCACCTTCACAATAAACCTCCTGGTCACATTTAGTCATCACTTTACAGCACTTGGCACACCACATGGACGGAGGCAATTTACCTTGGAAACGCATTGAACAGACAGACCCAACTCTAGTTTTAAACCAGGCAGAAGAGCCTTGTCCCTTCTTTTCAGGTGAAATGACCCCATTCTCCCCCAACCCACAAGCCACAGACAGTTCGAAAATAAAGGCTCATGCAAGCTTTTACAAATACACAGACTTGCTAGAAAATAAAAAAAAACATGGAGCAGGCAATAGCACCCAGGACAGTAAACTCCTTCCAGGCTTGAAAACTATGCAAAACATTAAAATCATGCATACAAAAGTTTTACCATGCCAATCGTCCCTCAAAAACAAAGAACAAAACTGTTCAATGTTTTATACTTTTTTTTTTTTTTCTTTTTTAAATTAAAGTTTACACATTTCATCATACCAAAGAGTATGCTGGGGGTGGTGAAAATTGAACAGAATGTGGCTAATTACCCAAAAGCTAATGGGACAGCATATTATTTGTCCTACTGTTCTAAAATACCATGTACATGATGCTTGGTGACAAAGTATAAGCACTTAAAGATGCAGGCAAACTTATTGAAACAAAGAACTAGCCATCATACATTTAGTGACATCACCAGTAAAACACACGTACACGTAATCAGTTTGGCTCAATATGGTCTACCACCACAAACAAAATTGTATTCTCTCCAGATGTGCATGCCATCAGCTCAGTTTTCAAGAGGCTCGCTGTGGGGTAACTTAATTATTCATCATGTTTTGGTGCATTCTTTCACATTACTCAGGAGACAGGAAGCATAGCCAGCGATGTCCAGATAGTGTTTAAGTAACAACCAACAGTGAAAGAAACTAAACAAGTTCTTTCATGTTAAACAGGAGACAAGAAGCACGGCCAGCGAGGTCCAGATAGGGATTTAAAGCCCCATTTGCAATCACATTGGAATTCCAAAGGCAGGGGGAGCAGCTGTGCGAAGGAGAGCCTTCCCATGCCGCCCTGCAGAAAACAAAAAATCAAGCAGCTACATCACTGAAGCTGAACATAGGAAAACATTCATACGAAGAAAAAGATAGTGCTTCAGAACAGATGAAACAACCAGAGCGTATTGATACAGTAGTTGGTCCGTGCTCCCTGGGATGGACAAACAAGAAAAGGAGGGCCAAAGAAGCAGGGCCGACCACTAGCAATGAAGGATTTTTAAAAGACACTAAAACAAACAAATGGGAAGCAGGGGGGTAGCTTTAAGCCACAGATGTATACTAAAGTAATCTTGAGGTTTTACGCTTACGCTCAACCTAAAAAGCATGTTTTTCCCATTCTCTGGCCTCTGCTATCGCTTTAGATGTGTAAAAGTCTTTTGATAAATTTGCCTGGCCCTATTTGGAGGCTGCTCTCCAATTCATGGCAATGACTAAGGTCTTTTATGCCCACCTCAAAGCAAGACTAAGAATCAGCTGAAACCTGTCTGAGCCTATTGATTTTGGGTACGGTATTCGTCAGGGTTGCCCACCTGGTATTATGATTTTTTTATTTTTATTATTATTATTATTATTACCGCCCCCTGACCTTTTTTACAAATCTCACAGGTCGTGATTGTGCTTTTTCTGGCTTTGACATTCAGGGTGTTGGTCTGCCTCGTTGTATCCGGCTGGCAGCCATCATTCCCCCTTACCTTTTGGACATTTTCAGATGCCATGTTTGGAGGTCAGTGGTCTAGTCGTTTTACTCTCCTTAATTTCAAACATATGTAAGGGCTGCAATTCTGCACGTCTTGCAGTGGACGTGCGCAGCGGGTGTGTATAAGGCAAACCCATCTGCGCCGGGGCCAGGACCCCTGCTCATCTTAATAGGCACAGGATATCCTATAGTGGCGATCGCCTCCAGTCACTTAGACCAGAACCCTTAGATCAAATTCTATGGATATTGCACAGTCTAATGCACTGACGGACCAATGCGCCTTTTATAGCCTTACAAAGTACCTTTCTTCTGGCCAGTTGTCGCTCACTTGTCACCCATAATCTGGATATCAATCTTCTCCTGTGCGACCGGAAACCCACAGCTCTTTTTCTCATGGAGACCTAGCTCCATAAGGGATCGGCACTACATGTAGCCTTGGCTTTGCCCAAAGACTACTTGATAAACAGGTTGGACAGAGCTAATGCAAAAGTGTGTTGGGGGGGAATTGCTATTATTTTCAGAGACTCAGTTAAGGTCACCTCACTTCCCCTTCAGCTGCCCGACTGTGAGAGTATGGCTTTTTCTATTTTAATAAATCCACAGTGTAGTTTTTCAGGGGCCTTAGTATATCGTCCTCCTGGCCCAGCACAACAGTTTTTACAATTATTTCCGGAACATGTTGCTGAACTTACCTGCAACAAGCCAAATTTCACTATTCTTGGTCATTTTAATATTCCTGCAGAGAATCACAACAGTGCTGCGGCTAAAAGATTTTTGTCTGATATGGCCGCCTTGGACCTAATACAATTGGTCAGAGGCCCAACACATAATAAAGGTCACACTATCAACCTCATTTTTAGTAATGCCGCTGGTCTAACCGCCTTGCCCCCTACTCCTTTGGCCTGGTCAGACCATTTCCTAATTACTCTTAACCTGCCTACTTCAGTAGCAAGCAAAACCTCCCAAATTGTAATCAGCCCTTTAGGGGCTGGCATACGCTCAACGCTAAAGAATGGATAAGCACTTTAGAGAGCTTGAAACCTGCCTTAAGGGGGACCACGACTTGTTCCCTAGAGCTATTTAACGATTTGATTACCAAAACTCTAGATTTTGTCCTCCCTTATACATTAAGGTCAAGAGGACATCTAAAAAAAGGAGCTCCTTGGTTCTCCCCCCACCTACGTCTATTAAAGAGGGTCTGTAGACGTTTGGAAAGAAGATGGAGAAAAACGTATGAGACCTCGCTGAAAGTTGAATACAGAAAGGCCATTAGATTGTTTCATGCAGAAATTAAATCAGCACAAGGCATTTATTATGCTACTAAAATAGAACAGAGCTCTAATTTTCCTAAAGAGATTTTTCAGCTGTTAAGAGAAATTGCTCACTCGCACTCCTATATAGATTCAGTGGAAGCATCTCATAAACACAGCAACAATTTGGAATATTTTTTTCAGCCATCAATCTTAGACATTTATTTGGCCTTCCCGAGTGGCACTCACAGTTCCCATACTCTTAAGGAGGAAGGTATAATCTGCACAGCAGTGCTCTCACAGTTTCCGCCTCTCTCCTCAGAACTAATTGCAACATTACTGGATTCCTTAAAATATAGCTCTCCCCAAGACCCAGCACCTCCCACTATTTTAGCACTGGGTTCATCCGATATAGTTCCTATTCTGACTGATATGTTGAATCTGTTGTTGTCCAGGAGTATTATTCCCCACCAGTGGAAACATGCTATAGTGAAACCCTTGCTCAAGAAACCCAACCTAGATGCGTCCGTGCTTAATAATTACAGGCCCATTTCCTTGCTGCCAGCTCTCTCCAAGATATTGGAAAAACATGTAAACACGCATCTCTCCAATTTTCTTGTGGACAACAATATTCTGCGTCCTTCCCAGACTGGCTTCAGACCTCCACACAGCACGGAATCAGTGCTGATTGGAGTTACTGAGGAGGTCAAGAAGCGTCTTGATCAGGGGCTGGTGTCAGTGATTATTCTTTTTGATCTCCGTGCCGCTTTTGACACTGTGGATCACAGCATTCTACTTCAAAGAATGAGGGAGACTGGAGTGACAGGCAAGGCTCTGAGCTGGTTCTCCTCTTTTTTTTTTAGAAGCAAGATCATTTCAGGTACAAGGCCGTTCTTTCCTCTCCAGCTGCTTTAATAGTAGCTGGGGAGTGCCCCAAGGCTCCTCACTTAGCCCTACTTTATTTAACATCTATATGTCACCATTGGCAAAGATAGTGGGGCCATATGGTCTTTCACTAGTGTCTTATGCACATGATACCCAGCTGGTAGTCTCCTTCTCAACTGAGCAGAATTAATCAGAGACAGCTCTTGCCCCTTGCCTAAGGGCAGTGTCCGAATGGATGTCTGAATGTAAACTCAAGTTAAATGGGGATAAGACAGAGGTCATGATCCTAGGCTATCTTTCTTGGCCAAATTCTGTCTCTCCTATGTTTCACTCCTTAGGTGAACTGCCCCCTCCTAAGGAATACATCAAGAGCTTAGGAGTATTGCTTGACCCATGGCTAACCATGGACCACCACACTAAGAAAATTATACACTAAGACTCCTCAGAAAGGTGTTTAAAATACTTCCACCTATTGCTAAGAGGCTCATCATCCAAGCCCTCATCATTTCTCGCCTGGATTATGGTAATGCCTTGTACCTTGGTGCGCCAAAATATGTTGAAAGGAAACTACAGGTGGTGCAAAACACTGCCGCTCGCCTTCTTTTTAATATTCCTAGACACAAATCGACTAAATCAGCTCTCGCTACTCTGCATTGGCTCCCAGTTGAGCAACGGATAAAATTTAAAACACTGTGTTGCATTCACAGAGCCTTCCATAACAAAGGTCACTCGCTTTTGCGAACTCTTGCCTCCTTCCACAATCCTGCTAGACATCTTAGATCCTCTTCGGCCCCTCTGGCCGTTATCCCTTTAATAAAAGAAATCTAAATGGGGCGGAAGCTTCATGGCCTATCTTGGTGCTAAGTTGTGGAACTCTCTGCCCATAGGCTTACGACTAACCAGCCACGAATTGTCCTTCCGTTGTCTGCTTAAAACTTGGTTACATTGATCTGTGCCCCCAGTGTGTGTTCTGAAGACTTACGTACAGCACTGGGAGGCCTTTAAGTAGCCACGCGCTCTTTAAATCCTCATAACATAACAGAAATAGCTGTGAGATCAGTCAAAGGCTTTCTGTTCAAAATTGGCATGCTAAAAACAGGTGGATGATATCCTAGTCTTTTCTGAGGAGGCCCACACTGCAATCACAGCATTCTTAGATCTTATCCATCCGTTCGCTAATGTCTCTGGATATGCACTGAACAAAACAAAAAGGAGTAACTCTCCCCTCCTGATCCTTTTGTGCCTCCTGAAATGCATTGATGGTACTAGTCTACTCTGGCAATTAAAATATATGTATTACCTAGATATGTGGTGTACAAATGACTTTTAAGAACGGTGAAATATAACGAATGAAAAACCATTATTAAAGACCACCTGGATTCTTGGTCCCCAAACAAATATCTTGGTGGAGTAAATTTGAAACACTAAAAGATTATGGTTATCTTCATTATTAACTTTAGAGGCAGCATGTAGGCAATCAGACTACTGAGCAACTTCTTCAAATTGATTAACAAACTTACAACTCCGTTTTTGTGTACTTCCGAAAGGATAGTGCTAAAAAAAACCTCAGACTTGATGCTATCAAGGAGACTGCAATTTCCCTAATTGGTTTAATTAACAAACCGCGTTCCCTTCCTGTTAGTGTACTTACTGATTAACTGATGTCACTGATAATCAGCCATACTGGCTGTTCATTGCACAAGCAGTAGCACATCCTAATCACATTAGCACTCTTCTAACAATGTATTTGATTATTACTCCACAAGAGATATTTTAGATATAATCAGGACAATCTTGGAATTAGACAAAATGTTGAATAACAGACTAATCAAGGCAAAACTATTAGCACTAAATCTGCATAGACGCAACATCTGCATCAGTTTATTCTTGGGTTGGTAAGGGGTTATCCGGAATTTGAACCTATACTTTCTCGTCGGCTTATTTAATTTTGCCAAACCCCAAAAAATTATACAACCTCCCCAAATCTTTACTTTTTAAAATTATTTTAGAGCTTTCTCAAGCTTAAAATCAAAATATCTAAACTTGGCCCACTGAAAGACACAGGCATTCTGCACCTTAGTAAAAAATTAAAAACCTCAATATTTTACAATAAATATATAAAATTGTAAATACCTGAAAAATAATATCTTCAAACCCACTAAAGAAGAAATGGGTACCAGACTTTGAACTCAAGGGCATACTCCATTCTTCAGAAGTCACCTGGGCTAAGTCTGTAATGAAGCCATAGAATACAGTCTCATTCCCTCAGCTCAAGCAAAACTCTTTTTGATGCGTATTGCTCTGACGGTTTAGTTGAAGCTCAAGCTTATTAAATCAAGCCTCTGCTGGAACTGTAAAACTTGTAAGCAGATGTTCTTCAGTTGTAGTTTCATTAAACCATAACAGGGAGGAAATCTCCGCCTGCTTTACCAGCATCTTTAAAGCCCACTTAGTATTGGATTTCCTGGGTATTATTTTGGGACCACGTGCAGCTTCCTCACCCTTATCTCTTAACACAGATAACCAACATTTACTCAATTTCCTGCTTCAGATTGTGACCAAACGCCTGTCTGAATGGGAATACGCTCACATTCTTTCCTTCCACACATGGTGGACATGGGTTACTTTTATATGTAGCACCCATGCTGCCCACATGAACCAAATGGGTAGCCTTTAGGTACTCACCTAACATGTGGAACCTTGTAGAGGCTTATATACACACACCTCTGACACTAAGTAGGTCATAAAAGACTCTGGATTATCATGTCCTTTATTTTCCCTTGACACCCACCCTTTCCTCCCCCTCCTTGCTCTCTACCCTAGCTCTTTCTTTATCTTCTACAAAATACTTCTCTGAAATTATAGAGCTCTATTCCATAAAATAATCCCTACAGCATGGTTGCATCCTGCCAGATAATCACAGCTCATCCTACCGGTAGCTCTGCACTCAATTCCAACTGTTTTTCATACCAATGTGATATTGGTTAATTCCATGTATAATCATCTCTTCATATAGTAGTTTTGGGAAGGTGTGCAAACATCAAGTGATCCTTTCTACCCTACATCCGATCTTAAAGTTTAGTTATTTATCCACAGTAAATTGTTTTATTGGGGATTTGTGTATTTCAGCCGATCTGATCATGCTGCGCTTTCTCCTACTTACTGTGTAAATTGTATCTCTTGCGTTCTTATTGCTATAACTCAGTAAAAGCGTTTTGAAATTTAAATCATAAGCAAGATATGTAACATATTTGCTTAAAACAATATCGGAAATGCCAACTTAAGATGGCTGCTAAGTCTCAAGATGTTACCAGGAGAATGACAGACCACAAAGGTGCGTACAGAGATTACATAAACCCGGACACTGATAGTTAAATAAAAACTGGCAGTGTGGCATTTGAAAAAGACCATGATTTTGCAGTGGGGGTTACCTTGCAGTTGTGTGAGGAAGCAAGCAAGCTCCAAGGCTCATAGGTACTAGCATGGCTTACATCCGAGAATGAAAATGAAGACGATGCGCCAAACCCACCAGCTCATGGATGCAGTGCTGCACTACAGTAAACATTGGTTTCTCGTGGATAAGTGGAAGTGTGAAATGGCGACTGGGTGTGACTGTAGGTTGGCAGATGAAGCAATATGATGTTTTCAAACAATAACATGAGGAAGATAAGTGTGAAGAAACATTGAGAAGATGGGATAATGCATTAAAGGATTGCACAATGGTCAAAAATAAAGGAGGAAATAATTCAGTCCAAAATCAATGAGACTAGTGCATAACTAAAATAATGGTGGTTGTGAACCTATGAGTCGACATTCATGTTGTTAGTCAAAAGGGTTGAAATTACTTGGCAAATGAGTGATTAGCTGAGAGCCAAGCTCCAAAAAAAAGAGTGCGTTAATGCTGGACATATTCCTCTTTGCTTTATAATATTTTGTGGTTTAATGTCAGAATATTTTTATTATGTTACCTGCTGAGTGTTAGGTAATGTTAGACTCATGCCTCCACCGCTGGAGATAGTTATTAAATGTTACTGTATCAACAGGTGAGTATACTGCTGCAGTATGTATGCAGCTACACTAGCCTGGTTCCCATTAAAGCAAATACTAATACACTGTGGGGCATGTCTGAAATCTTAATTACTTCTCTGATGCTATTTGTTTAGTTGTAAGTATGTTTCCATTGTCTGTTGAAATTCATAATGTTTGCATGTTCTTTTATTTAGTTGAAGAATTTGTTTATGGGTGTTTTAAAGTGCAATTTGTTTTTCAGGTTCTGACTCTGGATCAGACTTTGAGCCAGATAATACTGGCTTTGGGAGCCCTTCGTCTGGGAGCGAAAGGGGTAAAGAGGATGATGATCGTGATGCAGTAAAGCCCAGCAATAAGGAGCTGTTTGGTGATGACAGCGAAGAGGAGGTTGAATCTCATCATAGTGGAAGTGACAACCGATCTGAAAAATCAGACATTCATTCTCAAGCTTCTCCTCTTACTGATCATGAACAGTCGGATGCAGAACAGCACAGTGGTTCAGAAGGTCATAATGAGGATGATGAAGAGCGCAGGTCAGATATCAGTAGCCATCATTCTGATGCAGAAGAATCAGGGAAAGATGTCCATTCTGATGACGAAAAGTGGGAAAGAGAAGACAAAAGTGAGCATTCGGATGACGAGAAAATGCAGAGCTCGGATGAGGAGGAAAACCCACAGCATTCAGATGATGAGGAGAGGCTGCAGCATTCTGACGACGAAAAGATTCATAGCTCTGCTGATGAGAAGGGACGCAATTCTGATGATGAGGAAAGACTACGACATTCTGATGATGATAAGGTCCACAGCTCTGGTGATGAGAGACGTCAGCATTCTGATGATGAGGAGAAAATGCAGCATTCCGACGATGATGAACAACCGCAACATTCTGATGATGAGGAAAAACCACAGCATTCAGACGATGAAGATAAATTGGAGCACTCGGATGAGGAGGAAAAGATGCAGCATTCAGATGATGATGAAGAAAAACAGCAGCGTTCAGAAGATGAGGATAGAATCCAGAGCTCAGGTGATGAGAAGCTGCAGCATTCCGATGACGAAGGAAAGCAACATGGTTCAGATGATGAAGATGGGCTGCAGCATTCTGATGATGAGGAGAAACCACAACACTCCGATGATGAGGACAAACTGCATCATTCTGATGATGAAAAACTGCACTCTGATGAGGAGAAACTGCAGCATTCTGATGATGAAAAGCTACAGCACTCGGACGATGAAAAACTGCATCAGTCTGATGATGAAGAGAAGATGGATAGCTCTGGTGATGAAAAGCAGCAAGATTCTGATGGCGAAAGGAAGCACCATCAATCTGATGATGAGGAAAAACTTAATTCTGATGATGAAAAGTTGCTGCAGTCAGATGATGATGAGGAAAAGCACTCTGATGATGAACAACCGCATCACTCAGATGATGAGGAGAAAACGCATCATTCAGATGATGACAAAAAACACCATTCTGATGATGAAGAAAATCTGCTGTCGGATGATGAAAAGGTGCAGCATTCTGATGGCAAAAAACAGCACCACTCTGATGATGAGGAGAGGCTTCAGTCCTCTGACAATGAGGAGAAAAAGAAAGATTCTGATGATGAACGCAGACAGTCAGATGATGAGCAAAAGTCAGGTGAGAGCAGATTTAGTCACATAATTGTTATTTGATCATTGGCGAGTCTCTCATAACGTCTTATAAGAAATTTTCAAAACAATGTACGTAGCAAATTAATCACTTGTCATACTTTACTTGACCTTAGTTTCTTAAGTGATACTGATTTTTTTTTTCCCTTTCGTTCTTGACATTCTGCTGTGAACTAACAGTGTTTTTCCTTTTGGGGAAAAAAACAATAACTTCAGATGCTGTTAATACTTAAAAGGAAGATGAGTCAACAATTGTCAGGAGTCTTTAGTACCATCTTTGGTACTTGTTTCTTAGAGCTGGTTCTTCCCACTTTCTGTTCAAATAACGACCAATTAATCATTGTAGCTTTATGGTGGTTTACACTGCCTTTGTTATTAGGGTATATCTGATCTTAGAAGTATAGGCCTGTCTACGAACCATGTTTGACTATTACAATGTTAAGGACATGCTGAACATATACTTAGCACTGCTTTTGTTGTGCCAAGAATGTGTTCTGCACATTCTTGCCCATAACTTTAAGAAATCCATTAGTATTGTTCTTGAGGACTTCTCCCTTTATCCTTCCCCCTGACTGGGAGCAGAGTCACTTCTGCTGCTGTTTATTGATTCCTTTGCTTAGTAACACAACTGAAATTGAACTCAGAAGCTGGCAAAGCCATTGGGCTGCAGAGGCTGACAGAAACACACATTTGAGATATAGCTGTCCTTCTTGGTGCCGTTGTGAAATTTTCATGGTTCCTTTACAACGCTTTTTCTACCCAATTAATTCCTACTCGATATAGTAAGGGAAAGATCCTCTCCCGGGAGGAATTGCCACCACAGACTGTGAGGTACTGTTTTCTTTTGGGTGGTTCCCCTCCCACTTCAACCCACACTCTTTCTGGCACAGGTCATGGTTTCCCTCAATGGAGCAAACCCCACTCACTGCTTAACCCCCCTGTAGCGCTCATTCAAAGAGGTCCATCAGGATTGCAGTCTGCACCTTATTTCAGCCCCTCTCAGTATAGATTAGAATTTACCGCACTAGTCTGCCTTTTGAAGTATGTCTGAAAAGTCCACTAAACACCAAGTATTAACTCCGTTTTTTTTTTTTTTTTTTTTTTTTTCAATAAAATTAAATAGATTGTGGCGTCTGCTTCTCATGATGCAGAACTGTGTCTCACCAGATCTCCTATTGCTTGAACCATTTTAGTGGGCAATTTAGGCTTATGCTGTTTGCTTACTAAGTTTCTCTTTAAGCAGTCAATGACAAAGAAAGCGAAATGCTGTGTTAACCTGCCTAACCACCAGGGCTGTATTTAAATCTAATGTGAATTTGAGTTACATTGAAAATGATTACTGGTATATGAATCACAATGTGGTCACTACTCGTATTTAAAATTTCCCTTTTAGACTTATCCAGGAGCAAGACAGATTGGATTAGTCGAAAACAAATCTGACTTTTGGGATTGTTTCCTGAATCTGAAGAGTGATATTGGGGCATATGGGTGGGCAATTTGTTCAAAAGGGCTTTCCTCATTTGATGAGCTAACAGTTTCCTTATTTGAGGAACAAAGTTGAGTTCGCAAAAGAGACGTGTGTGTTTACATTCCGATTACTGACATGAAAGTTCTATGTTCAAAACTAAATTTGACTGCTCCCATGCAGTGTCCCTCTTTTTGTATGGCTGCAGTGTAGAAGCACGTAAGCCTGGAGCTAAACGTGCGCAGGCATAAATCAAATGCACCTACGCACAATCAACCAACAGTACTTCTGAAAAGAGGATGAGTAGAAAGGCAGCAGGTACATCTAGACAAAGCACTTATCTCGGGAGACTTTACACTGGAGGAGATGGGCCTTACACCATGACAGAACAACCACAAAGAGCAGCTAAACAAAACTAGAGCAAAGTGACAGTGTTATTTGAATTTCACGGAATACCTGTAGTCTTAATTTAGGACAGACAGTTTGGTATCTTTTGAAGGGAGTACTGCAGGAAGGTTAACACAGACACATGAAGTGGAATTGGGGGTGTGGAGGTTCACACTATTAAAAAGTACCATGAGAGAAGAGGAAACACATCTTCACCAAGGGTGAACATAAACAGAAATCAGGTGAACACAATCATAGGGAGTGCAGTAATACCCATAATGCTCTACTCGCTATTTTAATATTTTTCAACACAGACCTACCCAGATATCCACAAGTAATACCTCAAAAACTAATCTACATGGGACCATCCACTGGGTTTACAACAGCCTGTGGTCAATAGCAAGAAGTACAAGAAGTACACAGACACTTGTACAAGAATACATGGTAAATAATGTCAGGGACACAGATAAGGGGGCTGGGATGGCACTGTTACAAGAAAGGGGAAGGCTATGACACAGTAAACTGGGACATACCCACATGGATTGATAGAAGTTCACAGGACTGCATCTCTTCACTTATTAGCCTCTCCTTTTTCACCGATTGCCCCAGGACACTAAAGACAACCTACAGCACAAAGATGCTATGAAAATGGCAAAATTGCACTACTCAAAACTACGTATCAAAAATTGTACCGTGACACATGATGTTTCCATGCTAATGAAGCAACGTTTGCAGTGGTTTGCTTTAGAGTTGTCAGCTTTGGTAAAGATACTCAACAACAGTGGTAAAGATGGAGTCAAAAAGAGACGTTTGAATGTGTTCAATGAAGGAAAAAAGTCGCAGGCAAACGCTTTTTTTTATATTGTGACAAGCCTATAAAAAGGTTTCATTAAAATGTATAACAACAATGCCAACCATTGCAGGCAATATTCCTTTAGAAGAAAGGGCATCAGAACACCTGTTTCCAAATCTTTTTTGACAAATACCAAAAATGGGGATGATAGATATAAGGGTTTACAGGATCAATGTATGTAGCAGTGTTTAAAATTCAAATTAATTTCAGGAAAAATAGGTCAGTGATTTAAGTGCCAACCTCCGAGATTTGTGTTAAATTCTGCCATGTTCAACTTTCAGCCTTCCTAGTTTGTTTGATAACATTAGTATTGCGTTGGATAATAGTAAATATTGTGAAATAGCAAGCCTGCACTAGGAAACCGTATGTGAAAACAGCACAAGGTTTTCTGTCATTACTTTTTCTAGACCTTAAGTCTGTGACCCTAATTTTGTACCTGACTGTGACTTGGTATTCCCCGCTTTCCTTGCGCTCCATATAACTTTTTTCTGCCTACGGTGTTTAGGTAATTTAAGTATCTATATGGGATCTGTGTAGTATTTCCAGAAGGCTAGGATGAGGAAAAATGTCTTTGGTGCCCCCCCCCTTCCCGCCATAAACAAAATAGCTTGGGGTGGTTATAAAATTAACCCTCCATGGCCTGGTAGAGCAGCCGTGGAGGAATTTAATAAGTTTAATCTTCATCTTGCCCATGGATGCTAGTTTGGAAGTGTATTTCATGTTCCCCTCAATGGCGTTACCTAAGTGGTGGTTAGGAGTGCAATTTACAGGCGCCATCCTGCCTTATGCAAGAATGGGAGGGCAAATTATCCCCACCACATTGCCCAAATGCAGGCAGTATTTGTTTATACTCTTCCTTCCTGCAATTATTAGTTTCATCTACCTCCCACGATGTAGTAGGTATACATTCATTAGTTCAGGAAAAGTTAATGATATTTCCTTAATGTTATTTATATGATTACTAGTCATGATATGTGTATGAGAATTACTGAATGTATTTATATTATGAGGATGATCTTATTTAGGGACTATTTTGTTTTGGTGTAATTTTACTTGTGAGGTGTATGAATGAGAGTTGATACTGGAAGTAAAACATGATAGTGAGACTAGAATCAGACTAGACTAGAATTTAACTTATTAATGCCTTGCTGCTGCTCCCCAGCGTTAGTATTTTAGGGAATATAGGAAGCACACAGAGCACTCCCCGTCTTCTCTTTTTTACCTCCATTTCCTTCACCTAGTTGTTTCCTTGTAAATGCTAATGTTAACCATTTTCCATCTCCCTGGTAACAAATCAGAATTGGTTCTTAACTGCTGCATCAGCCTGATCTGATGTCACAAAAGAAGGTTCTTCCAAACCAGCAGCAGCAGCTTGGAAGGGACATTTGAATGAGCTGAAAAAGCAGTTGATTATGGGCAGTAAGTTGGTAATTTGTTTGTTTGCCTCTCAAGCATTTACTTTCTTACAGGGAAGTGAAGTCCAATCTAGGGTTTATACAGTTAATAATCCCCATTAACCTATGTCAAGAACAGCAAAAAGTATAATCTCTTTCAGGCACTGCTGCGTTTGTTATGGTTCATTTGACAGTAACTGTAATATTAACAATTGTTTCACCTCTAAACGATGATAAATGTACAGTGTTTCACACTGAAAGACGAAAGGATAAAATATGAAACGTTTTTTGTGTGGTTTAATACATTCAGTGAGACCATTTTGTCTGGTAGCTCCTTCAGCTGAGTTTTGGGTCTTGGTGCTTTTGTGACTTTTGTGTTTCACTTAAAGCACTGAAATCTAATCAAAGGTAGAGCAGGGTTGGTCAGTGTGCCCAGCGGAATTAATCAGCCATGGTCTGACCGTGGCAGGCTAGGGCATATACTTTCAGTATTCAGTCCACATGACACGCATTTCATAGAAAGTATAAACAAAAAATGTCGAAGTTTAGCTGTAAAAAGTTGCCATACAAACAAGTAGTTAGTGTCCTACACACACGGTATTTCATTAGTGTTTACTACCACAACTTCAATCTGTAAAGGATAAAGTAACTAACATAAGGCCTTCCATCCTTCCACCTTCTACACTGCACTTGTTTTTTAATAAAAATATATTCTTTAACTTAAAATGTGTCTTTTGATCCCGCTACCATTTTATAACAGTAAACCACGCCCCATCCTATAGTTTATAGAATTACAATTACAGAATGCGAGGAATTAAAAACATGCCAAACTGATAAGTCAGTCAATTGTGTCCTTCTAACCATCCGTTTATTAGGCTGCTGCTCTTTTTTAACCGTTTGTTGGTACTTGAAAGGTCCCCTGCAAGACTCTGGAGTGTTTGCATCATGCTCTGCATTCTTCTGCATTCCTCCTCTGGTTATAATTGCGTTTTTTGAGCCTCTGGGTACACAGCAATTTTTGAACACATACAGCTTTCTTGGAAATGGTTTGAGACCCAGAGATAAACTGGAGGGGCTGAGACTCCATCCATTATGGATCTCCTTAGCCTGGATGATGCAGAAGATTGAGTTTGAAGGGATCCTGGCAACAGCAGTGTTATTTGCACTTCTCCTGCAGACCATTTGTGAGGTTCTGTGAATTCAACCATACTTTAAGAGGCAGAGGGTAGGAGACGCAAGTTCCTTACAAAGTGTAGGGACACCTATTGTCCTTTCCTACCCAATTCTTCCCCAGGGAACTGTTACTCCCAACAGGTTGTGAAGTAACAGAGTGAAGAAACCTCTCACTATTCATGCCTTATTGGGTCTTTCAGACTGTGACCACCCAGCCCAATCCCTCCTTCCTGCTGACAGTAGATGTTACAGACATTGGCTTGACCGTTCTCACAGGAGTACGCAAAAAATGCAGGGACAGCCTTTAGAATGATTGCCTTCACAACTTATTAGATTGAGTATTATTTATTCAGATGCAGTCTGGTACAAACACTCCTTTTTCTGCCTCTCAGCCCTCTCCATGTCTTCTCCCTACCATTCTAGTGATTATACAATACAAATAAATTAACTTAGGGCAGACAGGAGCGTACTATAATTACTCAACAATAGATGCCCCGTTCCTTTTACAAAGAAATACAACAACAATAATGAAATAAAAGAAAGCAAACAAAAGTAAATATAAGCAAAAGAACATTACTATATATCATTTTTTATTAATGTACATAGCAATAAAACGTGTACACATTTGCAATGATAGTCTTCTAACCATTTTGTGAATGCACATTCATTTTCTCCTTCAACAGAAACCCTGTTGCAATAACACATCTTCACCCTTTCTTATTTCTTTATTAGAGCAATTTACTCCTTCAGACTTACTAACATAACATCAAAACTCTGTTTTATATATACCTCACTGCCACTTTCACCACAAACTTTTTAACCAAGTTCCAAAACACCAGTCTTTACTGACCATGTTTTTCTGCAGATTCATTCAACTAATCATAGCGGCGGTCAGAGAGGAAATTCTTACAGACACAAGGCTCAGTACATTTCGTGATCCTACTTGTATGCCAAACTCTATCATCCAATTATTATGCAGCATTTCTCAAAAATCTGACCACTCTCATTGGATTTAAAAAAAACGTTCTTCCTTAGTGATCTTGCTAGACTTCTTAACCTATACCCACTGTTTGATATCAAGTTGCACCTCTTGTGTATTCATTTTCTTGTCATGGTAGGCTTTTCAAATGTTCTCTGATTTTACTAATCTTGTCTTTTCTTCAGTGGACCACAGATATCCCCTACCATTAAATAACCAACCATACTGGACACCACTTAGATTTAGGAAATGTTCCTCTCGTACGTTCAGATGGTGTCACCTTTGGTACCTCAGAGCAAGTAGTTCTGAATGACCACAAAGCTTTTTTTCCAATTTGTGATTCTCTATCTAGCTACTCCTGGCCAATTGTGTGAATGCCCCAGTACCTCTATTAAAACTCTGCACAGTGCCCTTCTCTCTAGGATTATAAGAGGAAGTTGTTGTTTGTTCCTTGTCTACGTTATTGAAATTTTCCTTGGAGTTTAGAGACAACAATTGCACACCATTGCCACTTAGCAAAACTTTTGCTACAGATTTGTCAGGTTCTACTTTTTCAACAATACATATATCTAGCCACCTAGAAAATAAATAAATTAATCATGGCTACAGCATACTTATAACAGTTTCTTACAAACCCCATGGTATTCAAACCCATTGATCTTCTGGCCCTTTCTCTGCATTCATTTTCTGTCTAAATATGTTCATTGTTTTTCTCCACTTACACAATTCCTGCACTCTCTCACCATATGTTTCATAATTAATCAATTGAAGGCAACCAGTACAAATGTTTTTATACTTTGTTTGGTCCTAACTTTTCTTAAATGACCTTTGTCATAGTTACATTATTGTCTCTCTTAAGACTTCCAATTCTCATGTGCAAATCTTCTTCAGTGCATAATTCAGGTCTTACTTCCCAGAAAGGTAACACACCGGAAGTAATATTACTGCTCTTTGGTCACCCATTCATCACATAGGTCTACACTTCATTCATTTAATCATTTTCAGTTTCATATTTCTTGTCACCTTTTAAAATAGCCAGCATACAATTGTCACAAATAAAACTATTTGACATCCCCCCCCATTCATTAGTATTACACTTAGTCAATTGTGGAGCCATTCTTGAAACAACATTAGCAATTCCATTTTGAATGTCAGTAGCATACACTACCTTCAAGGGAATTGAAAATCTCACAGTTCTAGTTGATGCATTCTTTATAACATAAATTGTAAGTAATTTCATCAAAGGTTTATGATCACACAGTACAAAATTGAAGGCTTACCCTAATAAAATCTCTGAAATATTGAATTGCTCATACACCACCCACTGCCTTATGTTTGATTAGAGAGTATTTCATCTTCATAGATGATTATGCATGTGAGACAAATGTGACAATATACTGTTTTTCTTTCCTATGACAACACTGCACCAATTCTTCTATTGCTCATGTCTGTGGTAAATATACAGCTGGTTGTAGGTATGAACTCTGTAAAAATGGTCCATTAACAGTGTCACTTGTAATTGTTCTAAAATCTTGCTGACATTTTTCATCCCGTACAAACTTAATCTTGTTCTTAAGTAACTGTTTGATGTCTTACAGTCTGTTCAGAAAAACCCTTGGCATGTATAGCATAAACTTCTGCAGCACTTAAAAATTATCTGATCTTATCTTTGTTGAAAGTGCAGGAGCTAATTTGATGACCCAGATAATGTCCCTTTCCTAGGTTCAGATTTACATTTCAAAACTTCTACAGTGAGTTCTTTCTTTCTAAAATGCTCAAAATTTGAATCACTTTGTCATTCTCCTGCCCATAAGCAGCCAGTGGTTTCTAGAACCATATTTATATTTTGCAATTTAAATTTGGGGATGTCCAGTTACTGCAGAAATTTGCAGATTTTCAGTTGTCAAAAAACTTTAACTACTGTCCTGTGCCTGATGTCTTATGTTCCACTGCGTTAAGAAGATTATACCTTTTCATCTTTAAATGGTTCGTTTTTTTCTTAGGATGGTTTTCCTTGGGTATCACTGTGTGTTTTCCGTCCTTCTCTGTATGTGTAGCCTTGAGTATGTTTGTGTATTCCCAGTATTAGCTTATTATTATAATGTAAGGTATGTTGTAATGATTGCTTATGATTAAAGTTTATCATTTTTGGAATTTGGATCTGAACTGTTGTGGAGTGTGTTTTTGTGGCTTGCTTGTGATGCTAAATCCTTAGAATTAAACATTTTTTCCTGGAGCACAGCTTGCTTTGTTAAATTAAGCTTCTGTTTTTGAGAGTCCAACTCCAGTAAACCTTTTCGACACTCATTATATGGAAGCCTTTTTTTTAATTGATGGTAGCTCCATGATTAGCTTATATTTTGTATACATGGGATCACTGGACTGCATCTTATTACTTTTGCGTGGTGCGCAGGGTGGGTCCTCTGCACCGCACATAGCTATACATGGATTCTCTCTGATCTGCTTTTCCACTGCAGCTGTTCAGGAGTTTCACAGATTTGGGTTCTTGTAGTATCAGCAAAATTAATATGTACAACAATCGTGTGAAAGAAAGTTGTGTAATGGATAACACACAAGTAAATACATATTGCAGTATTCTAATTTGACTTCTGAAGTTATGTACCTTTTTTATAATAGTGTCTGCTGGAGGCAGCGACAGCGAGGATGAAATTGGTCGACACAAGCCTAAGAAAGTAATTGCATCAGACTCTGATATGGATAGCGATACTGAAGTACACAAAGGTATTCAATATTGATACAAGGCAATTTATTATTTTATAAATTGTATTGTTTATGTAGCTTCAGGACATTTGCTGGGCTAACATAGTGAATGAACTGACCATTTTATTTACCCTACTGCATCTAGTAAAGGGCAAAAAGCACTCTGCGTCTGACTACGACAGACTTCATTGCCATGTTACTTCATGTTTTCTTAAAGAACCCTGTTATTTCAGCACAGCTCCACTTATCTGGTCATTTGTGAGCACCATTGGACCAGTGGGTTTGGTACCTATACAGCACAACCTCCTTGGGGGACCAACAGAGGTCTGTTCATTTTCTCAGGGTAGGGAAGTCTTACAGACTATGTATAACACTTTTAAATGTCTGTATGTTTGCTACTTTATTTGCCCCTTCTCCCCAAAGTATTATCCTATTTGAACATTTGTTTTAAATGCAATAAGGTCTCAAACAGTGCAACTGTCCCAAGGAACTATAAGACTAATGTGTTTATTGCAGAACTAATTTCACTACCCGGCAGGTGTTTGTGGGATATATACTTCTATGTGTATGTTTTTCCTCAGATAAAGATGCAGCAGATCTATTTGGAGATGCAGATGACATTTCATCAGGCAGCGATGGGGAGGCAAAACCTGTTACTCCAGGCCAGCCTATGGTATGTTGAAGGGAGCACTTTGGGCAAATGCTTTGCATTTACTCCTCCAAATATCTATATTACCAAATTATATTGAAGGTTGTGGAACTACAGTTGTATGCACAGAGGGCATAGCCTTATAAGAAATGCCTAGCTATATATAAAATGGTGCCCACTTCATATGATTTATTGTTCTAATACAAACTAGACAAGTTCTGGCTTTGTCTCCATCTCATATACCCTGATATCAGTTTGATTTCTGATCTGCTGCCAGTAGCAACCCTTAACAAACTAAACAAGAAGACTGATTATTTAATTTTAAATCTGGGTCTGTAAATCTATTAGTGTTCCTATCTCGCTGTATGTTCCTGTTCTGTTCTACTCACTGATGAGTTACTTGCCATAACCGTGATGTGACATTACTGGAACCAACAGCGTAGGAGCTCCTCATGTGTGCTACATGTTAATAAATTCTTTGAGTCCACATTTCCAGTCTAAATCATTCTTGACTTTACTTGCTTAATTTTTTTCCACTGCTAGATTCCCTGCTGCTAATTGTAATTCCGGATTTATTTTGGCATTTTATGATGGTTATTGATTCAGTTTGGTTTAGGTCTTAGTGTTGAAGTCCATTAGACATTACAGATATTGTACCCCAAGAAATATATTGCAAATAATCTCTTATAAGTATGGTTTCCAAAATAATTTGATGCGCTCTTTTGGTATGGGGACAGATTTGAAACTAAAGAAATGGTAATTTCATTGCTAGATATTCAGTTTAAGTATAGCTGAACTTTAAACGGGGCAGTTTCTAATTTGTGAAAGTTTTTCTGGGTAATGTGAGCCTTTGCAGTTCTGTCAAACTAGTCTGAGTAGTCTCATTGACTTAAACTAGATTTATTAACCTGTTAAAATGTGCAGTTTCTTGATGTAGATGTATTTTTACTCCTTATGTTTAAGTTTTTTAAAGGTTTTGAGTGGTACTAATTATGTTAAAGATTTTGTTTAACCTTAATCAAACTTAACCTGAAATCAGATGCTTTCATTTTTTAAAGTGTGGTATTGCAGGCATATTTCTAGGAAGATCCTAACGTTGAGGTGATGTTATGAACTTTACTTTCAGTGTTTTGGGATAACAAATGGATTGGTATTACAGTTGACCAATTCCATGATCTGTTCAATGCCACATTTATTTTGATCATATCTAACTTTTTCTCCATTAGTTGAGCGTATGGGTCCGGCTTGATTTTGCTGCTGTGAAAACACATCGGAACCTACAGGTCACGGTGCCCATGTTCAGTTTTGTTTAAGGCACAAGTGACATTGGAGTACAGCCCTCGCGTATTTGCTAATGAAACCTCCTCTTCATTGTTCCATTTAGTTTAAATATTGCTCAGTTGCATGATCTGCTGTGATTTAAATGTGTGTTTGGATAGCGTCACACAAATATTCTCTGCCTGAAGCTCCATATGTAAAGATTTGGCAGTGCCAGGAAGCATGCTCATATATAAAAGGTAAATAGAGGTAGATTCAATTTTATGGTCAAATATGAACAATAATTTGGTCATCTTTTGCACAGATAACACACATTCATAGTCTCTGATTTCATGATCATCAAGCTCATCTATATTTTATGGTACTCATGTGGCAGTTGGCTAAGTGTCGAGTCTTCCTTTTGCTGATAGTTTGCCATTTCTTTTTGGAGAATAATTTTGCATATGGTCTTATGGTGGTAGTCATTGTTATCCGCTTCTGCAGGAAATACATCAGAAACTATATTCAGTGGAAAGTTGGCTCGTGCATTTTTAGCTATGAGTCCAGCAGCACATGCATTAGTATGTTCTAATGTGACAGTCTTTTTAGAGGTACCCCGACTAGATTTTCTTTCCCCCATAAATTTATGAATATAGACATACGTCTGCAAAACAACAGAAAATAGGTACCTCCCACCAATCCCTGTGGGCAACACAGATTTGTGGGAGGACTGTACACCTGCATTGGCTGGTTTGCAAAAGCCTACCATCATATCTTTCATCATCAAATGAAACTTTTGTATGCTGTGCTTAATTTATGTAATTCATGAGGAAATCACTTCCTATAAGTGTGCTTCAGTTCCTCTGCTTGCCATAATTGAGAGTATATACTCAGCTATATCAGTGACTGGAAATTTGCATTTTACAACTAGAAGAATTCTGCAAGTAGAGAGTCAAAATATAATGGGCCTGATTCTCAAACCTGTTAAGGGTTGTAAGTTTGGCACATATAAGAGTTGGTTTCACACTCGTTTAAGGATTTGCAATGCTTGATGATTTTCCATGAGCAAATTTACTAACAGGCTGGAAGCAGGTGAGAGGGGGGTGTTTTTCAGGGATGGACGCCACGCCCTGTCAGTTTGTGAATCATTCACATATATGCACATTTAAGGGTATTAAATAACTCCTCCCCCCCAACCCTAGAACTCTTCATTAATTTTCTTCTGACAAGGGCAGTAGTTAAACCTATTCCAGGGTAGGAATGGATCCTGCCACCTTGTAAAAACAAGGAGGGTAGCTGGGATAGGAGTTTCTCCATGTTGAAGATATTTTCCCACTGAAGAAAAAGAAAAAGTTTCAATACATCATTTGCACTTACTTAGCAGGTTTCTCCTGAGCAAATATACATTTGTATATTTATATTAAATTTGTATATTCTCTTCTCTGTCTTTAATGGCCTCTCCAACCTATTTTTGTCACAATTTCTCTTAAAAATGTGCAGTCTCAACTGATGTTGTTGCTGTGCTGTTTCAGAATCCATATAAATGTCTGAATCAGTGCTCTTTGTTTTCCCAAAATAATCCATCTGATTTCCAGGAATGAATTGTCTGAAAGGGAAGCCCTCTCTACTTAAATAGAAGCCTGCTAATTGCAGGTTTTCCTAAAATGTGGGGATTGCTGGAAAATGGTTATTCAGCAGCACCAAGATAATCTTGACTCCATCCTGTTGTTGGATACCCAGTAGTCTGACTTTGGACCCCATCGGTAACCTGAGCATATTGGATGGGATATTGGAGCCCAAAGCAGAATTCTGTTATTTATTTTTTCAGGTACACATACTGCCCATAAGAACTCAACCTTTGTATCCCAAATTTAGATAGATATTAATAATTCTATTAAATTCACTTTTATTACAAAAAATGACAACATTATAAACCTATGTTGTCGAAAGAATCTCCAGGAATGTCTCTTCATCCTTTATTGGATTTAGTGTCCCACATTTTTCAGATTGTTTTCCCTAAAATTTATACTAAGTTAATTGATTTGTAATCACACTTAGTTAAACTACAGTGAAATAAATATTGGGAAACACACTATTTCCCTCAATTTCCTTCATAGTTACAACTATGGTTAAAATGATTTAGTCCTCTCAAATAGTTGATGTCATCATTTGTTGCTATTTCATCAATCTAGACTGAAACGTTCAGGCCAAATAGATATATTTCACAAGGATTACCACAGTGAATGTAGTAGAAGAACTTGTATTAACTGCTTCAGTGAATCTCCTTATGTACAATTCTCTGTATAAAAGGAGACGCCTCCTTTTTGCTTGATTATAAAATGGAATAAAACAACAAATACATAATTTCAGGGAAGTATTAAGAAAGGACTGCTCCTAAATTAAAATGTTTGTAGTTTAAAACAGACATACAGGGAGCTCATTCATGGGGTGTGTATAGAATCCGAATGTAGTTCTTGAAATGGCATCAGCTTGAAATATTTATTGGTGCTCTCAAAGTATCTGCATCCTGTTCTATGTAAAATTATCCACCTCATCCCAAGCCCAGTATGTTATATTTAAGTTTTGGCCTCCTAAATTGTGAATATGAGAAACAGCTGTGGAACCCCCAATGAACATCACCGGTCCCTAACATAGCTAAATCGACTAAAGGTTCCACCGTTTTCAGTCTAATGTTGTTTTTTCTAGCTTTCTTCTTAAATGACTTTATAGGATCTTTGATCCCCATTATTAGATCTTTTGACTAGAATCAGTTTCCTATTCAGGTAATTCTCTGACAATTTTGTGCTCAAAATCGTCACGTTGCAGAAGTTGGTTAGTTTTGAACCCCCACTGCCTTTTTCTTTCATTTAATTTTTCACCAGAGTTTGGGAAGTCGTAATCAAACTTGTTTGTTTGGCACAAAGCCACATTGTTCTGTGCCCAGATGTTGTTAAGGGAGCCGGGGTTGCCCTCTAGTATTAGTTAAGGCGGGTTACTTTGGGAATCCCTTTTAAAGTAAAAAAATCTATGCATGCCGATTCCTGTGCATAGTCTACTTCCTGAGTCAGCACAAGATTGCTCGAGGATACATGGCAATAATTTTACTAAGTGGTGATCATTTAGAACCCCATTTTGGGCTAGTGTGTAATATTTTGAGTGGTTTGCCTGATTTTCACCTGGTCGGTGGACTCGGTGCTTTGTGCATAGAAAGCAGATTGGCTTTCCTAAAAAGCACAGTATTTGCTTGGTTTGGCTTATTAGTGCTTTCTTGATCCTGATCCTGTTACAGCAGAGAGCACATATACCTAAAACGTGTCAAGCCTATTACATTTGCCAATGTTTGCTATAAATTGCAACCATGATATCTGATTTTGGAGAATAAATATACCAACCCGATTTCAGGCTCTTGCTTATGTAAATCAGCTAGAACTCTAATTGGGGCTTGGCTATTTTAAACATTTCACCTTAGTCCTCACCAACAAAGACGAAAGGATTATTTTTTCCCAGGTGTTTTTTTCCAGGAGGCTAAATGATGAATAAGGAATAGGTAAATGAACGCTCTTCCCAATTTACAGAAAACATAGAGGGACCTAAGTCTTTTTACCTTCAACTCACCAAATTCCTGATTGGCCACCTGTTGTGTACTGTTTAAGTGCATGATGTATATTCTCCCAGATGCTGTTGTGTAATTCTGATTTTGTGTCAGTATCTTTTTGGTACCTAGACACTGCACGTGACATGGCAGAATAATCCTGTAGCCATAGCATTCTCCTGCATCGCACACAGATCTGGAACAACCTCCCTCAACCCACCAGAGCCTCTACACTTCTCGAATTTTGCAAGAAACTGAGGACCTTTTGGTTTGACTAACTCATTGGGGCAGACAAACCAGCACCTTCAGTCTTAAGCCTACATGCCTGTTCCAGTGTCTGAATACCCACACTGGTGATTAGTCGCACTAGATAAATCCATATAACATAGCATAAGCTAACAGTGACAGCTGGTTTTGCATTCATGGAGTTTTGGCTGTAGCTGTTGTTAAGGCTATGATCTCTGATGCACTTCTGTCTAGCCCTATATTCAGCTGGTGATAGCTTAAGGTAACAAATGAATGCATCCTTCATAATAATTGGGGAAACTGTGCAGTATTATTTATTGACCAAGATTATCTGGCTTGACCCATATCAGTGTATCCAGAAATTGAGGATCACAAATGCACATAAGGAACCTCATCTAACCACTCTACAATATCAGACTACCTGTGAGAGAGATTTGCCTGCTTAGAGCAGACATTGCTCCAGAGAGGGATTGGATCATTGTCATTTTCAAGCCCTGGTAGTACTACAAAGCCTTGCAACTGGGACCAGGAATCAAAGTCTGTTAAGGTCCTCTAAGTTGTAGTCCTATTTGTAAATCACACAGGCATATCAGAGAAGTTCACTGCCAATGTTCATGGCATGGGTCCTAAAAGGAAAGTGAAAAGCATCTCCAAAAATATTTATTAATGGAGAGAACGGAGTGTGGCTATGGAGGAAACCCTGCATGCAAACTTTAGAGTCAAAATAAAAATCCTCCTCCATTGGAGAGGACAGGTTAAACCCCTCTTCAGCAGTGATTGTGGTTCTAACTTACAAAGCTATCTTCTCAGCTTCTAGTTCCTGACAGACCTTTCAAAGATTTCTCATTCTCCCAGGTGATTTGACTCCGCTGTAAGCATTAAAGTAGGCACAGCTCTAGTTTGTGAGTAGATATTTTAAGAGTTTGATAGTCCACTCCTGGTGATTGCCAGTTACCCTTCCACCCTGTTCAGCGGCTCCAGGGTGAAGAAGGTCATATTAATAGTGATCTTGCTTGGTCCAAGTGTTTCTTAAATAGTGGAGGTCACCACATTAGGTTGATAACTACTCTAGGTCTTCTGATCAGCTTGAAACACTGGGTCTTGCATGGGTCTCTTCCTCACCTTTTGAGCCCTATTATATCTGGCTACATGTGTTCATATAGAAAACTGCTGTAAAACAGAAGCCTAGATGAGTCCGCTAGGTACATCTGAGGTCTCAAAGTAGAGGTGATCTCTTTTTTTTCCAAAGTACATTACTAAATAAACACCAAATATACACCGAAGTCTTTCGAAGAATTCTGAAAGGGAAAATCACACCCTTGTATTTATTTGTTTTCACTTGTCTGGAGTGGTGGGGTACAGCTGGTCAACTCACACATAAAAACCCTTGGCTTTAGAACCAGGTGTTGGAATAGGGCACGCAATCTAAATCCTACTGTATCTGTCAATCTAATTTTTTTTCCATGTAGTTTACCTGTTGGTTTCTGATGAAAGCTTTGTTGATTTTCCCTTGAATGTAGCATGAATAAATGGAACTAGGGAGGCCGTAATTCATGGTTTTACTGTAGAATAATTGCCTAGAAACTCAGTGAGAAGTTCTGAGAAAATCAAGGGCTTTTTGCTTGTGAGAAAGAGTTCCAAGTTGAACCCGTGATTTAGGGATCCTATTCCAAATCAGATGTCCTTTATAGTATGTACCAACTACCTAAAGGTAACCGTGAAACATACATAAAGAATCACACCAGGACGTGTATTACTGCTAGAATGCACTGCCCTGGTTTCCGTTGTACATAATTTTAGCTGAGTTTGCTGGGCACAGACCAGGTCATTGCACCCTGTCACCATGAATGTTCTGTCCCCATTACTGCCCCTAACTCGTGGCTGCGCAAGGTACAGCAAATTAGTATATACCAGACTGACTGTTTGAAGCCACTGCTCTGCTTTTCACTGTTCAGGCATTTGATTGCCATAGGTTGGGGTTGTGGGGGTTAGTTTTTGTATGTTCTGTGTAGGATTGGATATAACTGAGGAAGTTGGAATTGATGAATTTGTCTAGGTGAGTGGTTGAAAATCTTCTGTGGTGAGAGATATGAAGAGAAGAGTGTTGGGCTGTTCTTAAAAGCACATGCCAATATTTTAAGAGTTTTGATGATCTTCCCAACTATTGCCAAATTGATAAGATTTTGATGCTTTCTTGGTAGGATGATGAGGGAATGGACCTGGACCAGCAAGATGAACCTGCTCCGGAAACAAGGATAGAAGTGGAAATTCCAAAAGTTAATACAGATCTAGGAAATGATTTGTATTTTGTCAAACTTCCTAATTTTCTCAGTGTGGAACCTAGGTAATTTTACTGAGCTAATATCCCTTTTATTATCCATTCTTTCTGACGTTTTGAGTGAGTGTACAAACTGTCGGAAAGTGTTCAGCTACCAGGTCAGAATTTATTCCCTGTAGACCACGTTCTTCAGAAAGTGTTAGATTTTCAGTTATCCCCAAATTCTAAATAAGGTCCACAATGTATATGCAGAAGAGGAAAGTTAGAATGTTGAAGGGGAGAAATCATGCAGATTTAGGGGTGCGAAAGCATGTTAACAGCGCCGAGTATTAACCAAGTTATGCTGTTCTCGGGCAACTCAAACTATGATTTTTATATTATTTCAGACCCTTTGATCCTCAATACTATGAAGATGAGTTTGAAGATGAGGAGATGCTTGATGAAGAAGGTAGAACAAGATTAAAGTTGAAGGTATTCATTGACTGACTGTTATATTATCTGTAACACTTCTTTTACTTGTTGGATGTTTCTACAAATGCCTTTAGACTCGTATGCTCATCAGCCAGCTTTTAGTGAGTATTAATGCATGTAAGAGGTGAAGTAGCAGTGTTACTTTAAAAATCGAATTAGTTTCTTTAGGACAGCGATAGAGGTTATAAATATTACGTGATGTATTAAAATTTTAATTTTTTCTAATTCAAGTTCTGCTGATTCATTAGAACATCTAACTACACAACACATTATATTGACAATGTAATAAAAGTATATGAATTAAAAGCTATATTTTGGATCATGTTCAGCAGTCATTGGAGCTATTAGCTGTCCCACCCTCATACTTTGTTTAAGGAGGACTGGACGACAAGCTGCCTTCCTGGTGCACTGTTGGAAAATACCAGCAGGTTTCCATGGCAGTTGCGGTGTGCCAGTAGTCATCATTACTGCCCTTGGACAAGGCAGTCTGGGGTCAGAAGTGTTGAAGAAACACCCTTGCTGCAATGGGTTAGGGGTGTACAAAATTCCAACCCAACCTCTGTCCCCTTGGTAGGTGAGGTGTGAAAGGAAGCAGTCCCTCCTCTAACCTTGATTAAGGTGGGAGGGATTGGGTTCACCAAATACCCTCATCCATTTACAAGGAGAGTAGTGTAGGGAGACAGTTCCACCTTAAACAAGGCAGTAGGGATCACGGAGCAGAATCAACCCTTCCAGCCCAGAGATGAGTCCTGGAGGGTCACATTCCACTGCGACAAGAACAAGAGTATAATGAACCTTCCAGATCTGCCTCCCATAGGCTGCCTCCCAACTGCCCCCCCTCCCCTCCCCTCATCCTTCCCCCACCCTGCCAGGATAGGGAAGGGAGAGAATAGGAAAGAAATACCTGTTGAGAATCATAATAGAATAGGCCCAACACAAACCTCCATGGCAGTTCTGCAACATGGGTAAAGATGTTTTTTAACCTTTGATCTGTGGCAGGTTTGGAGTTTATTTCTAATCATGTGGGCCTGACCATCCGAGGAGGGAGGTGAAGGCTCTCTTTTTTTTTTTTTTTTTATATTTAGGCTGTAGATAGGTTTTCATAACTGCACTGGCTGAAGTCCCACCTACCAGTGTGTAATGCACCTAGCACATCCTTTGTCTGCAACTTGGAGGAAAGTATCCTTCTATAACTGGCCATACATGTTTGGATTGTCTTTGCCGTCTGTACATTTCTTTAGTACTATTGACTTCCTGTCCATCTGGGGTTACAAACAATTCGATCTTTACTCTCCTGCTGAAAGCTTCTAGGTATTGTCCTTCATTTTTATTTAAGACTGTGCCTCCAGTAAATTACAGTTATTTTAATTGTTTTTTGTTTCAGTGTCCCCAAGCACTCTTTTTCATTCTATTGTGATAGTGTGTCAGATTAGGTTAACCATAATTTGGGAAGCAGAGATTGTTTTCTTGTGACCTATTTTGATTGCTTTAATATCTCCATGCATTCAGGCGTTCCCTTCTGTAATCTATTTTCAAGCACGTGTCCTGCTCCCTGTTTGCAAGATTGGACCAATGAGTGGTGTTGCAAGTGGGACATTAGGCTTTTAATATATTGAATCTCTGTCTCATCATGAAGCCCTTTGGAAGATAGCTTGTACAAAGTTCAACCTGTTGGCCATACTCCAAGAAATGGTCAATAGCAGTACTTCAAAGTATCATGGTGTTTTGCTTTTCACTAATGACCGAGCTGAAATACTCATGCACTGACAAAAAATCTCTGGAATGTACTTCTTAGTCCAAAGAAGACATTTATTATTTCACTACGCAAGGTTCCTAAAAGGAGATTAGCATGTAGAAGGCACATGTTTAAAAATAGTCACAACAGTGAAATGAAAATATACATGATTGATTTTCCACTGCAATATACTCAGCAAATATATGTATCTATATTATAATGAAAAGCAAATAATGAATTAAAAATGCATCACTGTAGGGCCTGTCAGGTGCTTCATCTTTCTCCTGCCAGCAAGCCGATGACCCCGTTCGACTGCGAGAAAGAGAGGTCTCTAGCCTCACGGGAAATCTATATCAGGCATCCGACGTCTGAATCTCATACTGTGGATCAGGTTCTCTTTTACATCTTAAAAAACCGAGGAAGGAGATATCTGTAAAAACCCTTCCTGCTGGCACACAAAGTATTCAAACATGCTGGCTAGGTATGCTTTGAAAATAACACATTGGGATTTGCCCATAAACCCAAGATGTCAAGTCAAAGCAAGGCCATTCGCTGCCGTCTGAGTACATTCTTATCAACCAAAGCCCTTGGTGGGGAAGTAGGTACAAAACAGTATGAAAACAAGATAGACAACGTGGGAAATCACAGGCAGCCTTTAACATGGCAATGTCTAATGCTACGATAAAGTCAATAGGAAGAATGAAGCTAAGGATAAACTGAATACACAATGGAGTCTGTAACTAGTGAACACTGGACAACTAAGCCAGGTACAAATTGGTACAACACGAAGTCAGTGGTCAAAACACACATTTCACTACACATGGCTTACTCCTCTCCCTATGCAATCTCAATAGTAGTGTGGGGGTCTTACATTGGAAAAACCTTTCAATGTCCATAGGATCAAAGGAGGCCTGTCTCCAGATCTGTGCCCTAGATGAACCGGAGAAAAAGAACACCTGGGTGCTAAAAAAGGAATCAGTTTTCAGGTAATCCAGTCCTGTTTGGTTTTATCCTTATTAAGTTATTTGAATTTTAAATGCTTTTGTATCATTTCTATGTATAGCTTTATTTAGGGAGTTCTCTACGATTTTCATAATATAAAGTACTTAAAGCTTCAACAAAATGGTATTCAATGTAGTTCATTTGTTTTCTTATTTGCAAGTAATTTTTAATCATTTTAGTTGCATTACCTACATTGGTAGATAGGTTTGAGTTGGTCTCAAAGGAAAACATGTCAATTGTGCCAGAAAATGAAGCACTTAATGCAAAGGTGGTAAATGACTACCAGTCTTCCATTATATATCATGCAGGAGCTTGTGCTGAGCCATTATCTTATTCTCAAGTAAACGTCTTCCAGCTTTAATCTCGGGTAAAAATGAAGCACAGTTTTCTTTCCAAAACTATTGGATTCACAGTTAAGTGCAAAGCTTTTAAATTCTGCAAAACCAATTTAAATAGAGATGCCATTTTGTTAGTGGATGGTGTGTTGTTTTTGGGGATGTACTTTTTTGATTGTTTATCTCTAGAAACCACCCTGGCCAGGGATTCCACCGTGCTTGCGGTTTGTGAGTTTTCAGCAAAGTTTGGGATCTGAGGCATTCTCTTTATCTCTGATGATAGTGATTGGCAAGACACATTGGAGGTATGCAGTGGTATGAGTACAAAGACAGTACAGTGGAGCCAAGACTGTTCTTAGTAGTCAGCTTGAAGGCCAGTAGACTTGGCAAAAGGCAACAGATCAGAGTGGAACACTACATCATGGTGCAGTAATATCTATGTATGCTCTCAGAATCCAAATATCCGTACTGTCACTCCTGGGCTGTATCTTGACCCTGTATAGCACAAGACTGACTTTCGACTAGGTTCCCACTAAACAAATATGACATACAGACGTTGTTGGAAAGTGCCCCTTTTTGACAGTCACCCCCACCTTTCGCCTGTTATATGATGCAATTTTAACTGAAAGTGCACTTGGTTCCTGCTATCCATAAATGCCCCTGCTAAGTCTTTGTCAATTCGTAGACATAGTAAGTGGTCAGGGAAGCCATTTTAAGTGCATGTGCTGACACTGCTCAATACGAGTTCCCCAGCTACACTGAATGATGGCTTCACTGAAAATAGGGATGTTTGTTATCAAACATCTTGTATTAATAAACCCGCACTGATTCCAGTGATGAAATTATAGTACATGCACCCTGAGGGCACCTTAGAGATGCCCCCTGAAAAACCTACCAACTACCTGTGTGCTGGCTGACTAGTTTTAACTAGTCTGCCACCAACAGGTAAGATTCTAATCCCCAACAGTGAGAGCCTCTGCTTTTGGGCAGGCAGGGGTATTAACACGCCCCCTCCCAACAGGCTAACCTGTGAATCTGCATTCCAAGGCCGGGGCTTCAAAGAGCCGACCGGCCTTGGTATGCAGATCTGGCTTCCCTCAGAAGGGAGATGCTGCCCTCCCCCACCCACCCTGCAGAGGGCTTATTTGGCTCTTGGACATGCAGGAAAATTAGTTGCCAGAGAGGCGCGTCCGCTCTCAGGTCAGTCTGTTTTGGTGATGGCACAACTAGGAACTTTGGGACAGGGTTACACCTACTTCCCACAAGAAGTGGTCAAGTAAGGGGCGTAATGACCCAGGGATAAATAGCTGATTGGCTAGTACCCTACAGTCACCTAACACCCCTAAATTCACTATTTAGGGGAGCCCCTGGCACCAGAAAATCGGACCCTACTTACCTGAAACAAAAAGATGGACCCGGAAGACTCACAAAAGCAAGAACAGAAAACTAGCAGCTGACTTAGCTACACTCCTGCCGGCCTGTCTGCTGTACTCGACAGTTGCCTCAAAGACGACTTGTCCTGCATCTGTCTGTGCCTCCAGAAGCACTGTCAAAACCTGACACTCGAAAGTACCCCTGCACCCATTCCCTTCAAGCCCGAGTTGAAGAGGGCCAACAGTGCCAGTGTGGTCCCCCGACCCTCCAGAGATGGAGACCAACTCTGGACTTTAGACAATGCCTGCAACCTCTTTCTGCAGGCTCCCTCCAACCATGAGTATCTCCCGCACTGGAACCTGATGCCAAAAGACACCACTTCACCCAAGCCCCACCACCTGAGGAGAAGTGGGCCAATGTTGTCCCTACCTGCCTGATGATCTCAAGGGTCAAGTCCCTCTGTGTGTTTCCCTGGATTGCCCACCCCCCACTTGCTTTCTCTTTCTAACCAGACCAATCTCCTTTGAAGTAAATGGGACACCCAACGCCATAATACACCCGTGCAAACGGACGCCACATAGCCGCTTGAGGTGACCTGTTGGTGTGGCTTGGAACCTTGCCCCATACTCACCTCAAAGTTCAGAAGGCCAGTCCTGTAAGTGGCTGTCAAGTACCCGTAGGCAGTATCTGTTTCTTCCTCGTAGGATAGCATTAGGGCACCCAAGGCTGAAAAGCACCTCTGCACCTGGACACCCCAGTGCCACCCAAAGTTGCCTGTTGGTGCTGCTTTGTACCTTGCCCATACTTAGCTTAATTCCAGCAGAACAGTCCTATAAGTCGTTGCTAAGTGCCCAAATGCAGTATATATTCCTTTTCCCATAGGATAATATAAGTGCACCTAATGCTTGCACCTCTGCATCCAGACACCCCAGTGCCTCCCAAAGTGACCTGTTGATGCTGCCTTGGACCTTGCTATATACTTACCCTAACTCCTGGAGATTGGTCCTGTAAGTCGCTGTAAAATACCAGTATGCAGTATATGCCTTTCGTCCATAGGATAACAGTATAGCTTCAGATATTGAATTGTGTTGATTTTTCAAACCCGTAAAAATTCATAACTCGAAATATACTTACTTGATCATGATGATCTTGTTACCTGAAATTATATGAAGATAAGTGTCATTTTTATAGATTGGCTTTGATCTCCTTATTGAGTTGTGTGTATCATTTATTGACTGTGTGCTTGCAGCAAGTGTCTAACACCCCTCTCTGATAAGCCTAAGGCTGCTCGACCATGCTACCCCCTAAAAAAAGAGCACCTTGGGATTGCTAGAGCAAGCCCCTGACCACTCATAAGGCATCCCCCTAGACACTTTGCACAGTATACCTCATTTTGGTATACCATATAAAAAGCCAGCTTCCTACAGACCTACATAATGCTGGCTGAGGCATTACTCATTTATGTACCCTACCTCCATGGTTCTCTCTCTCTCCAGCATGGTTGAAGACAGATCATCCTTGCAAAGCTTGATCTCAAGGTCCAAGGCCAGGGACAAGTGTGCTCTCTTTCCTCTGAGAACAGTTACGTTTTTGCCTATGTTTTATTATAATGATTTTCATTGATTGCGAGTATGAAATACATTGGTTATCAGAATGGTAAAATGTTTAAGAAGCTAGTGAAAATATTAATATGTTCTTTTGGCTTAGTCTTTCATGTTCTGTTGTCAAAATAGTTTTATCTTTGGATCCAAGTGACTTTTAGCGTTGCGATGGGTTAAAGTATTGAAAATGAGTATTGTTGGCTAGAGAAGGAGATCCCTTGTATTCCATCTTAGTAAGTAGTGTAATACTTATATATTCTTACAACATCTGTGAATAGTCCTATGTGTGACTCTAAAAGGGTTTACCTTGCTGGAGAATTTTTGTCACTGGTAAGTGGCTTTCTTATTCTCTGAACTTTGCGACTCATGTACTGTCTAAGTCACTGTTATAGAGTTGCTGCTACAAAAAAATAAATACCAAATAACCTTCAAATAATAAGGAAGTAGTGTGGAATAAAAAAAATAGTACATTGTATGGGCTTATGTATATGTTTCTGTTGTTTTCCAGGTTGAAAACACAATCAGATGGAGAACACGGCGAGATGATGAAGGAAATGAACAAAAGGAAAGCAATGCCCGAATAGTTAAATGGTCAGATGGCAGGTTAGTTTTGAGCATGTTCATGTGAAAAATAATTTTCACCATAAGTAGAAAAAAAAAATGTCTGTTGTTTTCTACCTATGATTAAAAATAGTTGGTCACATAAATGTTATTGTATTTCTTACTTTGAAGTAAGAACTATCAGGTGCTCTTTAATTAAGTGCCTTTCACCCATGACTAACATATGCAGAACCACACGTGACCCTATCTTACCCTGGTTTCTTGCCTTCATTGCAATGGGCAATAACATTGGTCAGCCAGTTCCATTTAAAGGTGTGCTTTCAAGAGTTTCTTCATTATCCCCTCAGTCAAGGGCAGAGTAACTTGATTCAGAAATCCCTTGATTTATACTAGTCAGAAACTGTGCAGAGATGCATAATGTATACTTTGCAAACAAATGTACCACACCCATAGTCAGTCTTACGACTTACAAGTTATTGCTGAGTCTGCACTTTAGTGTCCTTGAGCAATGCTACTATTTTGAAGCTGCTTCATTGGAGTTTTGTGGGTTGCCTTTGCACCTTAACTTCCAGACTACCTTGTCTGTTTCCAAGGTCTACAATGACAGGCAGATTGCCATGAGTTATTTCTTTTGCATCCACTGTTACAGTGTAGAAATTTGTTTTACCCAAACGCTCAATGCATAACTATACTGAGAACAACCTTGTGTATTTAACACAGTGGTGGTTCTACAGGCTTTTCTTGATGTCCTGAAATTTCATAACATGCATCCTTCAAAATTATGTTTGTTTGTGTCCATAATCAAAACACTGTATTCCTTTCATGGTAGGTGCAATATAATGGACATAGCTAGTCTTCCAGGAGCGTACCATGCATCAGACTTTATCCAATGCAAGGTGACCTGAGAATGCATTGTTCCTAAAGTGATTCGGTAGTGATTTTTCTCTGTGCCCAATATATGCATATATCTGATAGAGACTTCTAGTTGCAGATTCCTTACCTTAGAATTGTCTGCCAGGTGTCAGACTGGATCCGGAGATTTTTTTCTTTGAGCAGTACCCTTGTGCATCAATAGGTGTCGTCAGTCGACTCTGCAGGCGTCGTTGGTGTCGTAGTTGCCGTGATGACATCAGGAGTAGTACATAGACGCCGCCTCAGCGCAGTGACATCAGCACTTTTCATTCCGTGCCACACGCTGATCTGGAGAGTTACCTTTGGTCAATTTTTGACTGACTTCAACTCTTTTGTCGACTTTTTGTGAGTTTTTGGTGCATCAAGGGATGTCTCCGAAGACCTGCTTCAAACCGTGCGAGGACTTCACTGCATGATGTCAGTGATGGATCCGCATCGGGTCTGTTTGTGGTGCCTGGAGTGGAACCATGAACTGAAGTCGTGCTTTGAGTGCTAGGCCATGCACCCAAAGGCTTTGAGGGAGCAGTCCCTCAAGTTAATGGTGGCCCAGTGCTCGACTCCGCATAGGTCCCGGTCTCGCTCGAGGGGAAGGTCTTGAGCTTGTTCGTTGAGCTACCACCACTCGTCTTCTTCGAAGTCTTCAGGTCAAGGTAAGGAGAAGAAGTTGAATAAATCCTGTCATCCTTTGACTTCACCCTGTTGCTCGGCTGATGTGATGAGAGAGGAGCGTCAACGCTCGAGGCCTCAGCCTTTGGAGCCTGCTTCTTGGTCCGCCTCCCCAAGTTTCCGGGAGCTGGAGTGACCCCTGCCCAATTAAAGGAGCTTTATGCAGCCATGCGCCTGATTTTGTTTTTGTTTTTGGGCAGCCCGACCCCCGCTATGGCGCCTTCAGGCCCAAGGGGTTCTGTTGGGTGGGGCCTTCGGGTTCCGTGGCTCTGGCTACAGCCACTGAAGTCCCCTCTGGATCTGCTCTCGGATCTGCACCGGTGTCAGTCGGAACATTGAGACCTTCCCCAGCGCTGGTTCGATTGTCGACCCTCCCGTTGTTGGTGGTGCCCACCATCGACCTGATCCTTATCCCCAATGACTCTGAGTCAGACAGGCGTCGGGCCGACACCGCTGCTTTTCTTCGATGGGGCCTATTCACCCCAGGTTGTATTCTGACCCTTATTCTTATGGGTCCGAATTTGGGTAAGAATTGGAGGGGTCCTTGGACCCTTATGAATACCAGGATGACCCTAACTTGGACTGGGCACAGTAGTTGGGCAAGGCCAGAGTTGTGGATACCTCTCCAGACATTGGCATGCTGTCTCTGTCTACCATGGCTACAGCAGAGGGAGCAACTTGTTCCATGGTGATCAGTAGAGCGGCTGAGGTCCTCGGCCTTGAGCTGCCTACTGTTCTGGTCAGATTTAATCTCCTGACGGAGGTGCTTCAACCAGATGCTTCCACATCTGAGCCTTTTCTTCCATTCAATGAAGCCCTCACCAATATCCTTTTGGGTACTTGGTGCAGACCCAACCCAGGGGCTCCTGTGGCCTGCTCCGAGCGACTCTAAATTCCTGTCCCAACACCCCACGCCTGAGAGCCTTGTCATCCAGGCATAGTCATCCTCGGACGCATTCCCTTCTGCACCTCCGATAGGGAATCAAAAAGGCTGGAACAATTTGGGAAGATGATGTTTTCTTCCTCCATTCTCATGCTGCGGTCAGTGAACATCATCGCATGCCTTTTGGGCCGTTGTGCCGCAGTTACCGGAGGAGGCCGGTGCTATTGTCTCCCAGGCTGTCACCGATGGGAGGGACGTGGCAGATGTGGGCTGGATACAACCCACTCTCTAGGTAGATCGGTTGTGAGGACGGTGACCTTAAGGCACCATGCCTGGTTACGTACATCTGGTTTCTCATGGGATGACCAACAGACTATTAATGGACATGCCCTTTGGTGGCTCCTGTCTCCTTGGAGAGGTTCAAGGACTCGCGGGCTACGGCTCGGTCCCTCGGCTTTTCCACTGCCCTTTGTCCCCAACAGTCCACCTTTTGTGGCCGCAGAAGGGGCTTCCTGTTGTGTCCTTTTCCCAGCCACCGTGCCACCCATACTGTTCAGCCGCTGCTTGGTCGGGAGGCGATATCCCGCGTGGTCGTTGAAGGAGGACTCACCCCAGAAAGTGATCTCCCACCTTCTGACTATGGCGAACCTCTTGCACACGCTGGGGTTCACCATAAACGTTCCAAAGTCACACCTGACTCCCTCTTAGACGCTCCCTTCCATCAGAGCTGTTCTGGACACAGTGCAGTTTCAGGCTTATTCTCCCGAAAAGCGAGTCCAAAATATTCAGGCTGTGATTCCGATCTTTCAGCCTCTATCTTGGGTTTCAGTGAGACTGACTCTGAGGCTACAGGGACTCAAGGCCTCCTTCATCCTGCTAGTGACAGATGACAGATGTCAGATGGCTTATGCAGGCTCTGCAGTGGGACTTGAAGTTCCAGTGAGTGCAGCATCAGGGAAATCTCTCCGAAATGGTTCAGATCTGGGAGGGGACTACGAAAGACCTGCAGTGGTGGCTTTGGAATCCGCATTGGGTTAACAGCAGATCCCTCTCCCTTCCCCAACCATATTTATCCATAGTGACAGACGCAACACTTCTGGGAAGGGGCGGCCACGTGGGAGAGGCGGAGATCAGAGGCCTCTGGTCTCCCGCGTAGTCTGGACTCCCTATCAGTCTTCTGGAGCTCCGAGCCTCCTTTACGCCTATCTGCCTATACCACTTCTGTCCAGAATTCCCAAGAAGGTTAATAACGATCGGCCCCAAATAATCTTGGTGACTCCGGACTGGGCATGGAGAGTATGGTATCCAGAGCTATTGAGCATTTCCACCAATCCTCCACTCAGACTGCCCCTTTGGGAGGATCTTTTGTCGCAGCAGCAGGAGACTGTACTCCACCTGAACCTGTCCACTCTCCACCTTCATGCGTGGTGATTGAGCGCCAGCAGTTGACGGCTTTGTCCTTCCGTCCCTCCATCAAAACTGTATACGCCTGCAGCTGCCATAAATTTGTGGCATGGTGTACCAATAAATCTGTTGATCCTCTCTCTGCTTCTCTTTCTGAGGTTCTTTTATTCATTCTTACTTTGGCTCAGCAGGGCTCTGCTTCGGACACCTTTAAGGGGTATTTAATGGGCTATCTCAGCCTTTCTTAGGTTGCTTGACCAGCCTTCACTCTTTAAGTCTCCTGTTATTAGTAGATTCCTTATGGGCCTGGCCCATTTGTTTCCTCCCACTCCGTTTATCATGCCTCAGAGGGACCTCAATCTTGTCCTTACTTACTTGATGTGTACTCCCTTTGAGCCAATGCATAATTGTCCCTTCTGGCTCCTTACTTTCAAAACTGTTTTTCTTGTTGCCATCACTTCTGCTCGCAGAGTGAGTGGGCATCAGGCTCTATCTTCTAAGCCCTTATTTTTGTCTGTTCACCCTGACAAACAACACTAAGGCTTCCTTCCTTCCCAAAGTCATTACACCTTTTCATGTAGGCCAGTCCATCACTTTGCCTACTTTTTATGCACATCAACATCCTTCTTATGAGGAGGAGAGGCTCCACCGCCGGGCTCCAAAAAGAGCGTTGGCGTTCTATCTCAATCGTACTAAAGATTTCCGGGTGGACGAACAACTCTTTGTTGGATATGTCGGTGTGAAGAAAGGGAAGGCGGTGCAAAAATGTACCATCTCACAATGGGTACTTCTTTGCATCAGGATGTGCTATGCTTAGGCAAAAAAAAGTAACCCCCAGAGGGCTTGTGCGCCTATTCCACCAGGGTAACTGCTGTTTCCACAGCGTTAGTATGTGGAGTTCCTGTCCTGGATATCTGCCAGGCAGCAACGAGGGGCATCCCTGCACACGAGTACTAAACATTACTGCCTGGACAGTCTGGTCCGTAGGGACGCCTACTTTGGTTGTTCAGTCCTGCAGGACTTTCTAGTATGATCTTGGTTCGCAGCCCACCTCCGAGGATGGCATTGCTTGGGTATCTAATCTAAGGTAGAGAATCTGCAACTAGAAGTCTCTGTCAGATGTACAAGTTACTTATCTTCAGTAACAGTATATCTGGTAGAGATATATTCTAATTGCAGATTCCTTACTGACCCACCCATCGTCCCCGCTTACAAACTGATTTCTAGGGACAGGGCTTCCCCATTCAGGGCCTTAGCTCTGGCACACAATTTCAGTGTTCTTTGCGGCTCTGTGCTTTGGCGTGGAAAGTCGTGAAAAGAAAATGATGTCACTGCGCTGAGGCGGCGTCTATGTACTACTCCCGACGTCATCACGTGACTACGCCGCCCATGGAGTCGACCGAAGCGCAAGGGTATTGCTCGAAGAAAAAAAAAATCTCCCAATCTAGCCTGACGCCTGGGGGAAAATTCTAAGGTAAGGAATCAGCAACTAGAATGTCTCTCTCTACCAGATAGATCATTACCAAAGGTATGTGACTTGTACTTTTTCTCTAAGTGCACCCCTCCAGGTCCTCTAGTTTGGCCAGCACAGTGATCAGCTGCTGAAACACTTGCACAACAAATGTTTTCATGGTTTCAGACATTCTTTGTTCACTTTGGTCTGCAGTTGCAGTACAAAGCATCAGTTTTGTCTCAAACCCTGCCGTACTTTCCTGCACCTCTCTAGGAACAACATCTGAACATCTTGCTGAATGTATGTAGTAGTGATCCCAGCTATTTTCCTCCTCAATTCCCCCTGTATTTTCACCAGTCTTGCTGTTATCCTTACAATCACTGAACTCAAGCTTCATTTGTTTCTTACCTTTTCTTCTCCAAGATGTCTTAAAAGTGCCTGTTTACATTAAGGCACTAGATAATTTCAGGTGTCAGAATGGTTTTCTTATACACACAAGTATCCTACCAAATAAAGACCTTATAAGTCGGATGTCTCAATCCTTGTATTGTGTGTAGTTAGTCATTCACCTCTGTTCAGATAACTGATTACACAATGGATATACTGGAATTTATGAACGATCAAAATTGCGTACTACACATTCTAGAGAAAGGTTGATGCCAGACCTGCTCACGAGCCAAGACAAAACCCACCCTATGTAATGTCATCAGTGCATTATAGCTTCTCAAGTGCACTTTCCAATGTCACTCTGCAAGAGGGTCTCCTTTGGCCTGCAAAACTGCACTTACTGACTGACCTCCAGTAGGCTTAGTCCCCGCTGTCCACCACAGCTCTATTCAGGGCACCATGGGGCCAGCTCTCTTTCCGTGACCTCACACAGGCCTCAGCCTAGCACATTGTAGCTCTGGTTGGAAGGTTATTTCAGTGTAAGAATAAGGCAGGATTTTCTCATCCTGCCAGTCAAGCCTTTGAATGAATGAGGGGTTTTGTAGAGGGCAACAGCTACTAAAGAGTGTCCCCTAGAAGGCTGCCATCATGCCTCATGCTGCTCTAGCACACCTGTGTGTAGTGGTCTTAGACAGTCGCCGAGGTTTACCACTGTATTGTGTTGCAATTCAGTTTCATGTTACTTTGTATTGCTCATGCACACTAATTATTTTTTTTACAGTTTAACTCGTCATTTACAAATTTTAAGTACATTCAAGATTGTTTTTTCAAACAAGACTAGAAGCACTTTACATGGGTAACAAAGAAACATTCATGTTTTTATTTTCTGTAGAATACAGAAGCAGTTGAGGAGCTTAGGGGCACGTGTTTACTTCCCACTCTGATTGGACGTTCACGTTATTGCAACAGTGATAATTGTGCCGAGCTTTGCCTCACCCCCCCCTTTACCTCACCCCCCCCTTTGCCTCACCCCCCCCTTTGCCTCACCTCCCCCTTTGCCTCCTCCATTGAACCATGCTTTAAGTGCTTAATCACTTTTAAAAAGGGGAGTCAAGGGCTCTCGGGGGAGAACTACTACTGCAGAACTAGTACCCAACTCTCAGATGTCCATTGGAGTGCATGACATTATTTGATACTGCACTCTGGACCAATTAACCTACCAAAATATAGTGTTAAAGAGGTTCTGGTAAAGAATAATAATGCTGGTGCCTACGAAAACGTCATCAAATAAAATATATCTGTAACAGCTAAGCTTTGCAGCAATATCAGTGATCCTTATATGTTAGCAATGTATTTTATGTCATAAGAACGTCAATAATGATAACATACAGAATAGGTGTAGAATATTGCTCATCATTTTTTTTTCTTCCCATAGCATGTCATTACATTTGGGTAATGAAGTCTTTGATGTTTACAAAGCACCACTCCAGGGGGACCACAACCATCTCTTTATAAGACAGGGAACTGGTCTTCAGGGCCAAGCCGTATTTAAGACCAAATTAACTTTCAGGTAAGCAACTAAATGTTGAAGTTCACTCCTTTTTTTTTTTTTTTTTTTTTTTTTTTTTTAATTGGTAACACGTTTGGTGAGTTTTACTTGCAGCTATTCGTTTTGGATCTTCTCAACCACTCTGCCTTTGTCGTATAATTTTAAAGGCGTCTAAAATTGGACCTACCTTTAGTTGCCTGTGAACATGTTCAAGGAGACATTGTGTTTTCCAGAAAAGGGGATGGTTGTTGAGGAGTAGCCTTTGTATGAAATTAATTCCTTATGCATTTGTCTGATACAGTCTCCCATGTTCTTTGACTTTGGTGTGAAAGATGTGCCATCATTTTTCCCCTTGTCTGGTGTCATGATTCGCTGCTAACATGATAGAAACTATTTTATTGCAACACTGTCATCACCAAAACGTATTTGAGAAATTGAGTACTGTATAATAAAAAGTATGGAGACACATGGACCACAGAAGGATGAAGCTTTAGAGTGGCACCACTTTGAAAAATCCTAAATGCATAAATAAGAGGTAGAAAAAAAACAGGTTAGTTGATGAAGAATTTGTGAAGCATATTTCACTTTTGGAACCAAGTTATTCCATTATTAGTTTATGCTGTGACATATTTAAATCTGTATCGCGGCCGCTCCTAGTTTTAAGCTCCTGCCTTGTGATTTGGGTTTTTACAACCCTTCTGCACTTCCCTTTTAGCACTATTGCTTGAGACCATTTTCTCTCTTTTCCAACATTCTGCTAGATTTTAATAATTCTTCTCCCTTACCTCTGTCTGTAGAGCAATTTGTAGCTTGTCTGACCACCTTTTATTCTTGCCTTTTCCATTACCACACACAATAACCATTCTATCCTCTCCTCACAGCTACTTATTCTCCAAAACCAACCTTCGTGCACATCATGTTTAACCCCTTTGCTGCCAGGCCATTTCCCCTTTTGGTACCAGGCCTTTTTTTGGCTATTTGGGGCAGTTCGCACTTAGGCCCTCATAACTTTCTACCCACATAAGCTACCCATGCCAAATGTGCGTCCTTTTTTCCAACATCCTAGGGATTCCAGAGGTACCCAGTGTTTGTGAGTTCCCCTGGAGGAGACCAAGAAATTAACCAAAGTATAGCGAAAATTTTGTGTAAAAAAAAAAAAAAAAAAAATGGGGAAAAAAGGGCAGCAGAAGAAAGATTGTGTTTTTTTCCCCCCTGAAAATGGCATCAACCAATGGCTTCAGGAACAGGCAGACTTGAATTCGAAAACCACATTTTTCAACACAATTTTGGCATTTTACTGGGACATACCCCATTTTTACTATTTTTTTGTGCTTTCAGCCTCCTTCCTGTTAGTGCCAGAAATGGGTGTGAAATCAATGCTGGATCCCGGACAATATATATTGAAATTGAGGTGAAAATGAGCCATTTCTGTCCACGTTTTCCCAGCTGTGGAACATTTTTTAAAACAATATACCGTTATGTCTGCTGGATCCTTTTGGTTGTGAGGCTATATAGGGCTTGTAGGTTCATTAGGAACCCTAAGTACCCAGAGCCAATAAATGAGCTGCAGCCTGCAATGGGTTTTCATTGTATACCGGGTATACAGCAATTCATTTGGTGAAATATAAAGAGTGAAAAATTTCCAAAATGGGTACAAGAATAGGTGTTGAGAAGCAGTGGTCATTTGCACACCACTGAATTCTGGGGTCCCCATACTAGCATGTGAATTACAGGGCATTTCTCAAATAGATGTCTTGTTTACAAACTGACTTACATTTGGAAGGAAAAATGTAGAGAAAGACCAGGGGCAGTAACACTTGTTCTTCTATTCTGTGTTCCCCCAAGTTTCCTGATAAAATGGTACCTCACTTGTGTGGGTAGGCCTAGTGCCTGCAACATGAAATGCCCCAAAACACTACGTGGACACATCAAAATTATCAAATACAAAACTACCTGTTTTTGCAAGGGGGTGGCGGCGCCTGTGTTTTTGGTCCTGGGCTCAGCAGCGAACAGGGAAGAGCCAAAAACATGTTGAAATTGAGGAGGAACCAAAGCGGGTGCAAAAGGGCTGTTTGGGAAACAAAACGTTTTTAGGCTGACAAGTGGGGCAGAATCTTTATCAGTATAGATGCAACAATGCTGAGTGGTAGGGATTTTGTGGATTTCTGCAGATTCTGGAAGTTTCCATCATAAAAATGTGTGAAAAATTTGTGATTTCAAGCAATTTTGGAGGTTTGCAGGGCATTGTGGGTATGAAAATGGTGCGGGTTGCATGTGAAGCATACCACCCTGGACTCACCCAGAACTTACCCAGATGTTTAGTTTTCAGATGTGTCTAGGCCTCGTAGATTTTTCTACATGGCAGCATCCCAAAGTCCAAAAAGTGCAGCCCTCACCATTCCAAGTGGGTTGATTTTGAGAGTTAGCCAAGCTCTCATGGCCCAAACGTAAAACCAAAACACAAAATAATCAAATGTCCTCTTGCTTGCGGTTGGGATAAGATCTTTTAGTGTGCAGGGGAAGATCTGAAAGAGTGTTACCCCCTTCAGTTGGGGTGGGGGCATAACCATGCCCATACTGGTTTGTAGCCACCACCCCACTATTTTTTATTTTGTTTTTAATTCCCTGGCATCTTGTAGGCTTTCTGCCCTCCGGAGAGTGGATCAGTGGTAATTGCCCCATCTGCTCACCGGTGGGCAGAACGTGTCCCCATTTATTTGGGGCAGGGGTATGGCCATACTCCAACCCTCCTTTTTTTAAATTTTTTAATTTTTTTTTTAAATAAAATCTTCCCTGGTGTCTAATCGGCCTTTCTGCCCCCTCCTTGGGGCTAGATGGTCCTTACAGAAATAGGCCGATATGCCCTCAAGGGGGACAGAAATGTCCAACAGTAATGTACCCCAATGGGGAGCGACCCTTGCCCAAGGGGCTGCCCCTGCACTCCCAAAACACACACACCGATCCCTGGTGCCTAAGTGGTTTCTGCCCCCAGGGGTAGATCGGCCTAAAATAAATTTGCCCCCCAGGGGAGCGACCCGTGCCTAGGGGGTTACTGCCCTTGTGTGAAATTGGCGTAAAAAAAGTCCCTGGTGTCTAGTGGTTTCTGCTCCCCTTGAAAAATAGGCTGATCTGCCCCGAGGGGGGCAGAAATGGCTTAAAATAAAATTGGAGGGAGCCACCCTTGCCTAAGGGGTTGCTCCCCACATGTAAAAAAAAAAAAAAAAAAACTAGCTCTGGTGTCTAGTGGGTTCTGGCCTCCATGGGGCAGATCAGCCTAATTAATATACACCGATCTGTCCCGGGCGGGTGTGCAGAAAAGGCCTAATGAAAAAATGCCCCCCTTGCGGAGCGGCCCTTGCCAAAGGGGCCGCTCCCCTTATATATAAATAAATATAAACAAACATCCCTGGTGTCTAGTGGGCATTTCTGCAGCCCGGTCGCATTATGATCGGGCTGCAGAAATGCTCAAAGTGACATGAAAGGAAAGGCCATGTCTCTGTGCTGTCCCCCCCACGATCGGAAGAGAAATGCACAGTGATTCCCCTTCTATCCCTGCCCATGGCTCATGAGGAGTGCGCTAGTGCCCCACCCATGGGCCAGGTGCAGGACGAGCTGGTCTCTGCACACGGTAACCGTGGCCACGGGCGAAACCAGCTCATCCCAGGCACTGTAGGGGTTAATGGTTTTTGTTTAACATTTCTATTTTTGGCTCTTCTTTCGCCTTCTCTTTGTTCTCCTTCCTTTTATTGTTACTGCTCCCTCAGTCATTTGATTTCCTGTCCTGTTGTCTCTCTTATACAACACCTCTATTGTTCTTAGGATTGCTGTAACATTGGAGAGAACAAGGGCGTAGGAAGCTGGCTCTGTGTATATACTATACTATATCAAAATGAGGTGTGCAGAGAGTCCAGGGGTTCCCCAGAGGCCTAACAGAGGCTAAAGTAGATAATACTAATGCTCTTTTGTGATAGTGTGGTCGAGCAGTTGGGCTTATCAGAGGGTAGTGCAAAGTATTTGTTGTACACACATAGACAATAGAAGAAGCACACACTCGATGACTTAACTCCAGACCAATGGTTTTTATATAGCAAAAATATCTTTTTTTAAATTTATTTTTAGAATCACAAGATTCAAGTTGCAGGTAAGTACTTTAATAGATTGGTATTTCACACTTGTATCAACAGTACTTTGTTTGAAATCAATATCAATAATACAGTTTTTGAAATATTGGCAATAATCTGTTTTAAAACTTGACACACTGAAATTTTCAGAAACAGTTCCTGGAGGGAAGAAAAGTTCGATAATTTTACAGGTAAGTACAACACTTACAGTTCCAGTCACCAGGGGAAGGAAGTCCACGGGTTGGGGTTCAAGTTAACCCCAAACACCCACCACCAGCAACACGGGCTGGCCAGGAGCAGAGGTCAAAGTGTAGGCAAAATTAACATGGGCTTCTATGGAGACAGATCTGCAGGCAGGTAAGTACCCATGTCTTCAGAGGGCAGACCTGGGGGTTTTAGAGAAACACTTGAGGGGGATTGGGGGGGAGGGGGTAAGAGTATGTACCAAACATCGACCCGCAGCCATATTGGAGAGACCGGGTGCAGGGTGAAATCAAGGTGTCTGGTCTCCAATTGTTCTCTATGAGGGGACCCCATGGGTCACTTAGAGGCTGCAGGCGAGGTCCAGGAGGTCGTCTCAGGCGAACCACAGGCTGGACAGAGAGGAGGGTCTGCTGAACGTTGCTGCACCGGGGGTCGGTTTCTCCAAGGCCTGGGGGCTGCGGTTGCAGTGGGTCTTTAGGCGTTTGGTATCTTCGTCCGGAGCTTTTGCAGTCAGGGGAGTCCTCTGGATTCCCTCTGCAGGCGTCGTCTTGGAGGAGTGGAGCGATCAACCCAAGGTGGACACTTGCTCGGAATCGCCTGGGGATCCTCTAGCTGGTTGGACCACCTGGACACGGGCCGTGGGCGTCGTCGGGTGCAATGTAGTTAGGACTCACGTATTTGGAGTGAGGTTGGCGTCCTTAGTTGTTGTTTCTTCTGGGACAGGGCCGCTGTCCACAGGAGTTCTTGGTCCTTTTGGGTGCAGGGCAGTCCTCTGGAGCTTGGCGGATGTCGCTGGTCCCACTGTTCTTTTGCAGGTTCTTTGAAGCAGGAGCAGGCCGATAGGGCTGGGGCCAAGTCACTTGTCATCTTCCTTCTTCTCTGATGGGGTTTCAGCTTAGCAGTCCTTCTTCTTTCTTTTCAGTTTGCCAGGAATCTGACGACTTGGGTTTAGGGGAGCCCTTAAATCCTGGATTTAGGGGCGATACAGGGGTCAGAGGGCAGTAGCCAATGGCTACTGTCCCTGAGGGTGGCTACACCCTTCTTGTGTCCACTCCCTCTGGGGAGGGGGACTGTAAGGAAATGCCTCCTTGGCATGGTTGCCCCCTGACTTTTTGCCTTTGCTGATGCTATGTTTACAATTGAAAGTGTGCTGAGGCCTGCTAACCAGGCCCCAGCACCAGTGTTCTTTCCCTAACCTGTACTTTTGTATCCACAATTGGCAGACCCTGGCATCCAGATAAGTCCCTTGTAACTGGTACTTCTGGTACCAAGGGCCCTGATGCCAAGGAAGGTCTCTAAGGGCTGCAGCATGTCTTATGCCACCCTGGAGACCTCTCACTCAGCACAGACACACTGCTTGCCAGCTTGTGTGTGCTAGTGAGGACAAAACGAGTAAGTCGACATGGCACTCCCCTCAGGGTGCCATGCCAGCCTCTCACTGCCTATGCAGTATAGGTAAGACACCCCTCTAGCAGGCCTTAAGGCCCTAAGGCAGGGTGCACTATACCATAGGTGAGGGTACCAGTGCATGAGCATGGTACCCCTACAGTGTCTAAACAAAACCTTAGACATTGTAAGTGCAGGGTAGCCATAAGAGTATATGGTCTGGGAGTCTGTCAAACACGAACTCCACAGCACCATAATGGCTACACTGAAAACTGGGAAGTTTGGTATCAAACTTCTCAGCACAATAAATGCACACTGATGCCAGTGTACATTTTATTGTAAAATACACCACAGAGGGCACCTTAGAGGTGCCCCCTGAAACTTAACCGACTGTCTGTGTAGGCTGACTAGTTCCAGCAGCCTGCCACACTAGAGACATGTTGCTGGCCCCATGGGGAGAGTGCCTTTGTCACTCTGAGGCCAGTAACAAAGCCTGCACTGGGTGGAGATGCTAACACCTCCCCCAGGCAGGAGCTGTAACACCTGGCGGTGAGCCTCAAAGGCTCACCCCTTTGTCACAGCCCAGCAGGGCACTCCAGCTTAGTGGAGTTGCCCGCCCCCTCCGGCCACGGCCCCCACTTTTGGCGGCAAGGCTGGAGGGAACAAAGAAAGCAACAAGGAGGAGTCACTGGCCAGTCAGGACAGCCCCTAAGGTGTCCTGAGCTGAGGTGACTCTAACTTTTAGAAATCCTCCATCTTGCAGATGGAGGATTCCCCCAATAGGGTTAGGATTGTGACCCCCTCCCCTTGGGAGGAGGCACAAAGAGGGTGTACCCACCCTCAGGGCTAGTAGCCATTGGCTACTAACCCCCCAGACCTAAACACGCCCTTAAATTTAGTATTTAAGGGCTACCCTGAACCCTAGAAAATCAGATTCCTGCAACTACAAGAAGAAGGACTGCCTAGCTGAAAAGCCCCTGCAGAGGAAGACCAGAAGACGACAACTGCCTTGGCTCCAGAAACTCACCGGCCTGTCTCCTGCCTTCCAAAGATCCTGCTCCAGCGACGCCTTCCAAAGGGACCAGCGACCTCGACATCCTCTGAGGACTGCCCCTGCTTCGAAAAGACAAGAAACTCCTGAGGACAGCGGACCTGCTCCAAGAAAGGCTGCAACTTTGTTTCCAGCAGCCTTGAAAGAACCCTGCAAGCTCCCCGCAAGAAGCGTGAGACTTGCAACACTGCACCCGGCGACCCCGACTCGGCTGGTGGAGATCCAACACCTCAGGAGGGACCCCAGGACTACTCTGATACTGTGAGTACAAAAACCTGTCCCCCCTGAGCCCCCACAGCGCCGCCTGCAGAGGGAATCCCGAGGCTTCCCCTGACCGCGACTCTCTGAAACCTAAGTCCCGACGCCTGGAAAAGACCCTGCACCCGCAGCCCCCAGGACCTGAAGGACTGAACTTTCACTGAAGAAGTGACCCCCAGGAGTCCCTCTCCCTTGCCCAGGTGGAGGTTTCCCCGAGGAACCCCCCCCTTGCCTGCCTGCAGCGCTGAAGAGATCCCGTGATCTCTCATTGACTAACCTTGCGAACCCGACGCTGGTTTCTACACTGCACCCGGCCGCCCCCGCGCCGCTGAGGGTGAAATTTCTGTGTGGGCTTGTGTCCCCCCCGGTGCCCTACAAAACCCCCCTGGTCTGCCCTCCGAAGACGCGGGTACTTACCTGCAAGCAGACCGGAACCGGGGCACCCCCTTCTCTCCATTCTAGCCTATGCGTTTTGGGCACCACTTTGAACTCTGCACCTGACCGGCCCTGAGCTGCTGGTGTGGTGACTTTGGGGTTGCTCTGAACCCCCAACGGTGGGCTACCTTGGACCAAGAACTGAACCCTGTAAGTGTCTTACTTACCTGGTAAAACTAACAACAACTTACCTCCCCCAGGAACTGTGAAAATTGCACTAAGTGTCCACTTTTAAAGTAGCTATTTGTCAATAACTTGAAAAGTATACATGCAATTGAAATGATTCAAAGTTCCTAATGTACTTACCTGCAATACCTTTCAAACAAGATATTACATGTTAAATTTGAACCTGTGGTTCTTAAAATAAACTAAGAAAAGATATTTTTCTATAACAAAACCTATTGGCTGGATTTGTCTCTGAGTGTGTGTACCTCATTTATTGTCTATGTGTATGTACAACAAATGCTTAACACTACTCCTTGGATAAGCCTACTGCTCGACCACACTACCACAAAATAGAGCATTAGTATTATCTCTTTTTACCACTATTTTACCTCTAAGGGGAACCCTTGGACTCTGTGCATGCTATTCCTTACTTTGAAATGGCACATACAGAGCCAACTTCCTACATTGGTGGATCAGCGGTGGGGTACAAGACTTTGCATTTGCTGGACTACTCAGCCAATACCTGATCACACGACAAATTCCAAAATTGTCATTAGAAATTGATTTTTGCAATTTGAAAAGTTTTCTAAATTCTTAAAAGACCTGCTAGGGCCTTGTGTTAGATCCTGTTTAGCATTTCTTTTAGAGTTTAAAAGTTTGTAAAAGTTTGAATTAGATTCTAGAACCAGTTTTAGATTCCTAAAAAGTATTCCAACTTTTAGAAGCAAAATGTCTAGCACAGATGTGACTGTGGTGGAACTCGACACCACACCTTACCTCCATCTTAAAATGAGGGAGCTAAGGTCACTCTGTAAAATAAAGAAAATAACAATGGGCCCCAAACCTACCAAAATACAGCTCCAGGAGCTTTTGGCAGAGTTTGAAAAGGCCAACCCCTCTGAGGGTGGCAACTCAGAGGAAGAGGATAGTGACTTGGAGGAAAATTCCCCCCTACCAGTCCTATCTAGGGAGAACAGGGTCCCTCAAACCCTGACTCCAAAAATAATAGTCAGAGATGCTGGTTCCCTCACAGGAGAGACCAACACCTCTGAAATCACTGAGGATAACTCCAGTGAAGAGGACATCCAGTTAGCCAGGATGGCCAAAAGATTGGCTTTGGAAAGACAGATCCTAGCCATAGAGAGGGAAAGACAAGAGATGGGCCTAGGACCCATCAATGGTGGCAGCAACATAAATAGGGTCAGAGATTCTCCTGACATGTTGAAAATCCCTAAAGGGATTGTAACTAAATATGAAGATGGTGATGACATCACCAAATGGTTCACAGCTTTTGAGAGGGCTTGTGTAACCAGAAAAGTGAACAGATCTCACTGGGGTGCTCTCCTTTGGGAAATGTTCACAGGAAAGTGTAGGGATAGACTCCTCACACTCTCTGGACAAGATGCAGAATCTTATGACCTCATGAAGGGTACCCTGATTGAGGGCTTTGGATTCTCCACTGAGGAGTATAGGATTAGATTCAGGGGGGCTCAAAAATCCTCGAGCCAGACCTGGGTTGACTTTGTAGACTACTCAGTAAAAACACTAGATGGTTGGATTCAAGGCAGTGGTGTAAGTAATTATGATGGGCTGTACAATTTATTTGTAAAAGAACACCTGTTAAGTAATTGTTTCAATGATAAACTGCATCAGCATCTGGTAGACCTAGGACCAATTTCTCCCCAAGAATTGGGAAAGAAGGCGGACCATTGGGTCAAGACTAGGGTGTCCAAAACTTCCACAGGGGGTGACCAAAAGAAAGGGGTCACAAAACCTCCCCAGGGGAAAGGTGGTGAGACAGCCAAAAATAAAAATAGTCAAGAGTCTTCTAAAGGCCCCCAAAAACCTGCACAGGAGGGTGGGCCCAGAGCCTCTTCACAAACCAATCCTGGGTACAAGGGTAAAAACTTTGATCCCAAAAAGGCCTGGTGTCGAAACTGTAGTCAGTCTGGACACCAAACTGGAGACAAGGCCTGTCCCAAGAAAAGTTCCACTCCAAACTCCAATCCAGGTAACACTGGAATGGCTAGTCTCCAAGTGGGATCAACAGTGTGCCCAGAGCAAATCAGGATCCACACTGAAGCTACTCTAGTCTCTGAGGGTGGGGTGGATTTAGCCACACTAGCTGCCTGGCCCCCTAACATGCAAAAATACAGGCAGCAGCTCTTTATTAATGGGACAAGTGTAGAGGGCCTGAGGGATACAGGTGCCAGTGTCACCATGGTGACAGAAAAACTGGTTTCCCCTGGCCAATACCTGACTGGAAAAACTTATACAGTCACCAATGCTGACAATCAAACTAAAGCACATCCCATGGCAATGGTAACTTTAGAATGGGGAGGGGTCAATGGCCTGAAACAGGTGGTGGTCTCCTCAAATATCCCAGTAGACTGTCTGCTTGGAAATGACCTGGAGCCCTCAGCATGGGCTGAGGTAGAGCTAAAAACCCATGCAGCCATGCTGGGTATCCCTGAACTGGTGTGTGTAAAAACAAGAGCACAATGCAAGGCACAGGGTGAAAAAGTAGAGCTGGAGTCTGGAAAAATGGCCCAGCCTACCAAGAGAAAAGGAAAGTCAGTTGGAAAACCAACTGCAACACAGTCAGAAAAAGGGAACCTCTCTTCTCAGGAAGAAGTTCTGCCCTCTGAGGGAACTGAGCCTTTGGAACTTGAACCTTATCAGGTTGAGCTCTTAGGCCCAGGGGGACCCTCAAGGGAGGAGCTGTGTAAGGGACAAGAAACCTGTCCCTCTCTTGAAGGCCTTAGGCAGCAAGCTGCTGAAGAGTCCAAGGGCAAGAAAAATGAAACACATAGGGTCTATTGGGAAGATGGACTCCTGTACACTGAGGCCAGAGACCCCAAACCTGGTGCCACTAGGAGAGTGGTAGTGCCTCAGTCGTTCAGAGAGTTTATTCTGACCTTAGCCCATGATATTCCCCTTGCTGGGCATTTGGGACAAACCAAGACGTGGGAGAGGTTAGTCAACCACTTCTACTGGCCCAATATGTCCCAGAAGGTTAAGAAGTTTTGCCTCTCCTGCCCCACCTGTCAATCCAGTGGTAAGACAGGTGGGCACCCAAAGGCCCCCCTCATTCCACTTCCAGTGGTGGGGGTCCCCTTTGAAAGAGTGGGTGTGGACATAGTTGGTCCACTGGAACCTCCCACAGCCTCAGGAAATATGTACATCCTAGTAGTAGTGGATCATGCTACTAGGTATCCTGAAGCTATTCCCCTTAGGTCGACTACTGCCCCTGCAGTAGCCAAGGCCCTCATTGGTATCTTTACCAGAGTGGGTTTCCCTAAGGAGGTGGTGTCTGACAGAGGTACCAACTTCATGTCAGCATACCTAAAACACATGTGGAATGAGTGTGGAGTGACTTACAAATTCACTACACCATACCATCCACAAACTAATGGCTTAGTTGAGAGATTCAACAAGACATTAAAAGGCATGATCATGGGGCTCCCAGAAAAACTCAAAAGGAGATGGGATGTCCTCTTACCATGTCTGCTTTTCGCTTACAGAGAGGTGCCACAGAAGGGAGTAGGATTCTCACCCTTTGAACTTCTGTTTGGTCATCCTGTAAGGGGACCACTTGCTCTTGTTAAAGAAGGCTGGGAGAGACCTCTTCATGAGCCTAAACAAGACATAGTGGACTATGTACTTGGCCTTCGCTCTAGAATGGCAGAGTACATGGAAAAGGCAACCAAAAACCTTGAGGCCAGCCAACAGCTCCAGAAGTTTTGGTATGACCAAAAGGCTGCACTGGTTGAGTTCCAACCAGGGCAGAAAGTCTGGGTTCTGGAGCCTGTGGCTCCCAGGGCACTCCAGGACAAATGGAGTGGCCCTTACCCAGTGCTAGAAAGGAAGAGTCAGGTCACCTACCTGGTGGACCTGGGCACAAGCAGGAGCCCCAAGAGGGTGATCCATGTGAACCGCCTTAAGCTCTTCCATGACAGGGCTTATGTAAATCTGTTGATGGTAACAGATGAGGATCAGGAGGCAGAGAGTGAACCTCTCCCTGATCTTCTGTCATCAGACCCAAAAGATGGCTCAGTAGACGGAGTGATCTACTCAGACACCCTCTCTGGCCAACAGCAAGCTGATTGTAGGAGAGTCCTACAACAGTTTCCTGAACTCTTCTCCTTAACCCCTGGTCAGACACACCTGTGTACCCATGATGTGGACACAGGAGACAGCATGCCTGTCAAGAACAAAATCTTTAGACAATCTGACCATGTTAAAGAAAGCATCAAGGTGGAAGTCCACAAGATGCTGGAATTGGGAGTAATTGAGCGCTCTGACAGCCCCTGGGCTAGCCCAGTGGTCTTAGTCCCCAAACCTCACACCAAAGATGGAAAGAAAGAGATGAGGTTTTGTGTGGACTACAGGGGGCTCAATTCTGTCACCAAGACAGATGCTCATCCAATTCCTAGAGCTGATGAGCTCATAGATAAATTAGGTGCTGCCAAATTCTTAAGTACCTTTGACTTGACAGCAGGGTACTGGCAAATAAAAATGGCACCTGGAGCAAAAGAGAAAACAGCATTCTCCACACCTGATGGGCATTATCAGTTTACTGTTATGCCCTTTGGTTTAAAGAATGCCCCTGCCACCTTCCAAAGGTTGGTGAATCAAGTCCTTGCTGGCTTGGAGTCCTTTAGCACAGCTTATCTTGATGATATTGCTGTCTTTAGCTCCACCTGGCAGGATCACCTGGTCCACCTGAAGAAGGTTTTGAAGGCTCTGCAATCTGCAGGCCTCTCTATCAAGGCATCCAAATGCCAGATAGGGCAGGGAACTGTGGTTTACTTGGGCCACCTTGTAGGTGGAGGCCAAGTTCAGCCACTCCAACCCAAAATCCAGACTATTCTGGACTGGGTAGCTCCAAAAACCCAGACTCAAGTCAGGGCATTCCTTGGCTTGACTGGGTATTACAGGAGGTTTGTGAAGGGATATGGATCCATTGTGACAGCCCTCACTGAACTCACCTCCAAGAAAATGCCCAAGAAAGTGAACTGGACTGTGGAATGCCAACAGGCCTTTGACACCCTGAAACAAGCAATGTGCTCAGCACCAGTTCTAAAAGCTCCAGATTATTCTAAGCAGTTCATTGTGCAGACAGATGCCTCTGAACATGGGATAGGGGCAGTTTTGTCCCAAACAAATGATGATGGCCTTGACCAGCCTGTTGCTTTCATTAGCAGGAGGTTACTCCCCAGGGAGCAGCGTTGGAGTGCCATTGAGAGGGAGGCCTTTGCTGTGGTTTGGTCCCTGAAGAAGCTGAGACCATACCTCTTTGGGACTCACTTCCTAGTTCAAACTGACCACAGACCTCTCAAATGGCTGATGCAAATGAAAGGTGAAAATCCTAAACTGTTGAGGTGGTCCATCTCCCTACAGGGAATGGACTTTATAGTGGAACACAGACCTGGGACTGCCCATGCCAATGCAGATGGCCTTTCCAGGTTCTTCCACTTAGAAAATGAAGACTCTCTTGGGAAAGGTTAGTCTCATCCTCTTTCGTTTGGGGGGGGGTTGTGTAAGGAAATGCCTCCTTGGCATGGTTGCCCCCTGACTTTTTGCCTTTGCTGATGCTATGTTTACAATTGAAAGTGTGCTGAGGCCTGCTAACCAGGCCCCAGCACCAGTGTTCTTTCCCTAACCTGTACTTTTGTATCCACAATTGGCAGACCCTGGCATCCAGATAAGTCCCTTGTAACTGGTACTTCTGGTACCAAGGGCCCTGATGCCAAGGAAGGTCTCTAAGGGCTGCAGCATGTCTTATGCCACCCTGGAGACCTCTCACTCAGCACAGACACACTGCTTGCCAGCTTGTGTGTGCTAGTGAGGACAAAACGAGTAAGTCGACATGGCACTCCCCTCAGGGTGCCATGCCAGCCTCTCACTGCCTATGCAGTATAGGTAAGACACCCCTCTAGCAGGCCTTACAGCCCTAAGGCAGGGTGCACTATACCATAGGTGAGGGTACCAGTGCATGAGCATGGTACCCCTACAGTGTCTAAACAAAACCTTAGACATTGTAAGTGCAGGGTAGCCATAAGAGTATATGGTCTGGGAGTCTGTCAAACACGAACTCCACAGCACCATAATGGCTACACTGAAAACTGGGAAGTTTGGTATCAAACTTCTCAGCACAATAAATGCACACTGATGTCAGTGTACATTTTATTGTAAAATACACCACAGAGGGCACCTTAGAGGTGCCCCCTGAAACTTAACCGACTGTCTGTGTAGGCTGACTAGTTCCAGCAGCCTGCCACACTAGAGACATGTTGCTGGCCCCATGGGGAGAGTGCCTTTGTCACTCTGTGGCCAGTAACAAAGCCTGCACTGGGTGGAGATGCTAACACCTCCCCCAGGCAGGAGCTGTAACACCTGGCGGTGAGCCTCAAAGGCTCACCCCTTTGTCACAGCCCAGCAGGGCACTCCAGCTTAGTGGAGTTGCCCGCCCCCTCCGGCCACGGCCCCCACTTTTGGCGGCAAGGCTGGAGGGAACAAAGAAAGCAACAAGGAGGAGTCACTGGCCAGTCAGGACAGCCCCTAAGGTGTCCTGAGCTGAGGTGACTCTAACTTTTAGAAATCCTCCATCTTGCAGATGGAGGATTCCCCCAATAGGGTTAGGATTGTGACCCCCTCCCCTTGGGAGGAGGCACAAAGAGGGTGTACCCACCCTCAGGGCTAGTAGCCATTGGCTACTAACCCCCAGACCTAAACACGCCCTTAAATTTAGTATTTAAGGGCTACCCTGAACCCTAGAAAATCAGATTCCTGCAACTACAAGAAGAAGGACTGCCTAGCTGAAAAACCCCTGCAGAGGAAGACCAGAAGACGACAACTGCCTTGGCTCCAGAAACTCACCGGCCTGTCTCCTGCCTTCCAAAGATCCTGCTCCAGCGACGCCTTCCAAAGGGACCAGCGACCTCGACATCCTCTGAGGACTGCCCCTGCTTCGAAAAGACAAGAAACTCCCGAGGACAGCGGACCTGCTCCAAGAAAGGCTGCAACTTTGTTTCCAGCAGCCTTGAAAGAACCCTGCAAGCTCCCCGCAAGAAGCGTGAGACTTGCAACACTGCACCCGGCGACCCCGACTCGGCTGGTGGAGATCCAACACCTCAGGAGGGACCCCAGGACTACTCTGATACTGTGAGTACAAAAACCTGTCCCCCCTGAGCCCCACAGCGCCGCCTGCAGAGGGAATCCCGAGGCTTCCCCTGACCGCGACTCTCTGAAACCTAAGTCCCGACGCCTGGAAAAGACCCTGCACCCGCAGCCCCCAGGACCTGAAGGACTGAACTTTCACTGAAGAAGTGACCCCCAGGAGTCCCTCTCCCTTGCCCAGGTGGAGGTTTCCCCGAGGAACCCCCCCCTTGCCTGCCTGCAGCGCTGAAGAGATCCCGTGATCTCTCATTGACTAACATTGCGAACCCGACGCTGGTTTCTACACTGCACCCGGCCGCCCCCGCGCCGCTGAGGGTGAAATTTCTGTGTGGGCTTGTGTCCCCCCCGGTGCCCTACAAAACCCCCCTGGTCTGCCCTCCGAAGACGCGGGTACTTACCTGCAAGCAGACCGGAACCGGGGCACCCCCTTCTCTCCATTCTAGCCTATGCGTTTTGGGCACCACTTTGAACTCTGCACCTGACCGGCCCTGAGCTGCTGGTGTGGTGACTTTGGGGTTGCTCTGAACCCCCAACGGTGGGCTACCTTGGACCAAGAACTGAACCCTGTAAGTGTCTTACTTACCTGGTAAAACTAACAACAACTTACCTCCCCCAGGAACTGTGAAAATTGCAGTGTGTCCACTTTTAAAGTAGCTATTTGTCAATAACTTGAAAAGTATACATGCAATTGAAATGATTCAAAGTTCCTAATGTACTTACCTGCAATACCTTTCAAACAAGATATTACATGTTAAATTTGAACCTGTGGTTCTTAAAATAAACTAAGAAAAGATATTTTTCTATAACAAAACCTATTGGCTGGATTTGTCTCTGAGTGTGTGTACCTCATTTATTGTCTATGTGTATGTACAACAAATGCTTAACACTACTCCTTGGATAAGCCTATTGCTCGACCACACTACCACTAAATAGAGCATTAGTATTATCTCTTTTTACCACTATTTTACCTCTAAGGGGAACCCTTGGACTCTGTGCATGCTATTCCTTACTTTGAAATAGCACATACAGAGCCAACTTCCTACAGGGACACAATCCTAACCCTATTGGTCCCTGGTGTCCAACTCAAGATGGAGGATTCTGCAGGAATGGGGGGGGGTCACCTCCGCTCTGGACACCTGAGGGGTGGTCCTAACTGGGGTTGGTCATTCCTACCTGTTTTCCCTAATTTTCCCACTGTACTTGCTGCCCACGGGGTGGGGTGGGTAACTCCACTCGCTGGGGTGCCCTAGGGCACTGTAACACAAGGTTTGAGCCTTTGAGGCTCACCACCAGGTGTTACAGTTCCTGCAGGGGGAGGTGTGAAGCACCTCTAACCAGAACAGGCTTTGTTTCTGACCAACAAGAGCACAAAGGGTCTCACCAAATGTGGTCAGGAACTTGTCTGAAAGTGGCAGGCAAGCACAGACCGGTCAGTCCTGCACTATCAGTTTGACTAACATACATGGGGCATCTCTAATATGCCCGCTGGGTGCATTTCTAAGATGCCCTCTGGGTGCATTTTTCAGTAAATCCCACACTGGCATCAGTGTGGGTTTATTGTGCCGAGGAGTTTGATACCAAAATTCCCAGTATTCAGTGAATCCATTATGGATATGAGGAGTTCGCAATTACAAACTCCCAGACCATGTCCTCAATATGGCTACAGTGCACTTACAGTGTCTAAGAATGGACATAGACACTGTTGGGGCCTATTGCTCATGCAGCTGTGCCCTCACCTGTGGCATAATGCACAGTGCCTTAGGGCTGTAAGGCCTGCTATAAGGGGGAGTTATCTATTCCACAGACAGTGGTTTGTGGGCATGGCACCCTGAGTTGGGTGCCATGTCGACTTTGCCTTTTTCTTCCCTCCAGCACACAGAGGCTGCAAGGGTGGTGAACATGTGCTTGGTGAGGGGGCCCCTAGTGTGCCATACTACATGCTGCAGCCGTTGGAGACCTTCCTTGGCCAGAGGGCCCTTGGTACCATGAGTACCTTTTACAAGGGACTTAACTGTGTACCAGGGGTGTGCCAGTTGTGGAAACGAAGGTACTGATTTTGGGGAACAAACACAGGTGCTGGGACCTTGTTAGCAGGGTCCCAGCACGCTTTCAATCAAAGTTGGCATCAACACTAGGCATAAAGGGGGAAGGGTAACCATGCCAACAGTGGTGGTTTCCTACAAAGGGTCTGCAGCATTATTAAGTCTGTTTGAGCATTTCTTGTCCCCAATTTCCTCTCATTAGCTCAATTCCCTAACACCAGCCATTGTCCTTCATTTTCCCTATGTCCTTCTGATAACCTTTCCCCAAGTGACCTGTAGCTGGGTGACACAAACTTGTTTCCACTAATTTATTCATAAATTTCCTTCTCTACTCCTGCCTCATTGGTAGGAATTGTATGCAGAGTTTCTCAGCTCACTACACATAGTAATTTAAGCTACACCTTAACAATTAGGTCTAATGAGGCAATAATATGTCTGGGGCAGTTGTGCCAAGAGAAAGTAGGAAGTGCCTTACTTCTTTAGGGATAAAGCAGGGATTTGTTTGCTTATAGATGGTCTTTGTTAAAGGCACAGGCAAGCCAAGGAATAATAAATTGCAACTCTGAGGAATTCCTAGCAAATGCAAAGTGCTTTGTAAACCTTCTCCTCAATTTTAATGGGAAATGCTAGTCCACATATTTTCTATAACCAGTCATACTTAACTCACAACCACTTAAGGGTATGTATGTCTAAGCACTGGGTGGTTTGGGAATAAATGAGAAAAACATTTCCTTTACTCTTGCCACCATAGTCATATGGCTGGACTGGTGTAATTTGGAGTTTCCTTGTAGTAGCAGTTGGGTCCTTAAAACCATATCTGTATTTAGCTTTAAATGTTGTGTGTATCCATAGCTCCTACTGCTTGAAGAGAAAGTGCACTACAGAGTAGAAAAGTCAGCAGCATCAGTCCAGAAGTCCAAACACTTACAGGGGTGACCACACAAAAAGAGTCATTTTCTAAAGAGGCTACCCCCTCAGTTAAGCAAATAGTGATTACACCTTCGCTTGCATGCTCTTTTTTGATGACAGACAGGCTGGTATCTTCCAAAAGAGGAGAACTTTTTGCAGAACTGGTTTTTCAGGAAGAGTGGATGATTATGCTGGGTATACCCTAGGGGTCTGTCCAGGGCTCCTCACAGGGAAAGTAGGCGTACTCCACCTTGGATTTGGGTAGGGAATGCTGTCCTGGGATTGTTTGGTGGCCAATCCTTAAGGAAGTGATGCTGTTGCCTAGTGAGTCCTCCCCTCCCACAAAAGTAAAGGTGGCATGAAAGTGGCACACAGTCCTCAGATCACTACTAGACTGGAAATAAGACTGCAGAAGGGATGCCCTATAGCTCTTGTGACTGTGCAAAGAGAGGCTTCACAAATTACTGGACTGCACCTGCTGCACCTGAGGGACCCACAGACTGTGTCTGCTGTGCCCATTCATGGAAAAGAGCTTCACTTCTGCGCTGACTGAAAAGGTGACTCCAAGGGCTAATTGGCTAATCTCCTATGAAGCTTCAGGACCACCAAAAACTAAGGAAACCTGCACCCTCAAGAGTGCAGCTGCCCAGGAACAACTGACACCAAAGTGCCTGCTGAGACAATGAATCCTCACCTTCCTGAGGTGTGCCCAATTCCCTGGGACCCTGGTCTCCAGAAATAAAAGATTTGCTTACCTGTTAGCACCGCTGAGACTACTGTAATCAGGAGATCAGATGACTAATGGCAACCTGCACTCAACTCTCCTGCTGTATGCAATGTGTTTTGTTTCTGTCGTCATGTTGCGCGTCTACACTCTATCACCGGAAGATTAATAAACGTTTAAGTCTTAATGTGTCCCCTGGGACGCCTGTTCTTTAAGGGGCTAGTGCTATTAAATGCTTGTTTCCTAGGTGTGAGCTGTATGTGTACCTGCAAATTGTCACGAGTTAACATTGTTCTGCATGCTCCCACTTTTGCATCTACTTAGGTTTGCTCTGCTCAGTCATTGACAGTCATCAAACCTGTCCACACAAGGGTTTTCATGGTTTTTGTAGGTGCTGTGCAAGGGCCATTATCAAATTCTCAGGTTCCAGAAGACTGTTTGTTACTGCCCCTTTCAGTTTTATCATGGTAATCACCACTTAATTTTGTTATCTTCTAAATGACACTCTTTTCCTTTCTTTTCCAGACCTCACTCTACTGACAGTGCCACACACAGGAAAATGACACTGTCTCTTGCAGACAGATGCTCTAAGACGCAGAAGATTAGAATCTTGCCAATGGCTGGTCGGGACCCAGAATCTCAGCGTACAGAAATGATTAAGGTATTGTCCCTATGTGAAGCTCTCTGTACATGTTTTTTTTAAACCTGGTCATTGCCAGTATGCTGCCAGATCAGTACCAGTTGTGGATGGCCAGACTGTGGTGGCTGTGTCATATGGGACAGTACAGCACTAATACACTAAAAATAGTCTGTTATTCATAAATGTACACTGTAGTCCATATGTTAGATATAAAAACACTCGGTGAATCCTGATATTTTGTCTAGACAAGAACACCTGATACAGTTGAAATGGCTCATTAGTAGATTGCTTTAATAACAGAGCTCCAGCGCAAGGATATTACAGTAAGGGTTCCTTATGAAGTACAGCTAGCATGGAAAACATTTACCGTCATGTAGGTTTACTCAATATGTAAATAGCTCACAAGTCAATGGATCTTCTAGACCTGTGTGTGTCAGTATCCACACAATACTGTAAAGAAATAAGTCTGCAAAAACATCGAAAGTTAGGAGATCTGTAAAACCAGGAGGGCATTGTTTAAAACTGTTTGTAACTGATTGTCCCAGAGGAAGAAATCTCATTTATAGGGAACCTTAACCAAACAATTTGTCCTATGCAGTATCATTACAGATCAGACGACACTGGAGCAAATAAGGACGTCTTGGTTTTTTGGTACTTTGGGTATTGCCTGTCCCAAGCAATCTGACATCCTTAGAGGTGTGACTTCCTGATCAGAAAAAGTGACCTTGGGAAAGGATTAGCTAGGAAGAGCAGCCACTGCCCTACAGCTTTTCCTACCTTTAAGAAAAATAGTTTTGTAGACAAGATTCCTGCAGATCAGCCATAGGACAACTCAAGAATGCTGAACTTCCATCGTCTTCCCAGATCGCAGCGCTGGTCTAGGAAAGCCACATAGTATTTCAGACTATCTGATCACCATAGTTGATTGGCTAAGGTGAGTGAACAGATACATTGCAGACTGTCTCCTGCAGTCAGACCATTCCCATTTGGTTATCAGCAAATCCCTCTCACCAGGAGTCATTTCTAGTGTTGCTGAAAAACATCTTTAGTTATCTGCTCCTAAAAGTAGCTGATTAATGTCTTTGCATCCTCTCTAACGGACAGCCAGTCTCCATTCTACCTTAAATAAATTCTTCTTCCATCTGGATAGATACCTCAAGGTGAGCACTAACTTCTGTACCACACCATCAGTGGTGGGGCAGAGTGAGACAGAGTCTTTGTGTGCGTTCGGTCAGGGGTAAAACACCCACATACATTGTTCACATTAAAATAGATAAACTAGTTCATGCAGTGCAAGACCCCATAGGATTGCTACATTTCACTTTCCTGTGGAATTTCTTAAGGGTATATGCAGTTGATCAAGGATAATTGTCTGGTGTGCTGTCACTATTTCACTGACACTTAGGTGTGTCTGTGTTTGCAGGGTATCCCAACGGCAGGATTTGGGTTCTTTGTATCTTGTTTGGCAGAGGCAGCTTGCTTGATGGAGTCAGATAGGCTGCAGTTCAATCAAGGAAAAAAGTTATCGGATAATTGTGGGCTTATTCAGTCACTGTGCATTTATTCAATGGGAGTGTTAGTGTTGGCTGCCTTTAAATTCATCTTACTCATAATGATCCAGTTGCTCATTATAAGCTTCCTTGTCACACACATCTTTAACAAGTGTGCCTGTAGGAAATCTACCTTTTCTGCATGGTCACCCCAGATTTTTTTTTGCCTTTTCTGAACCCTATTTTGCTGGCTTTAAAACTCTGTGCATATTTCCATTGCTAACCAGGAAAGAGCCTGTACTCCCCCCTTGGAACATGGTTCAATTGGCGTATTCCTGTTTGGCATATTTAACTTGTTTTCAAGTCCCTGGTTTAGGCTGTGCACCCAGGCCTCGAAGTTAAATGGCACTAGTGCAACACATCATCTATTGTGCAATCCACCATAGTGGCATATAAACATGGCTACAGACCTACCCTGTGTAGCCTGACGGCTGCAGTGTAAAACCTCAGTGCAACTTATAAAAATAACCCTTTTGACAGGTAAAACCTTCCTTTAAAATATTAGGAAGTCACCACTATATAGGTTTTGTACCCCACAGCGTGGGGTTCATGGTGTTTGAAAGTAGGATAGGTAGAAAATGAAAATTGCCATGTCCTTACAGGGACCATGTTTAAAAATCTATTTTCACTGTGACAGGCCTCGAAATCCTAGAGTATAGATTAAAATGGGAACACTGTATCGGGAATGGGACCAGCAGGAAAAATAATTGAGTATCATTTTTAATAGTCATTAAAAATCCAATTCATTAATGGTCATATTTTTTAAAAATATTAAGGAAAAGGAACTTTTATAAATTTACCTTTTCCTGCTGGAGGTTCCTTCGAGGCTAATTTGCATATATTTTACAGCAGCTCTCAGTTTGTGCTGCGATCTGTAAGGGGTGTGAAACAGGTGTGAAATTCTTCTCAGAAGCACACAATAGGCTAGAATATGCTGGGTGGGGTGTAAGCATTCTGTTGACGCAACATTGTCAAACCCTGTCTGGCAGGTTTGTTGAGCCACACTGCTGAATTTGAAAGAGAGAGAGAACAGAATACAAGGTCAGTTCTTGAGTATCCCCTGTCTGGTTGCTGAAGGACCCTGCTTTTGTCCTGGCAGACTTCTGTCTCTACATTTATTGTGAGAATAGTGTCTGCTTCAAACTTGATTTTAGTTTTAGTATTGGGAGGACACTATGAATTACCATAGTGCACTTGTTTACACACCTTCAATGCTCAGAGCCCACGGCTTGTTTGCTGAAGCCTTTAAAAAAAAAAAAATGTATGTCTAGCATTTAACAGAGACTTAATCACATTAAAAGTGACACTCCAATTAGTTTAGTTTAGTTTAGTTTTTTCAGATTTATAGAGCGCATAGTTACCCAAGGGCATCCCAGCGCTAACAACAGCCGAAATCACGTACAGGTAGAAAAACAAAAGTTAGTTACGGAAAAGAATAGTTTTAAGTTTTTTCCTGAAGAGTCGCTCTGAAGATTCATGACGGACCTCCAAGGGAAGGGTATTCCATAGACGAGCAGCTTCACTAGAAAAGGAGTTGCTACCCCAATTTCTCCTAGACTGAAAAGTGTGAACAAACCTAAGAGAGGAAGATCGTAGATTCCTAGATGGAGTATACAGAAAAATCTGATTTCTTAAGAGGATTGGGCCCCTACCATGTAGGGCCCTGTAAACAATGCAAAGTGATTTAAAGTGAATCCGCTCCTTGATGGGGAGCCAGTGAAGAGTAGAGATAGCCGATTTGGCAGAAGAGTATTTTGATGAATGAGTAAGGAGCCTGGCTGCTACATTTTGCACACTCTGCAACTTCTTTATTACTTAGAGCGGAGAGCTAAGGAACAAGGAGTTTCCGTAGTCAAGCCGAGAGAGAATTAAGGCTTGGATAAGAATTCTTCTAGCGGTCGGAGGAAGAAGAGTGAGAATCTTCCTAAACACGCGTAGAAGGCCAAAACAGGTGGAGGAGACTTTGTTTGCTTGAGAATCCATGGGGAGCCGAGGATCCAGCCACACGCCCAGACTCTTAACTTGAAATTTGGGAGGGGGGGAGATAATTAAAAGTATCAGAGAATGATGGAAGAGGGAGGGCAGGGGAACCATTGCCCAAAACCAAAACTTCTGACTTCCCATTGTTAAATTTAAGTTTGGAATTGATCATCCAATTAGTGATGTCCCTCATACAGCGGGAGAGGTTATCCACCGACGAGTCTCCAGAGCTGGAGAGGGACACCACCAATTGAGTGTCGTCTGCATAGGTGACCAATGAGAGGTTGTGGGGGGCGATCACTGTGGACAATGGTGACAAATAGACATTAAAAAGAGTGGGACTAAGAGAGGAGCCCTGGGGGACTCCACAGGTCAAAGGGAGAATATCAGAGGAAAAAGTGCGGTCCAGAACTTGAAAGGATCTCCCTTTGAGAAAGGAGGAGAACCAGGACAAAGAGCGTCCTCCTACCCCCTATTTCTGATAGTCTGCAGCAAAGAAGATCGTGATCGACTGTGTCGAAGGCTGCACTCAGATCAAGCAAGATAATGGCTACATGAGTCCCTTGATCTAAGAGCTGACGAGCCGACTTGGTTACAGTGAGAAGGGCAGACTCAGTGCTATGCAAGGCTCTGAAGCCCATTTGGGTGGGATGTAGGAGCTCATGGTTCTCAAGATAGCTAGTTAATTCAGAATTGACATGCTTCTCTAGGATCTTGGTGGCAATAGGGAGGAGAGCGATAGGTCTGTAATTTTCGGGTAGGGTGGGGTCAAGTTTGGGTTTCTTCAGAAGAGGCTTAATAACAGCATGTTTAAAAGACTGAGGAAGGAAGCCAGAGGATAGCGAATGGTTCAGGATTGTAGTAAGCAGAGGAACAATAATATCCGATACCCGTAGAAGAACAGAGGGAGGGGCAGGGTCCAAGGGAGAGCCGGATTTAATTTTGGACAAAAGGTTGTCAGTTATCACATCAGTGAGAGGGGAGAAAGTAGATAATGAGACTCCTTCAAAGCAGGAATCTAAGGCCTGACAAATATGGGGCAGATTCACTGAGGTGGGGAACCCAGAGTGTATACTGGTGATTTTATCCTGAAAGTATGATGCCAGTAGATTACTGTGGGTAACAGACGCTTCAGTCCTGGGGGCGGTTATGGGAGGTGTAGTAAGTTCTTTAAAAATTAGAAAAATTTATTTCTGGGTGCATAAGGAATTTTCTATTTTGCTACCATAATAGGTGGACTGGGCCATTTTAATATTGCGATGATATGCTCTGATAGACTGTCTATAGATAGCTCTATCAGAGAGACTGTAGTGTTTTTGCCACCGCCTCTCTAACTTTTTGCAGTTCTTCCTAAGTTCAAGAAGTGGGGGAGAAAACCAAGGTTTGGGTTTATAAGAAGATTTTTTTACTCTAGGTTTGATGGGTAAAATAGCATCCAAGGAGGATAGAATCCATTTATCAAATAAATCAGCCGATTCTGGAGCAAGAGAGTAATTGGTTTTGCTGAGGGCCCGGAGGGCACTACCCCATTCCTCTGGGTCGAGTTTTGACCAAATACGCCCAGATGTTGAAGGGCTGAGGAGCTGTCCCCGAGTAATGTCATAAGGAAAGGTGAAGGATAGAAGGGAGTGATCAGTCCATATTAGTGGCAGAGGGGGTGCAGCCGTCAGGTTAGCAATATTACTAAAGATAAGATCTAGCGTATGGTCTTTCAGATGCATAGGGCCTTTTACGTGCTGAGTTAATTGAAGTGCCGAAAGGGAAGTTACTAATAGTTTGGCCGAGGGGCACTCCAAATTATCAAGGTGAATGTTGAAATCTAGAATAGTTAAATTAGAGAATTTGCAAATATGGCTGGCTGCAATCTCTGGTAGGCTGTCCAGAAAATGGGAAACAGGTCCAGGGGGTTGATAAAGCAAGATTCCCAAGAAAGTGAAGGTAGAGGACAGGTATAATGAAAACATCAGGCTCTTGCAATCAGAGATGTTCAAAGGTGAAATAGTGCACTTAATAGTAGATTTATGAATGATAGCTATTCCCCCACCTCTGGCAACAGGTCTATCTAGATGTAGCATAGAGTATGTAGGGGGCAGAGAGTTGCAGATGTCTGCTGTAGAATCATTGTCCAATCAGGTTTCCGTAAGGAATAGTGCATCGGGCAGGAGTTCCTCCAGGAGAGTGTAGATGTTTAAGGAATGGGCTGGGAGGGAGCGGCAGTTGAGCAGCATCATACTGCCAAGGTTAGGGAATGGGACGTCAGAGGATGTCGGCTGTAGAATGGTCCATGGGCAGTGAGGGCATGGGAGGAGGGGGGAGGGAGCTCATATTACTATGAATGGAAGGACAGGAGTCAGTGGTTCTCAGTGACTGTAACTGTGAAGAGGAATAGACTAACCTGGCGGGAGTGTAAAGGGCAGCATCTCTGGGCTCTGGGTGCTCCAGGGCGCGGACGGGCGCGGACGGGCGCAGACGGGCTTGCCTTTGACGCGCCAGCGGCACGCCTGCTGCACGGCCGGCGCCAGTCAGTCATTAAATACTGACGTATGGCAGCCTCAGCCGGCTAAAAAAAACAACTAGACCGCACGCCAAAAAAGATGGCGGTCAAAAAATGTCCCAGCCCGGAAGGAGGGGAGATCAGAGCAACCGGTAGCCACTGAACACGGGCTCCGGTGCTCACAAAGAAATAAATTACGTTCACAGAATAAATTCAGCAGCAACAATTGGACGTCTGAAATGGATTCACAATTCACAAGTAAAACATTAAAAGCTTAAAAAAACAGTGATACAGAGCAGTGTAAAAGCAATTTAAGATAGCCTACTCGTGATCTCTTCTGCTGAGCGGCCGGCGCCTGTCAGTCATTAAATACTGATGTATGGCAGCCTCAGCCGGCTAAAAAAAACAACTAGACCACACTAGTACATCACATGGTATCAAATGTTCTGATGGATGTCCTGGACGCATACAAAGTGCAATATGGGTTTATTAAAAACTACCATTTCAGCATCCTCCACCAGCTATATCATCTTATACTCACATCACCATTGTCACAAACTTACCAACAGGAGCAAGGGCTGGACCCCACCACTCAATCTGTAAGTTATAATAAATGTATCGGTCAAGAGCCTTCATGATTCAGTTTCAGTCCACACGTCTGCAAGTACGTATTTTGTGTCGATAGCCAAATAAAAACCTAACTGGTTCCCAACTTTTTTTTTTTTAAAGATCTAGAAGGGCTAGTCCATTTCCAAAATGCATCAAGTTGCTCTTGGCAATATGCTGGGTCACCAATTCTGTCTGATATCAGTTGGGTGGGTGGATGAAGGGCTCTACCCCATATCATGGCTATCTTGCACTTGGCCAACAACAGTAGGGCAGTGAGTAGTCTGCTATCTCCAGGCAGTACCAAGCCAAATGGATAAGGGGAGCATCTTCTCGTCATGCAAAATGTGGCAATAGAGATCTCTTTAATGCCTATTCTGTACAATGATAGAGGAGTACTGTTCATCTGATGCAGAAACTTGGTGTATTAATTTCAGTCCAGTTGAGATAGCATACCAGATTGTGACAAGCAGAAGTGGCACTGTTCTTCAGTTTTTGCAGGGGCCAGTATTGCCAGCCACCTAGACTGGTCTTTGGTATACATACCGTGGCATTGTTCTGCATGCATTTATATAAACTTGTAATTAATTTCTTTGATCTGGAAGGGGGCATATCGACCATCAAGACCATAAGGTATAAATCGCATAGCTTAGTGAGCTGCAAATGTTGCAGCAGATAAGGTCAGAGATGGCTTAGCCGGGCATCACAAGCATTTCTAAGCACAGATTGTGGACGCTACAGTGTGAGTCTCAGCTCAGGGTTGCGGTCTAGACAGAAACAAGGCAGTGTTTCAAGGTCAGCGTGCAGTGTTGTTTACCTCAGTGACGGTGTTTGGAAAGAAGGCAATGAGAAGATTGCAAAAGCAAGTGGACTGGGCCTGGACACAACAGTGATATCATTCTAAATTTGGAGCGCACAAACTTCCCTGTTCAAAGGGTAATGTGAGTAGTACCCAGGTCACCCGTGGCTACTGATTGAACCAGGTTAGCCTCACCAAACATAACTGAAGCCTGTTGAGAAACTGCAAGGTTAGTGGAATAGGAATATTAACAAATAGATGTAAGAATTTCTGTAGAATTATTTTTTTTGCCCACAACTCTCCATCCAGCCACGGATAGAAGAGTCTTATCTATGTGGTCACTCGATCTCCTAGACAAGTTATAGCTCTACTGTAAGGTTCCTGCCATAGCATGTTAATGTCTCTCCAGTTCTATATTCCCAGATATTTCAGCACAGTGAACACTAAGGGATGAATTTGTAAGTGGACGACGTCAAGGGCAAAAGTATGGAACTAGACCAGAGTGATTGTGATGCCAAACTTAATGAATCTTCTGATTACGAGCAACACATTTTCCTCAGGGTAACAAATTTATACTGTACAGTGATGCAATCTCAGTGGCATGGCTCTATAGTTGAGCTGCTGCTGCTGCGCGTAGTATTGGTTAAACCTTGCCGCAGTTGGCTCCACTGCAATTGTGAAAAAGAGTGAAGACAGGACACCCCTGTTTTGTTCCTCTGTCAACTGAAATTGAGGGATTTATTTAGCTATTTATACAGAAAGTCATGTAGTCCACTTAACAAAGCAGATGCTGAACCCCAGGTGCCTAAGCAGCATGAATGGGTTCTTCCACACAAAGGACTCAAGTGCCTTAGTAGTATCTAGGAAGACTGCTGCAGCTCTCACCAGTGTCGCAGAAGAGTTACCATTTTGAAAATGTCCTGACACATGACATTTTGGGCCTGTTTGTAGTAAGGCAAACATGAACTACTGAAAAAGTGGATAGGGTTGCCCTCCAGGAATTTTACCTCAACCCACCAGCTGGTGCAGACCATCAATGTGGCACGTGGACAGAACACTAAACAGAAAGAGGACTGGACATTTTGTCTGTGGTCTGTTAGGCACCTTGAAAGACTGTTCCTCCTTCTGTCCAGGGCAAAGATGTTGACTCAAAGGATCAGTTGGGTGTCGTTCTGTGTGGCTACAGGGACACAAAAAGCTCCAAGAGGCCTTTTCCATGGACTGACCAGTAGCAACTCGACCTTGCTGGTGGCCTCTGCTGGAGTGAGTACTGGTTCCTACCTGCAGCCTCTGAGATCCTAGGAGTCTTAGAAGTAGCCTAGAGAAGCTTCTCCAGAAACCCTGAAAAGTTGGGGCTTAAAAAAGTAAGGGGCAGATTTAAATATTGGTGAGCAACCCGTTTTTCCGCCAGGGTGGGGAAGTAAATTACTCTGTCACTCTAACGGAGATGCCACCAGAGTGACAGAGTAAATTACTCTGTTACCCTGATTGAGATGCCTCCTACCAAATATAGAAATGGCTGCCAAGCTGGCAGTCCTTTCTACAGCATTAGCAGGAATTGCTGTCATGGCGGTTCCTGTCAATGCTTTTTGCAATTCGTCCCCCTTGCCATGGGAGTTCTCTCTTGTGGCAAAGCGGGCATTTTGTGTTTTTTTTTTTATTTTTATTATCATTATTTTTTTAACTGTCTCTTACCACCAGGGTTTGCCTGGCATTGACTGACAAAAAAAAACAAAAAAAAAGGCTAGATGTCCAATCGTCCGAAAAGGGCGGACGGACATATAGCTGATTCTCTGGCAGTCCTTACTCCATTGGGCCATTAGAGAAGTTTTGCCGCTGCAGCAAAACCTATGGTACACCCACCTATAAACCACTGTATTGGCAGAGAGGGGAGTTTTTTCTCCACCAACATCTAGATTGGTCCCTAAATCAGAAAGTAAAATGTTTTTCTGGGACAAACCTGGTTGGTGTATTCAACTGTGTTTCATCGCTGTCAGGTTTAAATCGCACCTAGTTCCGAGTCTACAGCGAGTATAGGCTATCATTGGTGCTTAGCACTTTTTGACAAACAAATCTGGCTTCGAGTCATAGCTTCCACACTTGACCATATTGTGTGATTCTACAAAAATCACTTAAATGTGGGATTCTTGTCTGGGGTGTGCTATGTATAAATCTCAGTTATGTATAGTTTAACAATGTTGCTTCATATAAAGTAGCAATATTGGCCTTCTGCACAGTGGACATGACATACTGACATTGCTTTGTTCGCCCATGGCACTGCTGTCAAAACATTTGGAGTCGGGAAAGTTCAGGTTTAAAAACGTGTTTGTAAAAGACATCAATTTATTTACATATGTCTGATGCATAAAAGTGAAGTACAAGCACCAATAAATTATCCATTTTTAATATGTATCATATTTTTACATGACGTTTTATGTTTCATTTGCATGTTCTTTTAATAAAGGTTCACGCTATGAAATCGCCGAAGTGCCCACCTTAATTTCCTGTACTCTCTGAACACCATTGTTGTGAATTGAAAACACACTGTACATAAAATCCCACCATCCACAGTACTCATTGTCCCTCCCTAATGTTCAGCTGAGTTGGGCAGTAACAATAGTATTTTGTGAATTTGGCATCTGCATTTTAATGGGGCCGTGACACGCTATCCACATCAAACACGTTTAAACGTTAATTACTGCACGAGCTGCAGTCTCAGGGCCTTCAACATTGGAGTGTTTTTTTTTTTCTCGGTAGGAGTAAACAAGTGAGATGATTAAACTGGCTTTCATCTCTGTAGGACCGGTTTAAGTGCTCCTCGAAGCAAATATGTATTTACTTACCCTGGTTTGAAAAGAACGACATGCAGCCTCCAAGCACTTTGTGTTTAAGCTCATTGTGAAATTGTGAATTCTTCAATGTTTTGTAAATGTATATAGGAAAAAGCTTGATGTGGGCATGTGATTGTGAAGGACACGTGTTTTTAATTTATAACGTGTTTTGTGAATATTTGCTACCAGTTATAAAAATAAAAAAGGCTTGTTTTCTATATGTCCTTCTCTTTAGGAATGTTTTTTTAAAAATTGAGGAGATAAATGTACACAGTTATTTTTGTAGTTTGTGATGAAGTTAGATCCAAACAAGCTTGACCTCCTTCTCATTGCTCATCAACCTAATTGAGTTACGATAATATTGATATTAACAGTATTCAGTTTTTTGTTTCATTTTTTGTCGACCTGTTCTAATTTATCTGTGGGCTTTTAACCACACCCACCGCACACCCATCACTATCACTTCTTCATGGGCTTGTTAAATGTTGTGTTTCCTAATGCACTTTCACGGTTTGTTAATAGCAGGTGTTACTCTTGCCCAGTTTACCTACAACAAGTCAAGAGACCTAGCGCTGTTGTAAATCCACACCTTTTCTCGTTTTTGAGTAGGAAAAAGAGCGAGGTTTACTGGGGTACAGTACTATGCCTACTATGTCATTCTCCATTCATGCAGTGATCAGAACTTGCATTAACTTGAATACTAGAATGTTTTGATTTACTACCACCACTACTCTACCTGGAGGATAAAGCAAAAATCATAATCGATAAAGGCAAAGTCTTGAAACTGATATTACTCCAAAATGATTGATTTTTGACCACCTGGCATCTTTGTCCGCAGCATCTGTTTGCCAAGTGATATTAGATAAAGGTGGAGAGCAAAGCTCAGGTTATCTGCGAATTGGAAACTTTCCCGAAAAGTGCTCTTTGTAGACTAGTTTGCGCATGGAAGATTTCAGGGTAATCTGTCAAACAGGGGCCAAGAAAAAAGGGGGCTCTCAAAACGCATGTTCCCTATTCATTTTCACATAGGAACTTTAGATACAGCTACAGCCTCAACTTCTGAACAGATTTGCGACCAATTGTAACCGAAAGCTCTATGTCCAGAAAGAGTGCTTTTTGTATTTTGGTGTAAATCCATTCAGTAGTTTGTCAGCAATTAATGCTCAAAAACGTAGTATGTCTAGGGACAAGGAGGCTCAGCGGATTCCACAGATCCCAAACTGAGATCTGATTGGCTGCCACCACTTCAACCAGGAAGTGGTGGCAGCCATTTTAGGAATCCTAAGGAAACATTCTCTGAGAAAAAAAGATACAAGGGGGCAGGAAAGACATTGCAAAGTGGGAAGGGGTGCATGCAGCCCCTCTTTCCGAGTCCAGTTTCAGCCCCAGCAACCCCATCCCTCTGGGCCGGACTGCGTTTGGAAAAAATGAGAACGCCCTCCACCCCCTAGCCAATTTGTGCCCCTTGGACCTCATTTCCCCTGGGCCCAACAGCATGTTTTAAGGGGAGGGGGCTTTGCAGACCCCAGGGAATGGGCTCCCTGGGGCTGAAATCGTCCAGGAAGAGGGGTTCTGTGCTCCTCCTGAAGATGTCACTGGGCCCCAAGGGATTGAGGCCCCAGGACGGAAATCATCCAGGGGCCGGGGTCCACATGCCTCCCTCTCCATAAATATCATGCCGGGACCCAGGAGATGGGGTCCTCAGGGCCAGGCCCTGAGTCCAACCACCCACAGCTCTCGGCCGAAGGCTGTGTGCAGTGTGGGGTTAGTTGCCTTGAGGGGATGGGGGGGAGGGGGTGTCCACAGGGCCTTGCCTTGTGGCTAACCCATGGTGGGGTTGGATGAATGTGGGGGGTAGACCACCGGCCCTGTGGTCAACCCCCAACCATGCACAACGGAAAGACCTGTACAGTGTGGGGTTGGCTGCTTTCACAAAACCATAAAACTCAATTGCTCTAGTTATTTATTTCAAGAGACTGTAACTCGTGCCTTAAGGTAACCATAACTCATTCCCCCGCCATGGACAGTTTTCTCATCAATAATATTATAGCAAATTTTGCAGTGATAATATCAATAATGCCATAGAAGATGTCATCAATGATGTAATATGTGGAGTAATTAGCTGTGCATGGCGAGGCCAGAAGTTATAGTGACTTGAAATAACTAACTACAATAGCTGAATTTCTATGGTTTTGTGCATGTAAATTTTGAACCCAACTGTAACGTCCCTGTAACCTTTGTTTTTTTTTTTTTTTTTAGTTAATTTCTAAGGTTTTGCAAGTGCTATTTCCTAACTATAACGTCCCTGTAACCTCCTTTTTTTTTTTTTTTTTTTTTCCCCCAATGTATTTCAGGTTTAAAAAAAAAAAATTTATTATAACTGTGAGGGGGTTGGCCAGGTCCTCCAGCCAACCCTCCCGCATGCATCCAGCTCCACGCCACGCACAGCCTTTGGCTGTGTGCCTCAGGGGATTGGCTGCAGGACCTGGCCTACGTTTAGCCTTGTGGCCACCCATGGTAGCTATCTAACCCCGCGCCGTGCATGGAGGGGGGGTTGGCCACAGGGCCTAGCACCAAGCACAGCCTATGTCTGTGCGTGTCAGGCCAACCCCCCTTAGGCATCCAACGCCATACCATGCACAGCCTTTGGCCATGAGGGGGTTGACCGCAGGGCCTGGTCTGCATCTAGGACCTTATGGTGGCGGCTAGTGGCGGTTTAGGTTTAATTTCTGTGAAATGACAATTGGTGCAGCCTGACCTGTTTAGAAGAGGCCACAAAATGTCTACCCAGCTGGAGCCCTTTCTAATGGCTAATTAGTAAGTGCTACCTCATTGGATAAATGTATAGTGCATATTCCATGCTACAGCTGCGTAAAAGACCCCAAGGTAATGTCTCCAATGACCTTCTGTGTCTGTAATTTTGGCCGTGTGATTGTTCCTTCAATCTCTACATACGGAAATCTGCAAGAAGGGCCACCATTGTAAACATCTAACTCCATGCCATGCACAGGCTTTGGCCATGCACAGAAGGGATTGACCGCAGGACCTGGCCCTCCACGCGTGCCCTTTGACCAGGATGTGGACCGCTGGAGGATCCTCAAGGGCCCCGGGGATCCCTGCCTCCAGTGGGAGCTGCCATTGCTCCTGTACACAGGGAGCAGCTAAAAATGCTGATTCCTGTGTGCGGGAGCAATCCGTTCATCTGTTTTCATGCGCGCTTGATAGCAGGTGGGAAAACAGATAAAGTCCACTCCGGGCGGGCAAGAGCAGTTTTCTTCCTCCTGTCTGCTGAGAGTGGACTTACAGTTTGCTCTCCCTTGGCGGGAGCTTTGACATCTGCTTGGCACCACGGGAGATAGGGAGCCGGTCCTGTGGGATGGCGGTCCCCAAGGTTGCGCAGCCCTCCTCCTGTGCTGTATTCGGCCCTAGGGACCACCACCTCCACAGTGCCAGCCCGTGTCCATGCAAAGTGAAAGGAGGGCATCGAAAAATGGAAAAATAAACACTTTTTTTGCCCTGTTACGGTCCCTGGGAGACCCCAGCACCAGGGCTAGGGGGTCAGGAGCCCCCCCCCCCCCCACCCTGCTTTTTTTTGTTTTTACTTTACCTTATTTTTGGCAGTCGGCTGAGTCAGAGTCCTAAAATGTCTGCCAACACTTCCTGATTGATGTGTTGACAGCCAATCCAATATCAACATGGGAACTGTTGGATCTGCAGAGGATCCATGTGCCTAGTTATCTATATGTTTTTTATCTTTAATATCTCAAAAACTACTGAATGGGGGTTATACCAAATAACAAAAAGGGTTCTTTCTGCCAAATTTGGTGCAATTCTGTACTGTGGTTCGGGCTGCAGTCCTGTTGAAAATTCCTATGGAAAATTGCATGGGTGAAAAAGCATTTTTGGACCCCATCCCTTTTTCTTGGCCCCCTCTTGATGAATCACCCTGAAAATTTTAAGACAGCAGCTGAAGTGAGTGGCATACTAGTTTTGAAAAGTTTGTGAAGATTCGTCAAAGGACGCCAAAGTTACTGGCAAAACAAAACATGTGTTTTCTGTGGAAACTAGGTGCCAACTTCAGGAAGCGGATTCTGAGCACACTATCTCTCAGTTTGAGACAATATATACAGAGCCACAAGAGGCTTGACAGAGGCGATAATAGATAATACTAATGCTCTGTTTGTGGTAGTGTGGTCTAGCAGTTAGGCTTATCAGAGGGTAATGTTAAGCATTTGTTGTACACCCACAGACAATAAATGAGAACACACACTCAGTGACTTAACTCCAGGCCAATAGGTTTTTATATAGAAAAATATTATTTTCTTAATTTATTTTAGAACCACAAGATTCAAATTGCAGGTAAGTACATTAAATGTAAGGTACTTTGCATAGGTAAAGATAGAACTTTGAATCAAAACAGTAATGGACACAGTTTGGCATAAAATGGCAAAAAGCTATTTTAAAAGTGGACACAGTGCAAAATTCAACAGTTCCTGGGGGAGGTAAGTACAGGTTAGTTTTTGAGGTAAGTAAAGCTCTTACAAGTCCCCGGGGCATAGGCAGCCCACCGTTAGGGGTTCAAGTCAACCCCAAACAGCCAGAGCCAGCAACACAGGGCCGGTCAAATGCAGAGTTTAAATAGGGGCCCAAATAACATAGGTGCCAATGGAGACTAGGGGTGCTCCGGTTCCAGTCTGCTAGCAGGTAAGTACCTGTGTCCTCGGGTAGCAGACCAGGGGGTTTGTAGAGCACTGGGGGATCCCAAACAGGCACACAAAATACACCCTCAGCGGCACAGGGGTGGCCGGGTGCAGTGTGCAAACACGGCGTCTGGTTTTGTATTGAAATCAACGGAGGGACCCGGGTGTCACTCACACAATGCAGGCAGGGCACAGAGGGGCTTCTCAGTCCAGCCATCGTCTGGGCATGGGTGAGGGCTGCCTGCTGGTCACTGCTGCAATGGTGGTTAGGTCCTCATAGGCCTGGGGGCTGCGGATGCAATGCTTCTTCCAGACGTTGGGTTTCTTTGTTACTGGCCAGTCCGGATCAGGGGGTCCTTTGGATTCCCTCTGTAGGCGTCGTCATGGGGGTGAAGAGAGGTTGGCTCAGGGTGGACACGTCGTTGGAGTTGCCTGGGGGGGGGCCTCTCTGCGGCGTCGGTTTCTCTGGACATGGGATGGGGGCTTCTGGTGCAGAGTGGTGGGGACTCACGCTTCTGTAGTGAGGTGGGAGTCCCTCTAAAGATGGTTTCTTCTTGCTTCTTTAGACAGAGCCGCTGTCCACAGCCTCTGAGTTGGCAGAGGTCGTTGGACCCGCAGGATGCGTCGCTGGTGCAGGTTCTTTGAATCAGGAGAGAGGCCAATAGGGCTGGGGCCAAAGCACTTGTTGTCTTCCTTCTTCTCTGCAGGGTTTTCAGATCAGCAGTCCTTCTTTTTGTTAGGTCATCAGGAATCTGATTTCCTGGGTTCAGGGTCACCCCTAAATTCTAGATTTAGGGGTGTGTTTAAGGCTGGAGGGTGTAGCCAATGGCTACTGTCACTGAGGGTGGCTACACCCTCCTTGTGCCTCCTCCCTTTGGGGAGGGGGGCACATCCCTAATCCTATTGGGCTAAATCCTCCAAGCCAAGATGGAGGATTTTCTAAGGAAGGGGTCACCTCAGCTCTGGACAGCTTAGGGGCTGTCCTGGCTGGAGGGTGACTCCGCCTTGTTTTTCTCATTAACTCCTCCGGAGTTGCCGCCAAAAGTGGGGGTTGCGTCCAGGAAGTGGGCATCTCCAATAGCTGGAGTGCCATGGGGTGTTGTAACACAAGGCTTGAGCCTTTGAGACTCAGCGCCAGGTGTTACAGTTCCTGTAGGGGGAGGTGTGAAGAACCTCCACCAAGGACAGGCTTTGTTCCTGGTCACAGAGTGAACAAGGGCACTCAACACATGTGGCCAGAAACTAGTCTGGAAGTGGCAAGCTGGCAGAGACCAATCAGCCTAGCAATAGCACTAGCAGTTGGGCTGGCATGCAGGGCGCATCTCTAAGATGCCCTCTGTGTGCATTTCTCAATAAATCCCACACTGGCATCTGAACACTGGTGCTAGGATCTGGTTAGCAGGGTCCCAGCACACTCAGAATCAAAGCTGACATAAACAAAAGGCAAAAAGTTAGGTTGTAACCATGCCAACAGTGGCATTTTCCTACACTAACTATAAGTACTTACCGGCAACTACCAGTAGGTAATATAGCTCTGTCTCTTACTAGAGGTCACTAGCAGGTAGTTATAGTTAGGACCTAGTTTCCACAGGAAAAGCATTTTTTGTTTTGCTAATAACTGGTGCCATTTGACAAATCTTCACAAACTTTTCAAAACTAGTGTGCCAGGCACTTCTTGAGCTGTTGTCTTGAGAGTTTTGGGGTAATTCGTCAAGCGGGGGGGGGGGGCAAGAAAGTAAGGAAGGGGGGGAACAGAAATGCTTTTTGGCCCATGTAATTTTTCATGGGAATTTTGAAAATGACTACAGCCCGAACCACAGTACAGAATTACACCAAATTTGGCAGAAAGAGCCCTTTTTAGGGTCGAGCCTGCATGTGAGACACTTTAGGAGTTGGAAAAGGGCTCGGAGTCCCGTCCATGTCACGTCAATGTCTTTCATTGGCTTGCCTGTTAAAACCGGCTTGCTTTCATTAGTGGAAGGCATGCATACGTCATGCTTTTTCCGGTGGTTTGCCCTCCTCGAGCGCAGCGACCAAATACTGAAAACATGCGAGGCTCGCTGTTTCCCGTCAGGTTTGAGGACTACTTTTTATCTTTTGTTTGCAGCGTGATCTCGCTTGGCAGAAGTCGAGCGCTTTGTATACCATCGACCCTGTTACATAGTTAATTGCACTTTTGCCGGTTACGTAGATAATAGCACTTTTGCCGATAGGTTTCACTACGAGTGAACTGTAGCAGCTATACCGTGCTGTTTTTTTCCATTCAATGTGGCAAGAAAAATCCGGTTGGGAGTTTTTCAAGTGCTAATAGCTATAACTCTGAGAAATGCGAGACCCTATTGCATTGCAAATGGTTGTTGTTATTTAGTGTAAATCCATTCATACCCATTAGCACACTCCCACAACCACTCGCACCCATTCACGCACCCATTCACACACCCTACTCAGACCCACAAAAATACCACACCCACTGACAAACCCATGCACCCTCTCACATGCCCACCCACTCACTGACCCACAAAACCACTCAGACCCACACATCTACTCACGCACTTACTCACAGACCCACAGAAACACTACTACACCCCTTTGCAGACACACACCCATTCAAATCCACACAGTTACTCACAGACCCACAAAACCACTACCTTGCCCACTCACACAGCCACTCACTCACACACCCACAAAACCACTACCACATCCAGTTACCAACCCATACAGTCATTCAGTTACACCCATTCACATAGTCGCACATCCACTCGTAGACTCACAAAACTACTACCAAACCGGCACACAGACCCACACACCCACTCACAGATCAATTAAACCACTACTGCACTTACTTCAGATAACTATAACTGGTGATTTTCTGTGGCTTTGGGTGTAAAATCTGAATTTAACTATAACGTCCCTGTTATTTTTCTCAGTGAATATCTATCCCTCTCCCGCTATATATTTAGTTTCTTGTGAGTAATTTAATTGCAAATGTTGGAGTAATATCAGTATTGTCATAGAAGATGTCATGAGTGATGTAATATGCATGTCAAGTTAGTTTTATTTTTTTGTAGCGTTTAAATTTGTTGTTTCTGAACATTTCACCTAACTATAAAGTTACTTTAACCTTGTTTTTCTTCAGTGAATTCTGTGTATGTGTATATGTGTGTCTATGTATGTAAGTAAGTGTGTGTGTGTGTGTGTGTGTATATATATATATATATATGTTCGTTGGCATGTGTAGCTGCAGCTACTCATGCTGTGCACTGTTCCTGCCATCTAGTGTTGGGCTCAGTGTTACAAGTTGTTTTTCTCCTCCCTTTCGGCTCCATTGCGCATGGGCATCGACTCCATCTTAGATTGTTTTCTTTCCGCCATCGGGTTCGGACATGTTCCTTTTCGCTCCGTGATTTGAATCTGGAAAGTTTAACAAAACATCGAAAATCCGTCGGTATTGTTGCGTTCGGGACCGGTTTTCTATAGATACATCGGCACCGATGAGACAACCGCTTCGGCGGCCCTTCGGGGCTTCCGCACTCAACCGAGGCCTGGTCGGCCCGACCACACCCGTCATCGAAGACTCATGGACCGGACCCCCTTCCGTTTCTGTCCGACGTGCCACGCCAAGTATCCTTATACAGACCAGCATCGGGTCTGTAATCTGTGTTTGTCCCTGGAACGCAGAGAGGATACCTGTGAGGCCTGCAAGGCTTTTCGGTCGAAGAAGACCTTGAGAGATCGACGAGCAAGGAGCTTGGAGATGGCATTGAAATCGACACAACACCTCAACGTCGAAGAGGAAGTGATGGCTATCTCGATCCAGTGTTCAGAATCGGATGCTCCGAGGGAGACCGACCACCGATGGCAGGACAAAAAGTGAGTACGCCAGCCCTGACCAACCCCGACCCAGCCCCAAAGACAGTCGAATAACAGAATGCCTCGGGGACGCCACTGCCAGAAGGCCATGGCTCGACTCACAAGAAAAGCGGTGACCAAATAACATCTTCGGCACTGAAAAAGGCCAAGATCGTGCCGAAGTCTTCCGACTCGGGTCGAGAAACTGCATCGAAAAGAGTCGCCATCGATTGGTCGAATCGAATAAGCCTCCAAAGAGCCTCTCGGAGCCGAGACCAACCGTAACCATGGTTGTTTCGGTACCGAAAAAAACGGCTTAGGAGCCGAAAAAGACTTCTTATACAGAAGATCATGGGCTCTCCCAACAACTTAGAAAGGCACAGGTTTGAGCAGGAGCTGGATGTGGAGTAGCTTGACCAAACTCAACCAAGGTCACAAATCCAGAAGGACACTGGGAAAATTCAATCCATCCCTCTGCTCCAATTTAAAAGAAAATTGGCTTTTCACGCAGAGACTGAAACTGAGCAGCCAAGAGCAAAGGTGGTTAGAGAAAGGTCACCAATTCCACATTTCACACCAGAGGTGTCGCCACCACACTCGCCACAAGGGACACGGTCACTAGTTGGCACACCAACTGCACAGTCACCCACACATACTGTGCAGACGCAGGACGATGTAGATCCTTGGGACCTATATGACCCACCAGTTTCAGACAACAGTCCAGAGTGTTATCCTTCAAAGCCATCTCCTCCAGAGGATAGCACATCCTACACGCAAGTACTAGCCAGGGCTGTGACATTCCATAATGTCACTATGCACTCAGAACCAGTGGAGGATGACTTTCTTTTCATTACACTGGCGTCCACGCATGCGTCATATCAAAGGCTGCCAATGTTACCAGGCATGCTTAAGCATGCACAACAGGTCTTCCAAGAACCGGTCAAGGGAAGGGCCATTACACCGCGGGTGGAGAAAAAAGACAAACCCCCCCATCGGACCCTGTGTTCATTACACAGCAGCTTCCTCTGGACTCTGTTGTAGTGAGAGCTGCAAGAAAACAGGCAAATTCACAATCGTCAGGGGATGCGCCACCCCCAGATAAAGAAAGACGTAAATTCGACGCGGCAGGGAAAAGAGTTGTGTCGCAAGCAGCCAACCAGTGGCGTATTGTCAATTCACAGGACCTCCTCGCCCGTTACGACCGAGCACATTGGGACGAAATGCACGATATTATTCAGCATTTACCAAAGGAACATCAAAAACGGGATCAACAGGTGGTGGAGGTGGGACAGGACATCTCCAACAACCAAATCCGTTCTGCACTGGACTCTGCCGATACAGCAGCACGAACTGTAAACACGTCAGTTACCATCAGGAGGCATGCATGGCTACGCAGTTCTGGTTTCAAACTACAAATACAGCAAGCGGTATTAAACATGCCGTTCAACCAACAGCAGATATTCGGGCCGGAGGTGGACACTACAATAGAAAAAATGAAAAACGACACAGACACGGCCAAAGCCATGGGCACGTTCTACTCTTCCCAGCATAGGGGAACATTTAGAAAGCCACAGTTTAGGAGAGGGTTTAGACAGCAACCCTCAGAGCCATCCACCTCCCAAACAAAACCCATCTACCAGTCTCAATACCAGAGAGGGGGGGGGTTCGTGTTTCATTCAGGGGACAATACCCAAGAGCAAGGGGAAAATGTCAGCCTGCCAAGCAGACCCCCAGTAACAAGCAGTGACTTCAATGTCACACTTCCCCAACACACATCGCCAGTGAGGGAAAGATTAACAAAATACCACAAACATTGGTCAGACTTAACCACTGACACATGAGTTCTATCAATTATCCAACATGGTTACTGCATAGAGTTCACACATTTACCTCCAGATGTTCCCTCAAGGACTCACAAACTGTCAGCACATCATCTAGACCTACTACACATAGAGGTGCAAGCACTATTAACAAAACAAGGCATAGAACTAGTACCACACCATCAAAAAGAAACAGGGATTTACTCCCTATATTTCCTTATTCCCAAAAAAGACAAAACACTAAGACCAATTCTAGATCTCAAGACATTAAACCTTTTCATCAAATCAGATCATTTCCACATGGTCACACTACAAGACGTATTTCCCTTGCTAAAACCGGAAGAATACATGGCAACACTGGATTTAAAGGATGCAAATTTCCACATACCCATCCATTCATCTCTCAGGAAATACCTCAGATTTGTCATACAGGGCAAACACTACCAATTCTAAGTATTGCCCTTCGGGATAACAACAGCCACAGAGTACTTACAAAATGCCTCGCTGTAATAGCAGCTCATATAAGGAGACATCACATGCACGTATTCCCATATCTACACGATTGGCTAATAAAAGCCAACACTCAACACCGGTGTCAAAGTCACACGCAATATGTAATAGATACTCTACTCAAACTAGGGTTTTCTATAAATTACCAAAAATCTCACTTGCAACCATCCCAAATACAACTATACTTGGGAGCCACACTCAACACGCAAAGAGCAATTGCCACTCCAAGCCCACAAAGAGTTCAATCGTTTCAAAATATAGTGTCAAGCATACAACCAAACCAACAGTACACAGTCAGGTTTGTAATGAAACTACTAGGCATGATGTCCTCATGCATCGCTATTGTCCCAAACACATGGCTACACATGCGGCCCTTACAACAGTGCCTAGCAAAACAATGGACGCAGGCACAGGGTCAACTTCAAGATCTAGTGTTGACAGACCGCCAAACACACTCTTCGCTTTAATGGTGGAACCCTGTAAATTTAAACAAAGGGCGGCCATTTCAATACCCAGTGCCTCACGCCATTATTACAACAGACGCTTCCATGATTGGGTGGGGAGCACACCTCAACAATCACAATATACAAGGTCAATGGGACAATCAACAAAAACAACTTCACATAAATCACTTAGAACTACTAGCGGTCTCCCTAGCACTAAAAGCTTTTCAACCCCTTCTAGCCCACAAACACATTCTTGTCAAAACAGACAATATGACAACAATACAACAATGTACTATCTAAACAAACGGGGGGGACACTCGTCACAACTATGCCTCCTAGAACAAAATAAAAAGGGAATTGGGCAATTCACAACAACATTCGCCTGATAGCGCAATATATACCAGGCATTCACAATCGGTTAGCCGACAGTCTCAGTCGAGATCACCAACAAACTCACGAGTGGGAAATACATTCCCAGATTCTAAAAGATTACTTCTATCGCTGGGGGACACCAGACCTAGATCTATTTGCAACAAAACGCAAAATGGCAAAACTTTGCATCCAGGTACCCACACCCTCAGTCCAAGGGCAATGCTCTATGGATCAGTTGGTCAGGGATATTTGCTTACGCTTTTCCCCCTCTCCCTCTCATTCCTTTCCTAGTCAACAAATTGAGTCAAAACAAACTCAAACTAATACTCTTAGCACCAACGTGGGCTCGCCAACCGTGGTACACCACACTGTTGGACTTCTCAGTAGTACCTCACATCAAACTCCCAAACAGACCAGATCTGTTAACACAACACAAACAACAGATCAGACACCCCAATCCAGCATCACTCAACCTAGCAATTTGGCTCCTGAAGTCTTAGAATTTGGCTATCTAAACCTTTCAAATGAGTTTATGGAAGTCATTAAACAGGCAAGAAAACCGACAACAAGGCATTGCTATGCTCATAAATGGAAAAGGTTTGTTTTCTACTGCCAAGCAAACCAAATCACACTGTTAGAGGCCTCCATTCAAAACATTGTGAGTTACTTACTACACCTACAAAAAGCAAATCTTGCTTTTTCTTCCATCAAAATTCATCTCACTGCAATCTCTGCTTACCTGCAGATTAAACATACAAAGTCACTTTTTAGAATCCCAGTTAATAAAGCCTTTATGGAAGGACTAAAAAGGATCATACCTCCAAGAACCCCACCAGTACCCTCGTGGAATCTTAATATTGTACTTACACGACTCATGGGTTCACCTTTTGAACCCATGCATTCTTGCCAAATCCAATTCTTAACTTGGAAGGTAGCTTTTCTAATAGCCATCACTTCACTATGAAGAGTTAGCGAAATACAGGCGTTTACTATCGAAGAACCCTTTATACAAATACACACACATAAAGTGGTTCTCCGTACAAATCCAAAGTTTTTACCAAAACTAATTTCACCGTTTCATCTAAACTAAACAGTAGAGCTCCCAGTCTTCTTCCCACAACCAGACTCAGTAGCAGAAAGAGCACTGCATACATTAGACATAAAAAGAGCGCTAATGTATTACATAGACAGAACAAAATAATTTCATAAAACTAAGCAATTTTTAGTTGCTTTCCAAAAACCCCATGCTGGTAACCCTATATCCAAACAGGGCATAGCCAGATGGATAGTCAAATGCATTCAAACCTGTTACCTCAAAGCTAAAAGAGACTTACCCATTACACCAAAGGCACACTCCACTAGAAAGAAAGGAGCAACAATGACCTTTCTAGGTAATATACCAATGACAGAGATCTGTAAGGCAGCCACTTGGTCTACACCTCATACCTTTACTAAACATTACTGTGTAGATGTGTTAGCAACACAACAAGTCACAGTAGGACAGTCTGTGCTAAGAACATTGGGCCAGATGTAGCAAAGGTTTTTCCCCATTCTGTGTCTATGGGAAAAAGTGTTTGTACATATGGGCCATTATTTCAAACAACTTCAACTCCTACAGGCTGACCACCGCTTTCAGGAGCATTACTGCTTTGTAGTCTATGCACAGCATGTGTATCTGCAGCTACACATGCCATCGAACGGAAAATGTCACTTACCCAGTGTACATCTGTTTGTGGCATGTTGCGCTGCAGATTCACATGCGCCCTCCCACCTCCCCGAGAACCTGTAGCCGTTTAAGTTGCATTTAAATTGTATATATGTAAATAAATATTCCTTTACCACAAACTATGTACATACATATCTATTCCATTGCATGGACATATTTAGTATCCTCATTCTACCACTCCTACCTCACCCTATGTTGAAAGGGAGGAGTCACTCGGTCCGTGACTTGAAAAGACTTCATCGAAGAAAAACAACTTGTAACACTCCGAGCCTAACACTAGATGGCAGGAACAATGCACAGCATGTGAATCTGAGGCGCAACATGCCACGAACAGATGTACACTGGGTAAGTGACATTTTCCATATATATATATATATATATATATATATATATATATATATATATATATACACACACGCTTTGAGATGTGAGCAGGAGTTAAACTGGTCAGATTTTCTTTCAAGTACACATGGTTATGACTGTTGCTAACTACTGTGGATGAAATGTGCATGAGTCAGTGGCAATAAGCTTCTTGTAGTTGCTTGTCATGTCTGTGATCATTTTTAAGTCGATCCTAGGCAACACGTATGCGCGGTCTCCCGAAATGCTGTAATCTACCTTTGTGGGTTGCAACACACCCATCTCACGCCCCTCACTTTAAATTGTTCCTTGGCCTGCCTTTCAAAATTCCTTTGATTTCGTAGGTAAATGGTTTGTTTGTCCCACCTTGAAGACTGACCCTGTTACATGGATTATTGCACGATCGGCTACATACCTTAATGTGGCGCACTACTTTTGTCTTTTACCTTGGTGCTTCGTGGCCGTATGTTGTTTATTCCACTTCCTTGTTTTGGGCTTGCCGCTGTTTCTTTGTGGTGTCTGCGCACAGAGGCTGCAAGCTGAAGGGGGATTCTTTTTTACTTATTTAATGACTTTTTTTAATAGGTTCATATTGCACAAACTAGATCGGAGGAGCGCTTTACATGAGAATGCAAAGTTTCATATAGTGCAAATTCGATCGGAGGAGCGCTATACATGACTACCTGAAGTTTCATATAGCGCAACCTCGATCGGAGGAGCGCTTTACATGCGTACCACTTAGCAAGTTAAGCAGTTGAAAAAATATACAACCTTGAGCATTTACAACAGAAAAAACACAGAAATCCTCAACGCTGCTTTCGTGGCACAACAGGAGAGCCGATTACACAATATTCACTACACTTGGGGAAACTTGACCCATAATGCTTTACAGGGCATTTCTTTTTTCAAAACATTTTTGCCCATAACTCAGCCTGTGGTGGCCCTACGACAATGGTGCCACCGCCAAACCGTTCAGCATGGCGCGCTGTTTCCATCTAGGTCATCTTTGGGTCCCTACTCTAGGTTGGGTGGGCACAAAATAGTAATGTCTACCACCATACATAGTATTTTTAATCTTTCATGGCTGGAACTTGTGTTTTACTGTTGGGAGTAGTTTGTGTTTTAAGGGCCTTGTTTAAAATAGCATTGCAGTAGGCCTGGAAATGTGTAAGGCATTTTGCCCTCTAAGAGTTACATATATGGTTACACGGCATTACTTTCTGCCATTCTGTTTTCATGTCGTTATGCCCTCTAGGGGATGACTATATGGCTACATGACAATATTTCTTATAAATGCTATTTTTATTATGTTGTCCTCTAGGGGCTGTTATGAGCATTACAGTCGGGATACTAAAATATTTGGTGCACTTGTAAACTTGCCCCATAGTGCTTTGCGGGGAATTCCTTTTACAAAACGTTTCTGCCAATAACTCACCGTGTGATGGTCCTAGGACAATGGGACCAGCATCAAAATCTTCAGCCTGGCACACACTATCTGTTAGGGGATCGCTGGGTCCCCATACTAGGTTAGGGGTGGGGCACAAAATAACCCCTTTCACCAGTTGGTGTCTTTTTAAGTTCTCTAATGGCTGGAACTTTTGTTTTGCAGCTGAAAGTAGTTTGTATTTTAAAGGCGTTGTTCATAACCTTATTCTGGTAGACTTGCTAGACCTGAAAATGTGTAATGCACCACGACCTGTGGGGGCTAAATATATGGTTACACAGAATTACATTCTGCTGTTCTCTTTTCATTTGGTTATGGTCTGTAAGGGCTTACTATTCCACTTCACCGCACTTGGAAACTCGCCCCTTTGCAGGGAATTCTTTTCGCAAAACATTTGTGTGCTCTTTCTGTCTAGGTCATCTCTGGGTCCCACACTAGGTTGGGGGGGGAACCCAAAAAAAATAATTTTTAAAAATACAATAAATAATGGCAATATTTTCATTTTTTGCAGCAGATAGAGGAAGAAGTTAAATGGAAGATCTTTAGTTATATGCAGGGCCACTGGAATTATGTGGCACAGAGGACCAAATTATGTGGCAGGGTTGACCAATTTGTGGCAAGAAAAGACCAGTTATGCAGTTACAATGCCAATAGCTCTAACTCAAGCAAATGTGAGACCTATTGCATTGCAGATGGTTGTTTTTTTCTATTGAAGTTTTAAACAGGCAGATTAAAACATACAGCAGATGGTGCCAGCCCACAACGTTTATTCTTAAATATTTCCATCTCCAGTGCTTTTATTTAAAAAAATAGTACTCTCCCTCCATCAATGTTGCATGTAGTTGTGTGTGTTGCTATAATGGCAAGTAACACTGTACCAGAGTTAGGAATGGTTTCATTTCTCATCAGTCACGCTCCTCAATTCCCGGGTGAAGCTGCAGGGCAAGTGGAGTGTTTGCTTATGGTGCATGTCTGGCGGCATAGATCACAAAGGGTGCCCAAAAGTCTTTTGGTAGATTCATTTTTACGGCATCAACTCTCAGTATTCCTCCAGCTGCTGTTGGCAAAATGCTGCATCTGTCAGCCAGTTTTAGGGCTTCGGACAGGTGTGGTGCCCCCACTGCATTGCTACCCTCCTATTGGTCAATAGTAGCATCATGCCCGTCAGTTGGCACGCACTTTGACGTAGCCCTTGAGAACGATCACCGAATGCCCAACAATTTGTTCCAGATAAGTATACATTGTGATGCTAATATGTACATGTTTACATACCATACAATGCGTATATGAGTGTATCAAATAGAGCATGTGTTTTCTGATGTTTCAATTTCCCAGCATTCTCCTGCTGTTGCCCTCATCTTGTTAAATATTTTTCTCTTTATGGCTTGCTATAATGTAATTGAATTATTTGTATCTTGAAAGTGACTTGCGTGTCTGATAGCCACTATTATACAGTCTAGATATGCAACATAAGAACAAATATGTTCCCAAAGTTATTTGGAAATAGAAAACAATATTGGATATATGTAATTTTGAATGCACTGTTAAAACTGTATTGAATGTTGTATTTGTAATCACGTACTACTTTGCAATGGTCACTCTAGAAGTGTATTGCCATCTAATTGCAAACCTGCCCTATGATCTTATTGTCCAAAGTGGTTAAACTAAGAAGCCATGCGAGTAGGTTTCCAAAACCTTGGTTCAAATCACACAAACCTAAAGCTCAAAGCGCTGTATTCTCTTCTTTTGTAGAAAGAAGAAGAGAGGTTACGAGCCTCAATCCGTAGAGAATCACAACAGCGACGCATGAGAGAGAAGCAACATCAGCGAGGGCTGAGTGCAAACTACCTTGAACCAGACCGGTATGACGACGAAGAGGAGGGAGATGAAGCCATTAGCTTGGCTGCTATTAAAGGCAAATACAAAGGGGGCACTAGAGGTAAGAAATAATTTAATTCATCTGCCTTTTCAGCCTCATTTCAAGATGAACATTAGCATGTCTAGAATATAGCATATTTGATTTACTTGTAAGTCCCTGGTAAAGTGCACTAGATGTGCCCAGGGCCTGTAAATTGAATGCTACTAGTGGGCCTGCAGCACTGGTTGTGCCACCCATTTAAGTAGCCCCTTAACCATGTCTCAGGCCTGCCATTGAAAGGCCTGTGTGTGCAGTTTTACTGCCACTTTGACTTGGCATTTAAAAGTACTTGCCAAGCCCTAAACTCCCCTTTTTCTACATAAAGCAGGGTTCTGGGTAGGTAAAAGGCAGAACATGTACATGTGTGTTTTATATGTCCTGGTAGTAGAAAACTCCTAAATTCCTTTTCCACTACTGTGAGGCCTGCTCCTTTCATAGGATAGCATTAGGGCTACCATCATGTTTGAGTGATAGATTCTGATCAGAAAAGGGTAATCAGGTCATCTTTAGTATGGCCAGATTGGTAATAGAAATATTGGTGAGGGTGGATTTTATATTACAATTTTTAGAAATGCCACTTTTAGAAAGTGAGCATTTCTCTGCCCTCAAACCCATCTCTGCCTTACAGCCTGTCTCCAATCAAAGTCGGGGCTTGGCTGGTTGACACCTTCCTTGTGCATTTCACCCAGACAACCACAAACACAGGATACTCAATCACACCTGCACTCATCTGCATACCGGATGGGTCTTCCTGGGCTGGAAGGGTGGAGGGCCTGACACTTACATTTCAAAGGCTAGTGGCCTGCCATCACACAATGGACTGCCAAACCCCCCACTTGGGACCCTGGCAGACAGACCTGTACTGAAAGAGGAACTTGTGCACTTCAAAACAACTCTTTTGGGTATATGAACTGGGTCCCTGACCCCACCAAATCAAACACTTATGAACCTACAACCTGTCAGGAGGAACTGCCTGCCTGCCCAAAGTACTCATCTGGACTTCTTTGCCGAGAAGCACTGCTGTCCCCCTGTTGCTCTCCAAGGGCTTGGATTGAGCTTGCCTCCTGAAGTCTCGGGCCAAAAAGACTTCGGGGGTTATTACAACTTTGGAGGAGGTGTTAATCCATCCCAAAAGTGACGGTAAAGTGATGGATATACCACCAGCTGTATTACGAGTTCCATAGGACATAATGGCTGGTGGTATATCCGTCACTTTACCGTCACTTTTGGGACGGATTAACACCTCCTCCAAAGTTGTAATAACCCCCTTCATCTCTTCATGCAACTACTTGTGTGCCCAAAATCGACGCACAGCCTGCCGGAAACCACACATAGCCTGTTTTGCGATGAGAAAATCGCGGCACAGCCGAACTGGAACAACGCAGCCTGACTTCCTGAGTGAATATTTGACACAGCGCCTGCCACGTGACCAGGTATTCAACGCACAGCCAAACCAGAACGATGCAGCCTGACTTCCCGAGTGAAGAATCGATGCAGCGCCTGCCATGCAACAGAAAATTCGATGCACCGCCATACTGGATCGACGCAACACCTGTGACTTCGTCCTGCACGCCCAGGATTTCCCTGCATGGTCCCTGGGTGTCAAAAAGATTCCTTCATCGCGGTGAGGAACCAAGACTGCGTGCCGGAAATCGACGCAAAGCCCCTTGCTACATGGAAAGAAACAACGCATCGTCTGTGCCGTGCCAGAAAAATCCAATGGACACCCTTTTTTTCCACGCATCTCCTCTGCGGTCTCTGTGCGTGTTATTTTTTAAGCAAACCTTGTACTTTGTGCAAACAAGAGAAAACTGTTGATTCCTAAGATTTGACTCTTTTTAATCTTGCAAAAATTATATCTCAATTTGTGCTTATTGAATCTTTATCGTTTTGACCTTAATTTAACCAGATAAATATTGTATATTTGTTACTGTGTTACTTTATGATTTATTGCACAAATACTTTACTGCCTTCTAAGTTAAGCCTGATTGCTCAGTTCCAGGCTACCAGAGGGTGGCCACAGGATAATTTGGATTGTGTGTGACTTACCCTGACTAGGATTATGGTCCCTACTTGGACAAGGGTGTATACCTCTGCCAACTAGAGACCCCATTCCTAACACTGTGCCTCTCCCCTGACCTTCAAGAAGCCACCTGCAACGTCTGAAGATCCTTCCGGTTAAAAAAAAGACCCTTCTAGACAGAAGAGCTCGTCTACTGGAGATGATACACAAGACTCCAGAAGACTTGCCGGACATCTTCGGGGAGAAGCACACCCCAGAGGAGCCGGAACAGGAGGAGGCCTTTTCCATCCAGTACTCCATCCAGTACCAATGCCCCTCCTGTCTCCCTCTAAGACTTCCAAAAAGCCCCTTACCAAGGTTACCGGACTGCCACTGCCAACAGACCATGGCCAGCTCCGAAAAACAACCTTGGATGCCCCGCCTTCCAGCTTGTCACCGAAAATTGCCAAGACCCCATCTTCGCCATCAACCTCAACATCGTCGGTCTGAGACATCGTAGCAATTTCTATTCGCCCCTCAGCACCGACCACCTCGGCACCGAGTCGACCAAACTTCACATACTCTTTGGTACCGACGAAAGGGTACCAACCAAAAGCTTGGTTGCAGAAAACAGAGAATCAACCTCTTCAGAGCGGAAAGCCTCTAGCCAATCTTTGGCCCACCATCTCCTGTTTAACCCATTTTGGAGACCATGTACACTCCTCAGCACCGTCTCTGCATCCAGGAGGGTACAGGGCGCATCATTTCTCCCCCCCCATTACCTTCAAGGGTAAACTATCTTTTCAGGGAGCTCTGGACACATCACCACCTCCAAAGAAAGACCCAAGGACAAGGCTTCCACTATTCACAAGCCTTTTCCTCTTCCTCTTCCCACTTCCTCTCCTCCACCACCACCTTGTCCACCACCTCCCTCTCCACCACCTCCCTCTCCTCCAGCCTCCTCCCCATTTACCTACCTCTCCTACTGCAGGAGATTTAACACCACATTGTTCCCCATTATTTACTGGGGAGGATTTAGGTGGGACACAGCAGGACCAAATTCCATGGGAAGCATATGACCCTGATTCCATGATCTCCGCAGATCTGAACTTATATCCCACACGGCCCTCACCGCCAGAGGATGCTACATCCTACCAGAAGGTGATTGCTCAAACAGCCTCCTTCCACAATGTCTAGCTTCACAGGGACCCTATTGAACAGGACTTTCTTTTTGATGCCCTGTCGTCCACACATAGGGATATCCAGTTCCTTCCCATGCTCCCTGCCATGCTTTGTCATGCAGGCAACATTTTTAAGGAACCATTCTGCTCTAGGGTTATCACCCAGAGAGTTGACAAAAAATACAAAGCTGCTCACTCTGATCCGCCATACATAAGATCACAGGTCCCGCCAGATTCTATTGTGGCTACTGCTGCACGTAAACGGGCCAATAGTCAGGCCACAGGGAGCTCTCCTCCCCTAGATAAGGAGGGTAAATAGATTGATGCCGCAAGTAAAAGGAAGGCTGGTGCATCACCAACTCACTAGCCTTACTTGCGAGATATAATCGGCTCACTGGGATGAGCTAAAGGAGCCTCCTCATCAAAGGAGCTCTGCAAAAGGAGACAACAGCACCTCCACATTAACATCTAAACAGTGACTACCCACGTCTTCCCACCACTCTTCAAGACGTTATCCCCTTATTAACAACAGGGTGACTTTTTGACAGTCCTAGATCTCTAAGACCCTTACTTCCATATCCCCATCCACCCTGCACACCTTGATTTTCTCAGATTCGTGATTGCGGGAGAAGACTACCAATTCAAGGTTCTTTCTTTCGGAGTCACCACAGCTCCCAGGGTATTCACAAAGTGATTAGCAGCACATCTCTGGAGACAAAATGTACATGTTTTCCCTTACCTAGACGACTGGCTCATCAAAGCCAGCACGTTGTCACAATGCCACTGCCACACTCAGATGACAGTGGTCCTTCTGCACAACTTGGGTTTCACACTGAACTTTCTCAAATCCCACCTTTAACCTCTCCACATATAGCCCTATCTAAGAGCTATACTGCACAGTTGAGGATTGCATACCCCAATCCTGCTTCTGATCACAATTTTCAGTCGCTCCTCCCTCAGTTTCGAGAGAACTCATCATACACAGTCCAGATTGTGATGTACCTGTTAGGGATAATGGCCTCCTGCATTGCCATTGTTCCCCATTCCAGACTCCACATGAATCCCTTGTAGCAGTGTCTATCTCGTTAGTGGGCTTAATCACAGGGTCACTGGGAAGATCTAATGTTGTTAGACTACCATACTCGTCTCTCTCTGCAATGGTGGAACACCACCAACCCGTTGAAAGGGCAGCCTTTTCTAGACCCTGTGCCTCAGATCATTCTGATGACAGACGCCTCACACACAGGCTGGGTCATTCACCATTGAGATCTCTCAGTGCAGGGCCGTTGGGATCCTCATCATCAGTCCCTACACCTAAAGTTCCTAGACCTTCAAGCAGCATTTCTAGCCCTGGAAGCATCTCTTTATCACCTCTCACAAAATTGTCCTAGTCTGTATAGACAATATGAGGGCTATGTACTACCTTCATAAACATGGAGGGACAAGGTAACTCCAATTGTCACAACTCTGAGTCGTTATGGAAACAGGCTCTCCCCATCACATTTATCCACTGGCAGATTTTCTCCCATGAACAGCCAACAACTTTGCAGACCTGCTCAGCAGGATGCAGCAGCAAGTCCACGAATGAGAACTCCAGCTGCAAGTCCTTCAAAAATATTTCGGAATTGGGGCACACCTCAAATAGATCTTTTCTCCACAGCAGAAAACACAAAATGCCAACACTTCACCTCTAGGTATCCACATCCTCTATCCAAAGGCCCTAAGCTGTTCATTCCACCAAGAGTGCCCCTTCACCATCATGGAACCTCAATATTGTCCTTACCAGACTCGGGGGGCCTCCTTTGGAGCCACATCACTCATTTCCTCTTCAGTACCTCTCATGGGAAGTGGCTTTTTTAGTTTCTATCGCATCTCTTGGATGTGTTAGTGAGCTCCAGGCATTAATATTGGAAGAACCATCCTTCCATATTTATAGGGACAAGGTAGTTCTTTGCACAATTCCGAAGTTCCTCCCTAAAGTGGTCTCTCAATTCCATTTAGTTAACAGGCTTCTTTCCACAATCTGAATCAGTTGCCAAAAGAGCCCCTCACACTTCAACGTGCATTAATTTTCTACATTGACAGAACTAAAGACTTTAGGAACATTAAACAGCTCTTTGTAGCTTTCTCACTACCTCATAAAGGTAATTTAGTATCCAAGACCGGCATAGCTAGGTGGATATTAAAATGTATTAAAACTTGTTATGCTAAAGCAAAAATACAACTTCCTGTTAGTCCCAGAACACACTCTACCAGAAAGAAGGGAGCCACTATGGCTTTCCTTGGAAACATACCCATAGCTGACATTTGTAAGGCAGCTTCATGGTCTACACCACTGTCAGAGTCACCAGATCCTCGGGGTTTGTGCACGTTCCCAACACGTCCACCACTGAACAACTCCAAGACTCTGATAGATAAATCACAGAGACTGAGAGAGTTCAAGAGGGGATTAGGAAGGGAACAGCTGGGAAGGAGACCTGTAGTAAGAAAAAGGTTAGAACACGCGCTATGAAAATTATATCTCCTGAAATCAATACTAGACTATGATTATAAGCCTAGTCACTCTGAAAACATGAACAATCTAAGAGTTAAGTTTAAAATGATTACGTTTCAAGATGGCCGGATACCTGTAGGGGAATCAAGATGAATTAAATGAAAACTTTCTTATTCAAGTACTTTCCTTTACATGAGAATCAGAAAAACATTCTGACTAAATTTTAAACCAGTTATATAAATCCTGTTTTTGAGAATGTATACTAGGACCATACAATATTGCATCTAGAAACTCTGGCCTTCTGTGTAAAATGTTTCAACACAAATTGCGCATATTGCAAATATATATATAGTAAACACCATAAAAGGATTGTGCACCATGAATAACACAATATGGATTCAGGAAACAACAAAATCACATAACTTGTCAACTCGAATATTACCTAATAAATATCTTAGAATAGTGGCATACAATAAACAACATGAAATAAACTCGAGGAGAGAATTGTGCGTCTTACCAATTCGAGTGTCACCATGTAAATTACCAAGAAATGGTAACACGCAATGAATATCAAGGTCCAATCATCATTAATCGAATCGCTCGTCTTGCCGATTCGTAAAACACGATGTAAATGTCAAGCAGTAACAGCTCACAATAAATAACAAGATCAAAGTACAATGAAACGAATTGCGCTTCTTTTGCCGATTCTTAAGCCACCATGTAAATGTCGAGAAATGGTAGCGCGCAATGAACAACAAAGTTAAATCCTCATGAAACGAGTTGCGCGTCTTGTCAATTCGTAAAACATCATGTAAATGTCAAGAAATAGTAGCGCGCAATGGACAACAATGTTTAAACACCATAAAACGAATCGCGCGTCTTGCCGATTCTTAAGCGACCATGCCAATGTCAAGAAATGGTAGCATGCAATGAATAACCAAGTCAAACCTTTATGAAACCAATCACTCGACTTGCCTATTTGTAAACTACCATATAAATGTCAAGAAATGGTAGCGCGCAAGTAATCTGTTACTCATTTAATAATTAAACCAAGAATATGATGTAGGAAGTTGGCTCTGTATGCACTATTTCAAAGTAAGGAATAGTATGCACAGAGTCCAAGGATTCCCCTTAGAGGTAAGATAGTGGCAAAAAGAGATAATACTAATGCTCTATTTTGTGGTAGTGTGGTCGAGCAGTAGGCTTATCAAAGGAGTAGTGTTAAGCATTTGTTGTACATACACAAGCAATAAATGAGGAACACACACTCAAAGACAATTCCAGGCCAATAGGTTTTTGTATAGAAAAATATATTTTCTTAGTTTATTTTAAGAACCACAGGTTCAAGATTTACATGTAATACTTTAAATGAAAGGTATTGCAGGTAGGTACTTTAGGAACTTTGAATAATCAAAATAGCATACACAGTTTTCAAGTAATTCACATATAGCCATTTTAAAACTAGACACAGTGCAATTTTCAACAGTTCCTGGGGGGAGTAAGAGTTAGTTAGTTTTTGCAGGTAAGTAAACCACCTACGGTGTTCAAGTTTGGGACCAAGGTAGCCCACCGTTGGGGGTTCAGAGCAACCCCAAAGTTACCACACCAGCAGCTCAGGGCCGGTCAGGTGCAGAGGTCAAAGAGGTGCCCAAAATGCATAGGCTTCAATGGAGAAGGGGTGCCCCGGTTCCAGTCTGCCAGCAGGTAAGTACCCGCGTCTTCGGAGGGCAGACCAGGGGGGTTTTGTAGGGCACCGGGGGGGACACAGGTCAGCACAAAAAATACACCCTCAGCAGCTCGGGGCAGCCGGGTGCAGTGTGCAAACACACGTCGGGTTTCCAATGCGAGACAGGGGGGCATAATTATTTATTCTCATCAGTCATTCCTTCGTGCGATCAGTGGCATTATCATCCACTGCCTCTAGAACAGTGCCCCAAATGGTGTTCTGCCAGGCTTTTAAGTAGATGTGTTCTGTCGGGCAATTCCCCAGTTGTGTCCCCTTTTTCATTATGTATTCTACTTCAATGATGCCAAGCGCTAATGCACTACTCTCATCGAGATATCTACTGTAACATAAAGAATAGTTGACTCATGCCCATTAGTAGCAAAACTAATTTCCCCATGACTTCAAAAGCAAAAATAGTTACCAAATGTGAGCATGGAAGAGCAGTATTATAGTATCTGAGGGTAGGAAAAAGAGGAGGTGGCAGATAAAGCAAGTGGGTGAAAGATTTTTTTTTCAAACCGAGTAGTTATCATTGATGAGATTTTCGTTGTTGGATAATTTAAGGTGTTAACGGGTGGATTTGGTCTCAATGCATACAAGTAGCCAAAGGTATGGCTTCCATATTGTATTTTCTTTATCTTGGGTTGGATAACTTGTGCAGTGTTATTTCGTGTCAGGGGATCGTTTGACTGATATTGACAGATTGTTACTTGGATGTAGATCGGTCCAGTACTCCAGAAGGCACTTTGGATAATGCCTTGTCCCAAATGCCGCAGACGCCAATGTGGTCTTTTAGCTTCGATGTGATATAGTCTTGAAGTTTTGATTGCAAGATCAGGTGGCGTATTCAGGCTAGTTTTGACTGGATAATGGAACACACTGAAAGCTTTTAAAATCTAAAAAAATAAAAAAGTAGGTTAGGCGGTCATATCATAAATATCAATAAAGTGTCAATCAGTGGCCTGTTAATGCTGTTAGTGCCTATGGCTTTGCCTCGACTGCTTAACTTTTATGACTGGATCTTCATGAATAAATAGGTTAATTTACAGCTAGAACATTATGTGACGTCGTTGCTGCTCAATTACACCGTGAAACGACTAGTTGCTGCATTGGAAGATGAAATGTCTTGTGTTCCTTTTTAATCTAAAGTGGATATTGAGAATTATCAATTACTTTTTTCTTCTGTTCACTTTTACAAAAAGGAGAAATATTCGATTCAATTAGGGTCTGACGTTTTTTTTTTTTTTTTTGAGTAAACCGGAATAGATGATGCCTGTTATTTAGTCTATGAACCTGAAAATTATTACAAGTTAGTTTTACCAATTCCTGGAAAGGAAACTCACTGGATTCGAAGCCCAAAGATTTTGCTGGGACTTAGTCATGTAGTTCACCTGAATTACGCCTGGATTCCAGGATTAATAGAAGAAAGAGTCACACTTACTAGTAGCAACGTTTTTGTGATTAAGGCCCTATATACTTACCTGTCATATTACATCAGTTACGTCTTCTACTTTCTTTGTTAATCATCTACATTGACCCGTCTTAGTTGGCCTGGACACACCATTCTTATTTGCTGGTATTGACCCCAATTATAGATCTCACCTACCAGACAGCACAAGCTACCTGGTTGCAAAAGACAGATTGCCAAGGGTAGGTCGCTCCCCCTGCCGCTGCAGCTCCTCCAAGTTCCCGAGTTCCTGTGTTCCTGAGACCCACCTAACTGTAAGTACCCCCCTCCTCCCAGCCCCTCGCCCTGCCCCGCGCCACTCACCTTCTCTCCTGCTTCTTTTCCTCCTCTCTGTCTCTTCCTCCTCGCTCCCCCTCTGCAATCTTCTTCTGTGTTCTTCTGTTCTTCCCTTCTGTTCTTCTGTTCTTCCCTTCTGTTCTTCTGTGTTCTTCTCTGTGCTTCTGTGTTCTTCTTCTCTGTTCTTCTCTGTGCTTCTGTGTTCTTCTTCTCGGTTCTTCTGTGTTCTTCTGTGTTCTTCTGTGTTCTTCTCTGTTCTTCTCTGTTCTTCTCTGTTCTTCTCTGTTCTTCTCTGTTCTTCTCTGTTCTTCTCTGTTCTTCTCTGTTCTTCTCTGTTCTTCTCTGTTCTTCTGCTCTTCCGATCTTCTGTCTTCTGCTCTTCCGGTCTTCTGCTCTTCCGGTCTTCTGTTCTTCTGTCTTCTGTTCTTCTGTCTTCTGTTCTTCTGTCTTCTGTTCTCCTGTCTTCGGCTCTTCTACCTCCTCCGTCTTCTTCCCCCGAGCCTGCCCTCCTGCTCCTTCCTCATCCCCCTCCCTCACTCGCCTCCCCCTCTCTCACCCCTAGCTAACCCGTTCGCTATCTACCTCCCTCACTCCTCCTATCTTCCTATCTCTCTAGCTCCCTATCTCACTATCTAACTCCCCCACTCTCCACCTCCTCCTACCTACCTATCTGTCTATCTATCTATTTCCCTATCTATCGACTTCTCTATCTATTTTCTCTATCTATTTCTCTATCTCTCCCCCCTCCCGCCACCCCCTCTACTACCTATCTCCCTATCCTCTCACTCTACCTCTCTCCCTCACCCACCTCTACAACCCCCCCTCCCCTATCTTCACAACCCTACTCCTATCTCTCTCCCTAATCTCCAAACCTCCTAACACTCACCCTCCTCACCCTAAACCCCCTCCCCCAGCTCCTCTCACTCTACCTGTCCCCCCCCCTCCCTCGCGCTTTCCCGCCGCGACCTCCTGCACGCCCCCGCCCCCCAGCTCCCATTCGCCCCCAGCTGACCCCTCCCCCCCCCTCCTACCTCTTATGGCGGCCGCTGCGCGACAGTGGTAGCGACCCTTGACCCAAGGGTAGGTCGCTCCCCCTGCCGCTGCAGCTCCTCCAAGTTCCCGAGTTCCTGAGACCCACCTAACTGTAAGTACCCCCCTCCTCCCAGCCCCTCGCCCTGCCCCGCGCCACTCACCTTCTCTCCTGCTCCTGCTTCTTTTCCTCCTCTCTGTCTCTTCCTCCTCGCTCCCCCTCTGCAATCTTCTTCTGTGTTCTTCTGTTCTTCCCTTCTGTTCTTCTGTTCTTCCCTTCTGTTCTTCTGTGTTCTTCCGGTCTTCTGTGTTCTTCTTCTCTGTTCTTCTGTGTTCTTCTTCTCGGTTCTTCTTCTCGGTTCTTCTGTGTTCTTCTGTGTTCTTCTCTGTTCTTCTCTGTTCTTCTCTGTTCTTCTCTGTTCTTCTCTGTTCTTCTCTGTTCTTCTCTGTTCTTCTCTGTTCTTCTCTGTTCTTCTCTGTTCTTCTGCTCTTCCGATCTTCTGTTCTTCTGTCTTCTGCTCTTCCGGTCTTCTGTTCTTCTGTCTTCTGTTCTTCTGTCTTCTGTTCTTCTGTCTTCTGTTCTCCTGTCTTCGGCTCTTCTACCTCCTCCGTCTTCTTCCCCCGAGCCTGCCCTCCTGCTCCTTCCTCATCCCCCTCCCTCACTCGCCTCCCCCTCTCTCACCCCTAGCTAACCCGTTCGCTATCTACCTCCCTCACTCCTCCTATCTTCCTATCTCTCTAGCTCCCTATCTCACTATCTAACTCCCCCACTCTCCACCTCCTCCTACCTACCTATCTGTCTATCTATCTATTTCCCTATCTATCGACTTCTCTATCTATTTTCTCTATCTATTTCTCTATCTCTCCCCCCCTCCCGCCACCCCCTCTACTACCTATCTCCCTATCCTCTCACTCTACCTCTCTCCCTCACCCACCTCTACAACCCCCCCTCCCCTATCTTCACAACCCTACTCCTATCTCTCTCCCTAATCTCCAAACCTCCTAACACTCACCCTCCTCCACCCTAAACCCCCTCCCCCAGCTCCTCTCACTCTACCTGTCCCCCTCCCTCCCTCGCGCTTTCCCGCCGCGACCTCCTGCACGCCCCCGCCCCCCAGCTCCCATTCGCCCCCAGCTGACCCCTCCCCCCCCTCCTACCTCTTATGGCGGCCGCTGCGCGACAGTGGTAGCGACCCTTGACCCAAGGGTAGGTCGCTCCCCCTGCAGCTCCTCCAAGTTCCCGAGTTCCTGTGTTCCTGAGACCCACCTAACTGTAAGTACCCCCCTCCTCCCAGCCCCTCGCCCTGCCCCGCGCCACTCACCTTCTCTCCTGCTCCTGCTTCTTTTCCTCCTCTCTGTCTCTTCCTCCTCGCTCCCCCTCTGCAATCTTCTTCTGTGTTCTTCTGTTCTTCCCTTCTGTTCTTCTGTTCTTCCCTTCTGTTCTTCTGTGTTCTTCCGGTCTTCTGTGTTCTTCTTCTCTGTTCTTCTCTGTGCTTCTGTGTTCTTCTTCTCGGTTCTTCTGTGTTCTTCTGTGTTCTTCTGTGTTCTTCTGTGTTCTTCTGTGTTCTTCTGTGTTCTTCTGTGTTCTTCTGTGTTCTTCTGTGTTCTTCTCTGTTCTTCCGGTCTTCTGTTCTTCTGTCTTCTGCTCTTCCGGTCTTCTGTTCTTCTGTCTTCTGTTCTTCTGTCTTCTGTTCTTCTGTCTTCTGTTCTCCTGTCTTCGGCTCTTCTACCTCCTCCGTCTTCTTCCCCCGAGCCTGCCCTCCTGCTCCTTCCTCATCCCCCTCCCTCACTCGCCTCCCCCTCTCTCACCCCTAGCTAACCCGTTCGCTATCTACCTCCCTCACTCCTCCTATCTTCCTATCTCTCTAGCTCCCTATCTCACTATCTAACTCCCCCACTCTCCACCTCCTCCTACCTACCTATCTGTCTATCTATCTATTTCCCTATCTATCGACTTCTCTATCTATTTTCTCTATCTATTTCTCTATCTCTCCCCCCCTCCCGCCACCCCCTCTACTACCTATCTCCCTATCCTCTCACTCTACCTCTCTCCCTCACCCACCTCTACAACCCCCCCTCCCCTATCTTCACAACCCTACTCCTATCTCTCTCCCTAATCTCCAAACCTCCTAACACTCACCCTCCTCCACCCTAAACCCCCTCCCCCAGCTCCTCTCACTCTACCTGTCCCCCCCCCTCGCGCTTTCCCGCCGCGACCTCCTGCACGCCCCCGCCCCCCAGCTCCCATTCGCCCCCAGCTGACCCCTCCCCCCCCCTCCTACCTCTTATGGCGCCCGCCCGCGCCTGGCCCGCGCCCAGCGCCACGACCCCTGGTCCCCAGCTCCCCCAAGCCCCGCTGATCCGCTACGACCCCACCACCCTCCACGCCCTCAACCCAGGGCGCTCCAAAACCTGCTTCCTAGCTCACCCCAAACGCACCCATGGACCCTTCGCCTGCAACTCCTGCAAACGCATCTTCCACCACGCAACTACCACGACCACAAGCCCACGCGCCATCAACCACCTCAAGTGCATCCTGGTCAACGCTCGTTCCGTCCACAAGCACGCCGTTGAACTTTGGGACCTCCTGGACTCCACAGCCCCGGACGTCGCCTTCATCACGGAGACATGGATGAACGCCTGCTCTGCTCCAGACATCGCTACCCGCCATCCCCGAAGGCTACAAGATCTCCAGAAAAGACCGCACCAACCAAGTAGGAGGAGGTGTCGCCATCATCTTCAAAGACTCCATCAGCGTCACCACCTCCACCGAAGACCCCCCCCTCGCCGCTGAACACCTGCATTTTCAGATTCGCACCGACCCAAGGACCACCCTCAGAGGATCCCTCGTCTACCGTCCTCCCGGACCTCGCGCCTCTTTCAGCGACGCCATCGCCGACTTCATCTCCCCGCACGCCCTCGCCTCACCGGACTACATCCTCCTAGGCGACCTCAACTTCCATCTGGAACAAAACAACGACCCCAACACCACCACCCTGCTCGACAACCTCGCCAACCTCGGCCTCAAACAACTGGTGAACACCGCCACCCACATCGCCGGACACACGCTCGACCCTATCTTCTCCGCCAGCAAACACGTCTTCTTCAGCCACACCTCTGCCCTACACTGGACCGACCACAGCTGCGTCCACTTCACATTCCGACGCGAGACCTCCCACCTCCGCACTCAACCCATCCCTCGTCGACAGTGGAACAAGATCCCTGAAGAGCAACTCTTCTCCGCTCTCGCCGCCAACCAACCCACCCTCACCACCGACCCCAACGACGCAGCTCTCAACCTCACAAACTGGATCTCCAACTGCGCTGACAACCTTGCTCCCCTCAAACGCACGCATCGACAGACCAACACCAAAAAACCTCTCTGGTTCTCTGACACCCTCAAAGAATCAAAGAAAACTTGTCGTGCCCTTGAGAAGGCCTGGCGCAAGGACCACACCGCTGACAACATGACCGCCCTCAAGAACGCTACACGCGAACACCACCACCTGATCCGCACTGCCAAAAGGAACTTTTTCACCGACAGACTAGACAAAAACAGCCACAACAGCAGAGAACTCTTCAGCATCGTCAAAGAGTTCTCCAACCCCAGCGCCAGCGCCAACGCCGTCACGCCCTCACAGGATTTGTGCGAATCCCTCGCCACTTTCTTCCATCGCAAGATCAGCGACCTCCACGACAGCTTCGGACACCAGACCCAACCATACACCACTGAACCCGCTTCCCCGGACATCACCCTCAACAACTGGACCCACATCAACACGGAAGAAACCAAATCCATCATGAACTCTATCCACTCCGGCGCCCCTTCGGACCCCTGCCCGCACTTCATCTTTAACAAAGCCGACGACATCATCGCCCCGCACCTCCAGACCGTCATCAACTCTTCTTTTTCTTCTGCTACCTTCCCCGAATGCTGGAAGCACGCTGAAGTCAACGCCCTACTAAAGAAACCTACGGCTGACCCAAGCGACCTGAAAAACTTCCGCCCCATCTCTCTTCTACCTTTCCCAGCCAAGGTAATAGAAAAGACCGTCAACAAACAGCTGACCACCTTCCTGGAAGACAACAACCTGCTCGACCCTTCACAAACCGGATTCCGAACCAACCACAGCACGGAAACCGCCCTCATCTCAGTCACAGACGACATCAGAACCCTGATGGACAACGGTGAAACAGTCGCCCTCATTCTCCTCGACCTCTCGGCTGCCTTTGACACCGTCTGTCACCGCACCCTAATCGCCCGCCTACGCTCCACCGGGATCCAAGGCCAGGCCCTGGACTGGATCGCCTCCTTCCTCGCTAACCGCTCCCAAAGAGTTTACCTCCCTCCGTTTCGCTCAGAACCCACCAAGATCATCTGCGGCGTACCTCAAGGCTCATCGCTCAGCCCGACACTCTTCAATGTCTACATGAGCCCCCTCGCCGACATCGTACGCAAGCACGACATCATCATCACCTCCTACGCCGACGACACCCAACTTGTACTCTCCCTCACCAAGGACCCCGCCAGCGCCAAGACCAACCTACAAGAGGGTATGAAGGACGTCGCAGATTGGATGAGGCTCAGCCGCCTAAAGCTGAACTCTGGAAAAAACGGAAGTCCTCATCCTCGGCAACACCCCGTCCGCCTGGGACGACTCCTGGTGGCCCACGGCCCTCGGCACCGCACCGACCCCCGCAGACCACGCCCGCAACCTCGGCTTCATCTTGGACCCTCTTCTCACCATGACCAAGCAAGTCAACGCCGTGTCCTCCGCCTGCTTCCTCACTCTCCGCATGCTCCGCAAGATCTTCCGCTGGATCCCCGCCGACACCAGAAAAACCGTGACCCACGCCCTTGTCACGAGTCGCCTGGACTACGGCAATACCCTCTACGCCGGGACCACCGCCAAACTCCAAAACCGCCTGCAACGCATCCAAAACGCCTCGGCCCGCCTCATCCTCGACGTACCCCGCAACAGCCACATCTCCGCACACCTGAGACACCTGCATTGGCTCCCAGTCAGCAAAAGGATCACCTTCCGTCTTCTCACCCACGCACACAAAGCCCTCCACAACAAGGGACCGGAATACCTCAACAGACGCCTCAGCTTCTACGTCCCCACCCGCCCCCTCCGCTCCGCTGGCCTCGCACTTGCTGCCGTCCCTCGCACCCGCCGCTCCACGGCGGGTGGGAGATCTTTCTCCTTCCTGGCGGCCAAGACCTGGAACTCCCTCCCCACCAGCCTCAGGACCACCCAGGACCACTCCGCTTTCCGGAGACTCCTAAAGACTTGGCTGTTCGAGCAGCGATAACCCCCCCTTCCCCCCTAGCGCCTTGAGACCCGCACGAGTGAGTAGCGCGCTTTATAAATGTTAATGATTTGATTTGATTTGATTTGATTGCCTGCTTTCCAAGAACTTGTAGGGTGCTCAGAACCTGATTATTTCTTTGTTTTATTGTAACCCTCATTTTTTAGGGTTGAGTGCACAAGAGCTCCGTCCCTGTTGTAATCTCTCTTTGGGCTTTTAACCACGCCCATGTCACGCCTGTGGCTTTCATTGGTTAGTGGGCTTGCCTTTTAAAATCCGCATGATTTAATTAATGAAAGGCATGCATACGTTATGCCTTTTCCGGTGTTTAGCCCTCCTCGAGCACACAGGCCAACTACTGAAAACATAAGAGGATCCATGTTTTCAGCCTGGTTTCTGCACTACTTTATCTTTTTATTTTCTGTGCGATTGTGCTCGGGTTTTTGTTTTTCAATTTCATTGCGCTCACGCTGTGTTTTACATAGTGTGATCGCGCTTGTTTTTTTTTTTCTTTCAATTTATGTGGCAAGAAAAATCTGGTTAGGAGTTTATAACGCCAATAGCTCTAACTTGAGAAAATGCCAGACCCATTACATTGCAAATGCTTGTTGTTTCTTTTCTGATGATTTTCCTTGACCTTCATGTGCCATCTCGTGTTTGTCCCTCCACTGGAGCATAACCTCTTTGCATCCTCTTGATTGGCTGACTTGTGTTCTTCCACTGCTCACTTTAAGAGAACAACTTTTCTCTTTTTGGTTAAGCACTCCATAAAAGTGCATGTGTTTTCCAGTTGTCTCCCTTGTGTCCTCCCTTCCCCCATGCCCAATGTTGCACGAAAAACAAATTGTGCCCACTTGATTACTTCATTTCCTAACCACATGCTTGCGTGATGACGAACACAAGAGCATATGTCATAAATCACCCATGCACACGTCTTCAGAATAACACGCCTTTATTTTTATTTTTTATTTTTCCTTTTGGCCAGGCTGCACAGCATGGCTAAAAGGCCTTTCCGAAGCCATTAGATCCAGAAAGCGAGGCCTAACGGCTTTGACAGTGCTTGTTTTAGCTGTCATCTATAAATAACTTTTGTGTGCCCACATACTATCTTTTCTTCTGTTGTCGAGCACCCATTGTGGACTGTACTGTTATAGTGAGATTTGAGTCTTCACACTACTTACAGACTTCTAGTACTGTTACAGTGAGATTTGGGTTTTCACATTGCTTACAATTAATTGGTTTTCTTATTAATCACATTTGCTGGCATTTTAATCCATGGCTTTCATTCTCCTTTTTGTATTTTTTCTTCCCCTGGGGAATAGGGTATTTTTTCCATCCTGTTGATGCCATGACCTCACTGTTCGCATTCAGGAACAACTTTTTTCTTTTAGCACCTCATCTGAGTGCATGTGTGTGTTTATTCTCCGTCCTTTGTGCTGCTTTCCCCCCCACACATCGCTGTCCTACCACACCCTGTCTTTGCCCTCTCGTCCACTTCCCATGGCTACTGTCTATTGGTCTCCTTTCGTCCCTACATTTTCTTCGCTTTTATTTTGTGGCTTAGGTGGTGCATCCAGCATTGTTCTAAACCCGGCAGAACCAATTGGTAATGTGTTAATCTGAATCCTATCCTTTCTAAAAGTTAGGACCCTAATAGTTTAACACCTTACTGTGAACGGAATGAGTCCACAAGGATTCACTTTCTCAGCACCTATTCAAAGCCTACTCGCCCCTCTCATTGCACCTTGTCCGATATTGGGTTTCTGTCACATCCCCAGCTGTCACTCAGCGTTCCTCCAGATCCAAGAGACAAAGGATTTGCAGCAGTCAGCTCTGTCTAACGTCACAAAAGTGATGTCTGCTATAGATTTTGTACGTATAGGTTATATTTGGTGTGCCTTTTCTAAAACCATCAGCTGTGAAGTAAGCCAACGATTTCGCCTTTTTTTCTTTCTTTTTTTTTTTTTTTCAAAATCGGAAGCAACCCTGCGTTTTGGGCGTGGTCATGTTTTGCATTGTTCTGTAACTTCTGGATGCACCTAAATCATGGTCCGGACGCTTAACTCGTTCGACTAAATGGTTAAGATTAGTTCTTTACGACGCAAAAGTAGCAAATGTTATCATCAAATATTTTTGACCGAGTGTGTATCCAAATAAATCTTGTCCTGAAGTTCTGCCAAAAACCACTAGAGGGAGACTCGCGATAACATAATAGAGTGGGCCGTTTTATACTTTCTTAAACTCGTGTTTTATTGTTAGTTGACACGTGGCAATGACGGATATTGCACTCTTTGTATTCTTTCTGTCTTGTAAGTACTGCTGTCAGTAAATCTTCTCTAACTAGCCTCTCGTCCTGGTTTCATAACCCACCCTCAATAGGCTATTTTTATCTGATCTTGTATCTCCTCTGTCTCCTGGACTTTTTGTCTTCTTTGTTCTAGTCGTCTTTATCATCTTGTGTGGCCTTTTCCACTGTTTCTTGTCGTGCCGCCTAATTAACAAAGATACCTTTTTTTTTTTTTTTTTACATTGGACACTCACTTCATATCGAACATTATAGAATGCAAATTAGCAGCATCTGGTGATTTAATTACAAACCACTTCCATTACGCAATAGGGCATAGCTGAAGAATGTCTTAAGGCAACAGGTAACAATGTCAAGATGTAGTCATTAAGCAGAAACCAATCGGTCTAGCGAGATCTGGTTGAAAAAGATTGGGCTGAAATGCACACCCACAGGCTAAGAAATCCCAAGATTACATTGCAGATTCGACCATCTTGTAACGGGGTGGGTTCTGACGTGGCGCAGTGCAATGGAGAGGGTAGCATGCCCTCTGCCCGCGAGATTTCTTTCATTGTAGACCTGGTAGGAGCCTGTCTATTTAATGATTTTCAGTCGGTCTCTCCTTGGAACTGGCTTCATTGCATTGAGAATAAGTGTCATTCAGTCTGATCCCCTGTTTCCCTGTTACCTAGATTATTGCTTAATTGCTCTTTCTCTTCTTCAGAGGAACGTGCAAGAATTTATTCTTCTGACAGCGATGAAGGCTCAGACGACGACAAAACTCAAAGGCTTCTTAAAGCAAAGAAAATCAATAGTGATGAGGATGTGAGTATCGGAGCATTCTTTCTATTTTTTTTTACTTTGTGTAGTTAAAATTATTTAATTCACATAGCCTTTGTGTCAAAAGTTGTTTTGAAAACTTAATATGTGCAGTAAATATTCACATTCTCTTTGCACCTATGCACAGCTTCGCTGCCATAGTGTTTACAGATTGGGCCTTCACCAGCTATACACCCTTGGGAGGTCCACCAGTTATTCTAGCGTACAGCATACGCATGAAGTCAGAATGTGCATGTTTGAGGCCTCATGTCACACAAATGTGTACCCTCTTCATTGTCCACTGTGTTTTACAAAAGAGGAAATGAACTGACGAAATCAGGTGAATAGAATATGGCAGCGTGGCTGCTCAATTTCTGCACTCTCCACTGAGCGTCAATAGCATAGAGTTCAGACATGCGATATCACGGCCGTTCAGTTTGTGAGCAGTCCGCTGCCACTTAGGCCAGCAGGCCTATGTATGAGAAAATAGTCCCCCATTCACCTTAGAACACACCACAATTCCTAATTGGCTCTTTTCCTATGGTTTATCATTGTTAAGCATAGAGTACAGTTGGAGGGTAACGGGCGTGGGGGGGCGGGCTGAGCAGTGTGGCAATGTCTGTGGCAGCTGTCCTACCAATGTCAGCTTGACTATGCCACATAGGAATTTGGGTTCCCCCTTGACTCTTATGCCTTACATGTCAATCTTAAACAGAAAATTTAAAATGGAAGCTAGTTTGCTAACTATATCTGATGGCCGGTCCAGTTTTCAGCTACTTCACCACAGCCCAATGGTGGATCCAACAGTGGATCCTCCATTTGGTCTTTTATCTTCTTCTGCTCTCTAATTGAAACTTGGAATGCAGAGGAATGCTGAGTTTTGATGCTAGACCAGTTTTCACCCTTTCCTAAATGAGACTGTTTGTATCAGCTAAGAAGAAAATACACCCTAGTGCCTGATAATACCCAATCTAAGTGTTCTCTGTACAATTCACTTGTGATGTTTTGTTAGACATGATCTTTTGTGACCCCTACTTTGTGGAGGTCAGGTGGGCACATCTAGGTAGATGTCCCAAGAGTATGTATCCGTAACGTACCCTCTACAAAAGTGAATATTAGAAATAACTAGAACATGTTACATCAGACATCCCTACTTTAGTAATTTACTCATCTAATAAAGTCCCTACATCATACATACATGTCATCAGGTATTTTGTTGGGTATGTGACTATAAGAATACTCTAGCTATTTATTTGCCAAGCTGTACAAAAATGGCTTATAGGTTGGGGAGGATATGAGTCCTGCCCAGTTAATAAGTCAGAAGATACTGTCAGGTCAAACATAGTTTCAGTAACTTAAACATGTGCTCAGCTACTTGTAGCTATGACACTGAGCAGACAGGCTTTCCTTAGGAAAATGTACAAGGTATTTAGAAACATTAAAACAGTCACAAAGTCAATTTCAAGACAATAAATATACCACAAATAAAAAATAAAATAACAATTAAGAATAATATACTAAGAAAAAATGATATCAAAATGACTAAAATTCAGTTTTGGCCTGGAGAAAGGAAGTTTTATAGTTTTGTGGTAAAAGGTGCCAAGAAAAGGTAAAGCTGCAACCAGAACTACCTCTTAGCTGTAGTCCGTGATCTAGGCGCCACTTCAGGCTGACCACTTTGAAGTAGAGGTCAGATACACCAAGTATGTTGTCTTGATCAAATGACTTTGGGCCCGATTTTGATCTTAGCAGGTGGAATGCTCAGTCACAAATGTGACGGATATCATGTCCTCCTTATTGCACTCTCCCCAGGATATAATGGGATCCATTGGCAGACAGGGTTTCCGTCACATTTGTGATTGAGTATTCCCCTCTGCCAAGATCTAAATCGGGCCCCTAAACTATTTTAAGGAAGTAGAAATTGTCCAGCAGAACAAGGTTGAAAGGTATATCAGAAGAAATCCCTTCATAACCCAATAGCTAGTGGACTAGTTCCTGCAGAAGCTGTTGGTTTTGGTGGGAAGAGCTCTAAGTGAGAAAATGAAACGTTTGCTGCCGCCTATGTTCTCTCGTCAGATGGATACTTTTTGCTTGTAAGCCCGGCCTAGATTTTAACCTATGGCCTCCTCTTTTTTTTTTTTTTTTTTTTTTTTTTTTTTTTTTTTTTAGTTCAAAATCCAGCAGGGCAAGTCTTCAGCTGTATTCGGCAAATTCCGTCCAAAATTGGACACCTTTGAAGCTAGGTCTTGCTGAAGCTCTGGAGGTCTTGGAAGTCCTAACGTTTGAGATTTTCTGTGACAGCTCCTCGTAGCTACTTCTAATACTCTGAGGACTTCAGCAGCATCACTTAAGGACCAGCCCCCACTTCAGCAGAGGCTACCAGTCTACAGTTATATTCCAGCTATAATTGGTCACTCTACATTAAAGGCCTCTTTCAGTCAACTGACCCTTGGTGTCCACTTCGTAGTCCAGGGCAGGCTAATGCTAAGTAGCCTGCAGGGACGTCAGGCAGGGAAACTATAACTTTTTAAAAGTTACTTTTCCTATATGTTCATCACAAATCTATCTTCCCCATTGAATAAGATTTCTAATAAATATTAAACGGTGGTTGAACTGGCTTTGTAGCTTACTCCAACCAAAGATAAGGGATTGACACATATATTGTACTTTAGAGATTTCTTCAAAGAACCAGCTACAACTCTAATAGTTTTGCTTTATCTGGGCATTTTGGACGGCAGTGATGAAAAATGTGTAACAAATGACTCCTCCAGTTCTGGGAACGTAAAAACTGTCACTGTTCTCTTTTCATTAGAAGTAATTGATGTTTCATTGGAAAAACAATTCTGCAATTGTATTCTTTGTTGCAGGAAGGAGAACCCTCTTCTGGAAAGAGAAAAGCCGAGGATGAGGACAAAGCAAATAAAAAGCAGAAGAAATATGTGATTAGTGATGAGGAGGATGATGAAGCAGATGAAGCAGAGGATGGTGAGGCGGAACCAGAGGAGGCAGATGAACGGGATGAGGCAGAGGCAGAGGCAGAGGAAGAGGCGGGGGAGGATCTGGATGAGGCAGATGAGACCACCAAAGAGGAAACAAAGGACTCTGATGAGGATGATGATGATGAATTGTAAATTATAAATTATATTCTTAAATCTGTACAGTTTGATGTAAGTACACTTAGTTAAAATATGTTGATAAGAAATAACTTGAATTGGTACACAATTTAAAGTTTTGTCTGTCAACAATAAACTTAACATTTTTTTCTATTGGTTTTCCTTTGTTTAGGGACTCTGCTTGGTTTAATATTCAAGAATTGGCTTTTCCTGCCACTCCGTACAATATAACATTGCTAATGGTGGTGACACATTTTTTTTTTCTGCTTTGGCTAGAAGATGGTGGCTTACTCATTGTACTAGATTTCTAGAGCTGAGTGGACTCTGGCCTACTTCTTGGACAATCAGAGAATCCCACAGCAGTGTAAAGGTTTTACACTGTGATGTCTGTCAATACTGCAGTTTTCTTCTGATGAAGAATGCTAACTGCAGATTCCTCACCTTAACAATTTCCGTAGGTGCCAGACAGAATCAGAAGATTTTTCTCTGCAATACTCCCTCTCACTAATAAGTGCCATGTTGCTTGTTGGTGACTCCGCACCACTGTGGAAGTGACAGAGTGGAGCCGCATATAAGCACCACCCCTGCATGGTGATATCTCTGCCTCTTGTTTTGTGCTTTTTGGCATGGATCTAGAGCACTGCACTCTCAATCTATTGATCTCCGATGACTTCCAAATTTTTAGTAAGGTGTGCTATGGAACGATGTCTCAACCAAAAACTTTGGATTCAGGCCATGCTGAGACCGAAGGAAGCAGATGGCTTTCATTTACCTTCGTGAAATATGGTTGCAGTGCTTAGGCTGTGGCCACTGTCCAAGTCGTGTAAACTTCTGCACCCAAAGGTGATTCAGGAGTGGGAGGTTTAGCTCTAGACCACTAAATATAAGAAGCAGTAGTGGTCAAAACACTGCTCCAAGTCGCAGTCCCAGTCCCAGTTTCACAGCTGTTCTTACGAAAAGCCCATGTGAAATTGGTCTTAAATCAACGACTGCCCCCTTGAGACCTGCTTCTGGGCATACACCAACTTTGGTCCTACGCTCTGCAACTTTGGTTCCTTCAGTGTCGCGCCAGCTCAAGATCTGGCCCCAGCACCAATCTCCGACCCTGAAACAATATTGGCCCACTCGACGACCCTGATTTGCTACAAGATCATAAAGGTGCAAACAGTTGATATGTAACCTGAAACTAATCAAGACCTTTATGGCAACACCAGTATTGCCAGAGGCTTGAGGTTTTCCTTAGATCTGTCTCTGATCCAAGGCATTATGTATCTAATGTCTCTTGGAACACTGATGAAGATAAGGAGGGGAACAACTTCCTTCCCCCTTATTCCACTGGTGGTGCCTTGCATTGGGCTAGGCACACATCCAGAAACAGAGCTAAATGTGCCACACAGATCACCAAAGGAAGAAAGTGTTTCCTTTGCAGTGGTAGTTTGGGGGTAGCTCTGAGATTCTATATTTACAACTGCCCACTGTTGAGACAGACATTTGTTGATTGGGATTCTTCAGCCATGGCTAGCTTCATCTGAGCTTATTACTGCCTTTCAATAAAGCTGTTATTGATTCCCTTATGGTGACATGGTCCAAGCCATGCTCATGCAATTCAGTCAGTTTACCTACGTCTAGGTGACCGACTAGCTTCCAGTGACCTGGATTTCCTAACCAAACACCCTACACCAGAAAACCTGCTGTCACTACCTTAGCTAAGTAAGTTCAATCAAAATTCCTTTTTTACCAATCCTACAGATGTTGAGAATTTCCTTGGATATTCTCCAAAAAGAATGAATGTAATTGGAAAGAGATTGTGTTCTTTGACTAGTTTAGCCCTCTGATCAATTTCTCTCCTATGGAGGTACACCCATGCATTGTAAGGTAAGTTCAGCTAGATTTTGCCAGGTATCTCTAAGGACCTCCAGGGTCTCTCTATAAATGATGGTCCGGATGCTCTAAGGTATTTGCTACAAGCTGTGCTGGACACTACTGATTGTATAGGGAGAGCTGTTTGTACTGGTGTTGTGCTCAGATTGCACACTCGGATGAGATGAACCAGGTTTTCAGGGAATGTGCAAGTATACTTGTGATGGACATGTAGTTTGATGGTACCAGGCTTTTAGGGGAAAAGTCAGTTTCAGCGCTGGAACAATTTAAAGATAGTCACACCATAGCTAGATTATTTTTTAATAAAACAATTTTGTTGGTATTTAGCAACAAATCAACATACGTGGCTGTTTTTTCCTAAGGCTAACTCAGCCTTCTGTAACATATTAAGCAGATTACATCGTAGCTCTGGTGTATCATGTAGCAACACAAAGATAAGCACCATGTAATATTATGACTACAATCCTAAACAGGCATTCGTTCCTCCTGGTCTTTGTAATCATGAGTAGCTTGTCTTCTGATAGGTTTAATGCTTAGACCCCTGTGGGCCTGCCAGTTAGCCCAGATTTTGGTATGTTTATTTGGGCAAGCTTTGGTATCATGCGTTGCTAACTCCAGGGTCATTCAAAGATCTAACCCTGTGTGGTGGAGAAAAGTTGCCACTCCACTCCCTTGCATTTTTCCTCTTAAAGACCAATAGCCTATGAGTAGCATGGCAGCCTTGTTCGAATATAAATCAACCGTGATATGCAGGGTGAGCTGGTTTTTGGGCCCCAACTTACCTCCAAGGGTAGTCAGTACCTCACTCCAAAATTGCTGTATCGCTGGGCAAGATCAGGCAGTGTGAAAGAATTCTCCAGTGTTTCCCCCACATTGTAGGCAGTCAGAGGGGAGATCTTATCAAAACACCATCCATTGTTAATGTACAACATTTGCTTATGGCAATACTTTGTGCCCTACCTCCTAGACCAAGGCAGTAACTAGGAAGTTAATACATATGATCTGGGGATCTTGAATGGGTAGTGTTGGAGTTGATAAGTGTCACGGTAATGCCACACAGTCTTGAAGATGCCCGGCCTACCTATAAGTGACTAAGAAAGGGCACCAGAAATAAATATCACTCTGTATTTTGGGTACTTAGTTTAGGATATTACAATCCCGCCCTGTGTGCTACTTGCTGGTGAGTTACAACCCCAAGTATTTGAAGCCAGTTGTTAAAATCTGCAGTGAGGAGGCTCACTACAAATCCCTTGGCTTGATTCATATCAAGTTGACCACTGTTTAGTTGGTTGTATCCTAAGGCCAGCATATTTACCAAAGATACATAGTATTTGAAGGAGTCTAGTACCAGAGTCTGGTGGACTACGAAGGAAGATGAAAAGATCGTCTGCATACAAAGACACCTGTCAGAGACCTTGGTTGCCCCCCCACTAGGACATCTATACGAAGCCACTCCGCAAGAGGCTCAATGACCAATGCAAACAAAAGGGGGGAAGAGGACTCCTGTCTCGTCCCTCTCTGAACGGGAAAATCCTCTGAGATCTCTCAGTTGAGCCCGACCCTATCCCACAAGTCAGTATACAGCAGGGGAACATAGTTGAGATAGACACCCCCGAAGATAGCCTTATGGAGGAGCATTAAAAGGTAGTCCCAGGCCACAAAAGCAGAGGCCTTTTCAAAGTCCACCATTAGAAGTGCTAGTGGACCCTGCACTCTATTGACAAGCACCAATGTGTTATGGAACCTGTGTGTATTATGTTTTGTGGATCTTCTGGGCACGAATCCACACTGATCCTGACAAACCAGGAACTTAATAACTGTCATCAAACCATAGCTAGATTCTCGAGATATGGCTGCCATACAACTACCATACCCATACCAGATGTTTAGGAGCTACTTCAGGTGGCTGGCTTAAAGACTATGCCAGCCTTCCCAACCTGTACTACAGCAATCGACCCAGGCCTGTTGAGGGCGTAGCAACAGCCAAAATTGTTCGCACCAGCAGGGATATCAATCCTTTAACTCATCCTCCTGCGCTGCAACATCCAGCCAGTCACTTTATGTTGCTCTGTATGCCCACGCCTGGTCAGTAAGAGGCAGAATATGGTGGTTAGATACCTTGTGTGATATAAATATCACAGCAATAAAACCTGACTCAACAGAGTCCAAATTTATCGGCTGCCTGAATACCATCAAATTACAAGTTTTTTCCCTGATAATAGTAACTTATTTTGCTGCTTATCACACCAGAATCCACAATTTGTGGTATTTATCTGGCATTTTTCTCAATAAATGTCTTCAAGTTTGACCTTCCAAAATCTTTTCTGGGGATGCAAAGCTTATCACAGTTCTCATGATTTTAGTCATCACACACACCAGAAATTAATGGGCAGCTCACACCTTAGGTATTTGACTGATCTGTACCAGTTTTAAAGCCAAAAGTCACTGCTGAGAGCGGTTATGTCCATACACAAGACATCTTTCTGTACGTGGAGATTTAATATGGCTGCCACACCAACCAGTCCTTTAAGCATAAAGAAATATATTTGCACAGAGACCACTGGCTTGAGAAGCCAAGTCCAAGTAGTCCAATTTAAGGAAGTCATACATGATCTTTTATTTTTGCAAGCCACAAGGTGTGTGTAGGAAAGTACCCTCTTTCTTGGCATGGTTACCCCCATTTTTTGCCTGTTGTCAGTGTGTTTGACTGTGTTCACTGGGATCCTACTAACCAGCACCTCAGTGATTATGCTCTCTCGCTTCTAACTTGGTAACTTGTACCATTTCCACCCCACATTTGGTATACTGGTGCCCCCATGTAAGTCCCTAGTATGTGGTACACAGGTACCCAGGGCATTGGGGTACCAGGTGATCCCCTTAGGCTCAGCATGTATGATGCCACCCATGGGGAGCCCATGCAATGTGTTCTGCAGGCCTGCCATTGCAGCCCGTGTGAAAAGGGTGCATGCACCCCTTTTCACCATAGGTCACTGCACCAGATCATTATAAGTCACCCCTATTTCAGGCCCTCCTAGCCCAGAGGGCAGGTTGCAAGTACCTGTGTGTGAGGGCACCCCTGCACTAAGGAGAGGTGCCCCCACGAACTTCAGTGCCATTGTCATGGACTTCATGAGTGCAGGGATGCCATTTTATGTGTGTACTGGACATAGGTCACTACCTATGTCTAGCTACATAATGGTAACTCCGAACCTAGGCATGTTTGGTATCAAACATGTCGGAATCTTACCCTAATACTGTTGCCAGTATTGGAAGTATGATTCCATGCAATTGGGTGGCTCCTTAAAGGACCCCCAGCTTTGCTCCTACCAGTCTTCCACGTTTTCCAGGCAGCTGACGCTGCTCCCCATCCTCAGACAGGCTTCTGCCCGCCTGCTTCTTGAACAGCTCAAGCCCAGGAAGGCAAAACAAAGCATTTCCTTTGGGAGAGGGGGTAACACCCTCTCCCTTTGGAAATAGGTGTTACATGGCTTGGGCGTGGCAGCGTCCTCAAGCCACTGGTATGATTTGAAGTGTACATTTGGTGCCTTCCATGCTTAAACCAGTCTACACCAGTTCAGTGACCTCCAGTCCCTGCTCTGGTGCAAAACTGGACAATGGAAAGGGAAGTGACAACTTCCCTGTTCACCACCAAGGGTGGTGTCCAGAGCTCCTCCCGTGGGTCCCTGGGTTCTGCCGTTTTGAATTCAAGGTTGGCAGGGACCTCTGGGAGCATCTGAGTGGCCAGGCAGGTGATGTCAGAGCCCCTCCTGATAGGCGGTCCCCTGGCTATGTGACCAATCCCCCTTTCAGGTAAGTGGTCCCCTGGCTAGGTGACCAATCCTCCTTTCAGGGCTATTTAGGGTCTGTCTCTTGGGTGGGTCCTCAGATTTAACATGCAAGACTCCAGTAGGACTCCTCTGCAGCATTTACTTAGACCTTTGGCCACTCGAACCGCAAATGGACTGCACAGAAACCTACAATCTGCAGCTACAGCAACAACTCTGCTTTGCAACATTGTTTCTCCAGCTCCTTCCAGCCGCTGCAAAAGTTCTCCAACTGTGAATCCTCTGAGGGCGGCAAGTCTTCAGTCTGCAGCAAGAAGGAATCTCCCTTGGAGTGAAGGAGTGACTCCCCTGCATCCGCAGGCACCTACTGCAACGTTGATCGGCTGCGTGGATCTCCTCTCATCCTGAGCTGTGTGGAGCCTGCATCACAGGGGGTGGTCTGGTGTAGTCCTCTTGGTTTTCTCTGCCAGCTGTCCAACTTTGGTGGAGGTAAGCCCTTGCCTTCCCATGCAGAACAGTACCCCCATGCACCTCATCTCTTGCAGCTGCCAAGGATTGTTTGTATCTCCTCCAAGGGATCTTCAGGCTGTGTGTAGCTTCATCCCCCAGCACTCCTTCCTGCGAAGCACAGCCCTCTGCATGGTTCTCCTGCGGCGTGGGACCCTTCAGTTGTGCTGCGTGGGCTCTTCTGCAGCGTCTGTGTCCCCGTCCTGTGGGCTTTCTTTCGCTGAGGGTCCCCTCTGACTTCCCCTTCTGGGTTGAGTCCTCGTGGTTGGCCCTCTGCAGCACCACTTTTCCACTAACTGCGAATTTGCCTTTCCCAAGGGTTGTTGGTGGAATTCCTGCACCGACACCCTGCTGCAATTTTCATTCCAGCATGGGACACCTTCTGCATCTCTCAGGAACTCTTCTCCGGCTCCAGGGCTGCAGTGCTGACCTGATCTTCATCACTGTCAACCAACTCCTGCAAGTACAGCTGGGTGGGTTGTAGCTCCTAATCCCCCTGGACTCCACTGTGACTCTTGGACTTGGTCCCCTCTCTCCACAGGTCTTCCTCTCCAGGAATCCACCACTGGTTTCTTACAGGCTTGTCTGGGTGTCTTCTTTTCTTTTTTCCTTCCTTTTGGGTGGTTTGGGGAAATTCCAGTGACTTACTCCTGTTTTCCTGGTCGCTGGGGGATACTGTGTTACTTACCTCTGTGTTTTTCTGGTACTCCCAGCCCTCCTCTACACATTTCACTTACCTAGGTGGGGATCCTCTGTTCGCATTCAGTTTTTTTGTTTATGGTTTGGGCTCCCCCAAAGGTCACTATTGGTTATCTATATTTGCAGTGTTTTCTAACCTTTTCCATGCCTACTACTGTTTATTAGTGTATATCATTAGTGTATTACTTACCGCCTATTGGAGGGTTGCCCTTCTATTATTTTGTGGTATTGTGGGACCAAAAATAAAGTACCTTTATTTTTGTACAACTGAGTGTTTTCTTTCATGTGTGTAAGTGCTGTGTGACTACAATGGGTTTGCATGTCTCCTAGATAAACCTTGGCTGCTCATCCACAGTTAGCTCTAGAGAGCCTGGCTTCTAGACACTGCCTACACTTCACTAAGAGGGGATACCTGGACCTGGTATAAGGTACAAGTACCTTGGCTACCCACCACACACACCAGGCCAGCTTCCTACATAGTGTTCATGCGTCTCATTAATTCTCAACATTAGCATCTGATCATTTCTCGAACATTGCAGAAGGTATTACATATTATAGCGCACGAAATTAGGTAAGGTACAGTACAGAAAAAAGTTACAGAATATAGCCTACGTGTCTCAAATTGCAAGGGGAACTTTCCATTTAACATAGACAGCATGTACGCTGGATAGTACAGTTCTTCATACTTATTGCTTTAGCTACCGTGCAATGATATTTCATGAGAGCTGTCTTGATAGCAAGCCTTGCATCATAATGAGTTACCAGCAAACAAAAAAGAACATAAACAAAGTTCACCTAGGTCATGAGCTGTTCAACAAACACGCCTTGTTATCATAGAGTATCATAATGAGTTACCAGCAAACAAAAAAGAACATAAACAAAGTTCACCTAGGTCATGAGCTGTTCAACAAACACGCCTTGTTATCATAGAGTATCACAGGGCGTAGCAGGCCCAAAATGGACTTAAGGTAAAATGCAATTCCAAATGGACTCAGAGGGCGGAATGTGGAATTTCATTTTACCCTGATACTCAGTGACAACCTACACTTGTTCTTATAGAAATGTTGGCTATGGGGTGACTGCTTCCTTTGGGGCATCTCCTTTATGCGGGTGTTGATGATATGCAGCAGTCTCCCTACAGCCTCTTTCTAGCCCTACCTTGTAGCAGGTGTGGCACACTCGTATCAGTACACACATTATCAGTGCCACTCTTCCTATTACTAGCGCCTCTTTGAACCATGAACCCCAATTGCCGAACCATGCTCGTAGTGTTCTCCAAATTTCACCAAGGTCTGTTGAGACATGCACATCCTTTGGACCTTCTTTATGTTTCCTGTGGCCTTATTTATGCTACCACCGTTATCAGGTATATATACACCCAGCAGTCCTGATGGATCACATGACATACCCCACCATCCTTTGCTAGAATGATGTCTTAACACCATTCTATTCTGAATCACGGCAACTCTCATTTCAGTCAGCTCCTCTGTAATATTTCCCAGAGCTGTTGCTGTGGAGCCCTCCATTTTCTCCACCAATCCTGCTAGTTGGTATGTTTTAAATTCAGGATGCATAGTCCCAGTGGTGGCACTGTCACTTCCATAATTGCTATGGCCTTATCTATCCAAAAAGGGACCCTCCTATGCGTTCTCCCACGGGCTAAGTCACTTATCCGTGGCAAATTTGTCACGTGTTATGCGTTGTAATACTAAGGCTGGGTAGTAGATGCCGCACCATCTGGCCAGTAGTCTTAAGTATGCAGAATTTTCACATATTGAGAACCCCCCCCGGGCCCTGGTAGGCCCACTGTGGGCCATCCCTAATTTGATCTAAGTTGGTATAACTGAGGCAATCGCTGGTGCCCACATTTATATTAACATTGGCATCAGTAGTTCCCGTCTTACAGTGGTCGTCGGAATGCCTAAGGAACTTAATCATGGGGCACAGGTACTGTTGGTGCTCCTTGGCAACCTCCTTAACCGGGAGACCCCTCTGTGTACCTCTGTCTGCCTATTCTTAGGAATGGGATTCCCACACTTCCTGCAGTCCTGTCACCTGGTGCCTGTCCATCCTCTTGTACTATCATTATATCCTTGTCCAGTTCTCTAGTCCCCTGAAGTTGGGCCACAATTAACTGATCCTCTATCTGAGGGGTCAGTTTTCCACATGATGTGCCATTTCGGGGCCTGCCCCTTCCATAGGTATTCTTGCTAGACTTAACAGGTGTGTTAAGACTGTTTACCATGCTACAGCCTACGTATTTGCTGAGAGGAATATCCGTGTAATTGATGGTGTTTTGAAAGTGCAAGGGCCAGTGGGTGCATACATAGCAGTCTGATACATTTGCTGCCTCTACATACATCTTTACCAATGGCACCAATGTGTTCTCAGCGTATATTTCCCTATTCTCACTCCACGGTACCTGTCCCCTATTTCCCACTTCTCCTAATGTCCCTGACTCTTTCCGATTGATACAATAGTGAGCATCCAAAAATGGTATGTACATTTTGTCTGCAAACATTATCAATATAATTGTCAATATTATTCCTGGAACGGGGTACAGATAGCAGTCAGCACTGCAGGCCATTTCCTCTCGTCCTTCCTTTCTTTAGGCTTTGTGCTTGCCGATGGTGAGATGAAGTCAGAGACAGGAAGAGGTTCCCTTGTCAGTATTATAGTCTGTCTGTCCATTAGAATTGATCCCAATATCTTCAAATCAGTATGTGGTGTTCAATTATTTCTCCCTCTGTGGCACCCTGGAATGTGGTATCAAAGGTTATCTAGCACATAATGCCCATTCTGGTACATCTGCAAACAAATTTATCCAGGTCCCTCTTGCACGATGTGTTTTCAAAGGTGTGCAGCATGAGCAGCCCTATGAAGAGCCTCCACAGTACCTGCTAGCACCCCTTGGCTTTTGCGAAGGTGCAGCACGAGCATTCCTGCCAGTGTTCAGTTGTCTTGTTTGTGGATTGGGGGTTGTATCTCGGCGGTGGTGGCGGAGCTCTTGTTGGCACCACAGATGGCTATTGCAGATCTGTTGGTCCCACCGCCTTTTTGGTGTGGGAGCTGTGGGTCCAGGAAGTTTGCCACTCACACTTGACCGCTGTAGCTGTTGTCAGAAGGACCTGGTAGGGTCCTTTCCACCGGGGCTGTAGACAGTGTCATCTGGTGTAGGCTTTGTCCCACACCCAGTCACCTGTCTGCAGTCCGTGTTCTGGTGGTGTCTTTTCTTCTGGTAAGGCCTGCAGTACCTGGTGGTGGGGATAACATAGTGTCTCTGGTATTTTCTTGCAATACTGTAACAATAGGTCATCTTTTACTGCTAGTGGCGCCAAAGGCGTGGCCAGGAATGTGCATGGGGCGACCAAACAGTATCACGTGGGGACTCAACTACGTCACTTTGGGGGTGCTTCTCATGGCGAGCAATGGCAGGGAATCAATCCAGGAGAATTCAGTGAATGCACATATCTTTCCTATCTTATTCTTAAGTACCCCGTTCTTCCTCTCAACAGCTCCTGCTGCGGTTTGGTGGTATGCACAATGCAGGTTCTGGGTAACCCCCAGCCCTTTGCAGAGCCTCTGAATTGCACGAGAAATGAGCCCTGGTCTATTGTCCGAGCTCAGGAGGGCTGGGATCCTGAACCATGGGATAAGTACTTTTAGCAAGCCCTTTGCAACTCTCTGTGCATCAGCATTGATGGTAGGCATATCCCACAGTTTGGGGCTACCCAAACTCCCTCCCTGTTTTGTGTACAAGCTCTTCTTTTCCATTCATTTAACACCTGTTCCTAAGCCTGTTGTTGAACACATTTGGGATCAAAGTATGTACATTCTTCTTTAGTCAGTGCAGCAGATGTCACCTGCACTATTTCATACTCACACCCACTTAGAGCTATTCTCCTGGCTTCCCTATCAATGAACGCATTTCCTGTGGAAATATAGGCCCTCATTACGACCCTGGCGGTCGGCGGTAATTTGGTGAAAGGTACTGCCAACAGGCTGGTGCAGTACCTTTTCCCAAATTATGACATTGGCGGTTTGGCTCAAGCCAAACCGCCAATGTACCACTGCGGCCGTCAGGGTTGTAACGGCCATTGGGCTGGAGACTTCGGTCTCCAGCCCGGCAGTCGTAACAATCCCACCCTCAGGATTATGACCCCGCCTACCGCCATGGTTTTCGTGGCAAGCGTACCGTCAAGAAAACCATTGCGGTAGGCACGATCAGTGCCAGGGAATTCCTTCCCTGGCATTGATAGGGGTCTACCCCCCCCCCCTTACCCCTCCCAGAGTTCACCCCCACCATCCCCCTCCCTCTCCTGCCCCCCCACATTTACACACCCACACACACTCTCATACACACGCATACCCACATCCACCCACACATCCACCCACACATGCACTCATACACACCGCAGCACACACCAACATACATTGTCACACACATGCATTCATAACACACAACATGCACGTATACTCGTATTCAGTCATTCACGCACGCATTCAGTGCGACACACCCGCATACAAAAACAGACCCACCTCTCTCACACACACAACACCCTCACACACGCACATACCACTTCCCATCCCGTCTTCTGTCGGAGAATCTGATTTACCTGCTTGCAGGGGGTCCTCCGGCAGGAGACTAGACGTGGCGCTGCTGTCAGCAGCAGCGTCCGCCAGCAAAACACCGCCAGGCCGTATCATGGGTCATGATTCGGTATGCGGTGTTTTGCTGGCGTGGCGCTGCTGCTGACAGCAGCACCACCTTACCGCTGTCGCCGCCATGACCGTCAACGGTGTTCCGCCAGCCTTCTGGCAGAATTCCGTCAAGAGTCATAATGCGGGTGGGCAGCTGGTAGCCACGGCGACAGTATGTTGGTGGCCATCGCCATGGCGGTAGGTGGCATTTGTCGCCAATGTCATAATAAGGGCCATAGTGTTTGGCAGATGTATAAGCTGCATCTTGACAAAAGCAATCCTTTTTGGTGAGAGCAATGCTTGCAACAGTTCAGCAATCAATGATGCATGCTGTATGTGTTGGCCAGCTGAGGTGAGGAATCCACTCATTGCCCATAACTGACCAAAGTCATGTGTTACTCCAAAAGCGTATTGACTGTGTAAATATTGTCTGATCTTCCTTCCACCAACTTGCAAGCCCTCGTTCGTGCCACTTATTCAGCTGCCTGGGCACTTTTTACAGTTGTTAGTCTTCCTCCTTCCAGCAACCTTTTGGCTGGAAGGAGCCAAAAGCATAAGCATAATCGTAATGCCATCACAGCATAAGCAGCCTCCAGTGTTCCAGTGTGTTCCTGATGCATGACCCATCAACAAACAAGTCTCCCTCTGCATCTGGGAGTGGAGTATCTCTGATATCTGGTCTCACGTTCGTGTGTCTATCAACCGCCAGAATGCAGTCGTGGAAGGAGTTGTCTGTGGAGGGGTCATCATGGTCACGTTCAGTCGGCAGGAGGGGTTCAGTGTGGTGGATCTTTTGGTAATGTTATGTGGTGCCAACAATGTCAGTTCACATCGGGAAAGGGAGGCGTTTGTGAGGTGTTGTGTTTTTGTGGTAGTCAATTGTGTGCAGTGTGTGGAACATGCAAAATCAAGGTGTGTGCCAGCACATTTTCTGATTGTTCTACCACCAGAATAGCGGAGGCCACCACCCTCAGACATGGTGGTAGTGCTGCCGCAATGGGTCTAGGGTGGCAGAGTAGTAGGCCACTGGGCAATAAAAGGAGCTGTGTTTCTGGGGCAACACTCCCAGGGAGCAACCTCTTTCTCATGGCAAAATAAGTGAAAGCCCTTAGTATACTCTGGAAGGCCTACTGCAGGTGCTGCGCAGAGTTCTCAGTGTGTGGAAAGCTTTCTCACATTTTGGGGAGCTTGTCTGGCACCTCCTTATGGGTGAGTTCCTGGAACGGGCGTTGAGAGAAAAAGTTGGTATCCAATGTCTGCAGTTGCCTGCTACTCCAAGAAAAGCCCTCACCTCCCTCTGCGTGTGTGGTGTGGGATATTGTGTAATGACTTCTATCCTATCTGGTAGTAGCTTTCGTTTCCCCCTGAGAAAAGTCATGACCTACGGCGTACCGTGGCGTTTCTTGGAAGAACTACCATTTTTTGGGGGACACTTTGTGGCCCTTCCTTGCTAGGTGACATAGGAGTGCTATAGTGTCTTGAAAATAAGCTGCCCGTGAGGCAAACTGCAGATCATCAGTATACTCTATTAGGGTGGATCCTCCGAGTAACTGTAGAGGTGCTACATCTGTCTTTAGGGCATTAGAAAAGATGGAAGGGGAATTGCAGTACCCTTGAGGTATTCTTTCCCAAGCTAACCTCCTGCTGCCAAATGTAAAGGAGAAAAGGTACTGGCAATCCCTATGGAGAAGAAGGCATTGCTAAGGTCCAGGTGGGTAGCTGTTATTGGGATGCTGGACAAGATGGTGGCTGGATTTGGAACCACTGGAAATGACGGGACCACCACCTTGTTCAGTCTGCTGAGTTCTTGTGTCCTTCATCGGGAGGATCGGTGTGTTGCAGGGGGCTGTCTCTTATTTCTCTCTGTACCCCTTGCTGCAGTAGGTCTTAAATTTCTGGGGCTATGCCCTGTTCCCCCTCCTTTGAAATCTTTTAATGTGGAACTCGTGGCAGCGGTGCACCGGTACGTAATGCTACCTGCACCGGGGGGGTAATCCAGTACCCCTCCCACATCATTTTCTCTTTGTGCCCAGACCTCGCTAGGAACGGAGTCTTGCAATTCTGGGGGAATTCCCTGTTCTTTTCCCTGGGGGCCACACCTCATGAATGCCTTTAATAGTATTCCATCTGTCCTACTTTCTAGGAATACCCCTTCGGGTGAGCAGCTCATGGTGCACTGCAACTTGCACAGCAGGTCTCTTCCCATCATATTAACAGGACAGTATCAGCTGAAATCAAATTGGTGGTCCACAGAAATGGGGCCTTTTACTAACTTCAGGGGCTGTGTTAAATATTTATCAACTCGTTGTCCTGTCATGGCCACTGCTGATATTTGTGTTCCTGATTGTGGTGCACTCAGTATGTCCGATGCCTTAAGCATTGACCTTTGGCACCCCTGTATCAACCAGAAAGGGGGCAGTCTTACTTAACACAGTCCCACCCACATATGGGCCTTCTTGGTCCACTGATATTACTGGGGCCATCAGACACTCTCTGTTCGTGATGCACCCATAAAAGTATGTTTCCGGGGGTGGCGGGAAACCATTCTCCACCCTAGTCCAGTGTCCGCCACCAGTTCCTACCTCTAGGTCCCCTACCTACGAGGGGGCAATCAGCTTTCCAGTGTCCTTGCTGGTTGCAGTGGAAACATGTTGTGCCTGGAGGGGTTGAGAGGATGCTCTCTCATATTGTCCCCTCCCCAGTCCTTCACCCCTACCTATGCCCTGTTTGCCGCCATAGAACTTCTCCTGCGCCATCATCAACTTTACTTTTTCCCATTTTGTCTTTTCTTCTTCTGCAGGTGTGTTTAGTAGTCTGCGCAGTATCTGGCTGCAGTCAGTACTTTGTCTATGGGCTCCTGCTGCCAACAGACAAAAGAGGTCTGTAGATGCGTCTGGATGGGCTGCAGAAGCCCATATACAAATGTGGTAACAAACGCTGGCGTTGCCTCACCTAGTGGATTTTTCATCCCACTGCTCTGCTGGTATATATTATATACAGGCTGCTGCAGCCCATCCAGACAAATCTACAGAACAAAAGACAAATCGAGAAAAGTAAAGTTGAAATGTCATAGATCCAGATCGAAGTTGAGAACGTCAAGAAGAGGTACAGCCTGAGTTGTTGGCCATCTACCCATGGGTCGTCAAGGAAGCACCACAGATTGATGACAAGACAACAGGTACCGACCTCGATGACAACACCGTTGTCCCACAGACATTAATCGACGCCAAGGAGCAAAAAAGGCACTTCTCCGTCGATCTATATCGACACATCACCATCAATCGACGGCACAGTCAAGATTGATATTGAGGCACTCTCAGTCTCCATCGAGACAAACTCAGGCATCGACTGCTGTCAAAGAGTAAATTAACTTCAAGGGAGCAAGGACGGTCAATGTTGATAACTGTTTCAGCCTCCTCCAGGCTTCAGGAACTACGCAGAAAAAGGAGACAGTTCTATTGTTTGCCAGACTGAGTACTCTCGCACCTACTCCCCATCACGGGACGCACCAGCTTATCCTCTGCCAGCGTCCTTTCTGCTTCCTCCTCCACAGCATGCTCCACCTACAGCACCAAGGCCCGGAACACCTGCTTCACTAGCACCAATGCCACTACCTTCCGTGCCAAAACCCAGATCTCATTCCTGTTCTCGCCGTCACTCATGTCGCTACTCTAGACACCGTCAACATAGTTCAAGGTGCTCATCTGCATTGTCATTGTGCTTACACCATTGATACCATTCAGGAAGGTCTCGATCCAGACAAGCCATTGGGACCTCCTCTACAAGTACTGGGAGATATTCAACGACCTTCTTAGATGCCCCACCTCCACGCATTTCACCTGTGGATTACATTTCTACTTTTCAAGAAGTTTTGGTCAGGGGTGCTAACAAATTAAACATTCTGATGTCCACTCCAACACTGATGACATTGGTCATATTTGAGACCCTACAAAATAGGTCAGCCTCACAACCTTTGCTACCTCTAGTTCCAGGTTGTAGGAAGTTGGCTCTGTATATACTATCTCAAAGTAAGAGATAGTGTGCACGGAGTCCAAGGGTTCCCCTTAGAGATAAGATAGTGGCAAAATGAGATAATTCTAATGCTCTATTTTGTGGTAGTGTGGTCGAGCAGTAGGCTTATCAGAGGGTAGTGTTAAGCATTTGTTGTACACACACAGGCAATAAATGAGGAACACACACTCAAAGACTTACTCCAGCCCAATAGGTTTTTATATAGACAAATATCATTTCTTAATTTATTTTTAGAACCACAAGTTCAAGATTTGAAGTAAATACATAAAATGCAAGGTACTTCACACAGGTAAGTTAGGAACTTTGAATTAAAGCAATATCATATACAGTCTTTGTTAAAATGGCAATAAGCTATTTTAGAAGTAGACACTGCAAAAATCGACAGTTCCTGGGGGAGGTAAGCATTGGTTAGATTGTGAGGTAAGTCTCCGTTCCTGGGCATAGGCAGTCCACCTTTGGGGGTTCAAGGCAACCCCAAAGGTACCACACCAGCAGCTCAGGGCCGGTCAGGTGTAGAGGTCAAATAGGTGCCCAAAACAAATAGCCACCTATGGAGAACAGGGGTGCTCCGGTTCCAGTCTGCCAGCAGGTAAGTACCTGCATCCTCGGGGGGCAGACCAGGGGGGGTTTGTAGAGCACTGGGGGGGGATACAAGTAGGCACACAAAACACAACCTCAGCGGCCAGGTGCAGTGTGCAAAGCAGGCATCAGGTTTTGAATAGGCTTCAATGGAGGGACCCGGGGGTCACTCTAGCGGTGCAAGCAGGCACAGTGGGGGGTTTCTTGGGACAGCCACCACCTGGGCTAGGCAGAGGGTCGCCTACGGGGTCACTCCTGCACTGAGGTTCGGTTCCTTCAGGTCCTGGGGGCTGCGGGTGCAGTGCTTGGTCCAGGCGTTGGGTCCCTTGTTACAGGTCAGGGGGAGCCTGTGGATTCTCTCTGCAGGCGTCACTGTGGGGCTCCAGGGGGATCGTCTGTGGGGCTCCAGGGGGATCGTCTCGGGCTACTCACTGGGTTGCATTCGCCGGGGAGTCCTCTCTATGGTGTTGGTTCTATGGATCTCGAGCCAGGGGTGTCGGGTGCTGTGTGAAGTCTCACACTTCCGCCAGGAAGAGTGAGTTCTTTAAAAGTTGCTTCTTTGTTGCAATGATGTTGCTGTTGTTGAGCAGAGCCGCTGCTCATGGGAGTTTCTTGGTCCTAGGGGTCCGGGTAGTCCTCGGAGGCTTCAGAGGTCGCTGGTCCCTGTTGGATGCATTACTGGTTGCATGTTTTAGAGTCAGGAGACAGGCCGGTCGGGCTGGGGCCAAACCAGTTGTCGTCGTCCATCGTCTCTGCAGGCTTGTAGGTCAGCAGTCCTTCTTCTTTGGTTCAGGTTGCAGGGATCTGATTTCCTGGGTTCTTGGGTGCCCCTAAATACTAAATTGAGGGGGGTGTTTAGGTCTGGGAGGGCAGTAGCCAATGGCTACTGTCCTGGAGGGTGGCTACACCCTCTTTGGGCTTCCTCCCTGAGGGAGGGGGGCACATCCCTAATCCTATTGGGGGAATCCTCCAAACTGAGGATGGAGGATTTCTAAAGGCAGGGGTCACCTCAGCTCAGGACACCTTAGATGCTGTCCTGACTGGTGTGTGACTCCTCCTTGTTTTTCTCATTATCTCCTCCAGCCTTGCTGCCAAAAGTGGGGGCAGTGGCCGGAGTGGCGGGCATCTTCACTAGCTGGAATGCCCTGGGGTGCTGTAACGCCTTTGAGGCTCACCGCCAGGTGTTACAGTTCCTGCCGGGGGAGGTGAGAAGCACCCCCACCCAGTACAGGCTTTGTTCCTGGCCACAGAGTGACAAAGGCACTCTCCCCATGTAGCCAGCAACTCGTCTGGTTTGTAGCAGGCTAGCAGGAACTGGTCATCCTAACACTAGTAGTCGGATTGGTATTCAGGGGGCATCTCTAAGATTTATTTTTACAATAAATACCACACTGGCATCAGTGTGCATTTATTGTGCTGAGAAGTTTGATACCAAACTTCCCAGATTTCAGTGTAGCCATTATGGAACTTTGGAGATGATGTTTGACAAACTGCCAGACCAGATACTCTTATGGCTACCCTGCACTTACAACGTCTAAGGTTTTGCTTAGACACTGTATGGGCATAGTGCTCATGCACATATGTCCTCACCTGTGGTATAGTGCACCCTGCCTTAGGGCTGTGAGGCCTGCTAGAGAGGTGACTTACCTATGCCACTGGCAGTGTGAGGTTGGCATGGCACTCTGAGGGGAGTGCCAAGTCGACTTAGTCTTTTTCTCCCCACCAGCACACACAAGCTGTGAGGCAGTGTGCGTGGACTGAGTGAGGGGTCCCCAGGGTGGCATAAGACATGCTGCAGCCCTTAGAGACCTTCCCTGGCATCAGGGCCCTTGGTACCAGGGGTACCAGTTACAAGGGACTTAACTGAGTGCCAGGGTTGTGCCAATTGTGGAAACAAAGCTATAGTTTAGGGAAAGAACACTGGTGCTGGGGCCTGGTTAGCAGGGTCCCAGCACACTTTCAATCAAAACTTAGCATCTGCAAAGGCAAAAAGTCAGGGGGTAACCTTGCCAAGGAGGCATTTCCTTTCACAGGTCTCTTAAAACCTGCAGTGGACCTCTTCTTAACTCACTCATCGGTCAAGCCAGCTCCATCAAGGCTTCAGAAGAAGTACTGTCCCCCCCAGAACAGTACCAGACTTTCCTGTGTATAGACCCACCGCTAGACTTATTTTAGGGGCTGCAAAGAAACAACATGGCACTAATCCTACTTCCACAGTTTTACTGACAGAGAGTCACAACCTAGACTCTGTGGGCTGGAAGGTCTGCAGTACTGCAGCCACCACACTGAAAGCTGCAAGCACCACTGCCATATTAGGTAGATACGACAGAGCTCTCTCGTAATCACAGCAGCAAGTCGTAGAACATCTCCCTAGAGGCAAGAGAGGGGACTTTAATGAAATGCTCACTGAAGGCCTAATGGTTTCCAATCATATCTTTGGTGCAGCAGCAGATTCCTCCCTACTGGGGGTGCACAAATACTTCCACTGCATCTCTCTATGACATCAGTCTTACCTCTCTTAAGCCAGAATCACAACAGAGACTCCTCAATTTACCATTCTCCAGCACCACTCTCTTTGGCATTCATACCGTTGATGAGATGGCGGGGATAAAGGCGAAGATGCAGGTGCTAAAAGCAGTCAGCTTAGAGAAACCTATATAGCCAAGAAAATCTTTCATGACATTTCAACACCATTTTTCTTCACAGAGTGCTCAAACCCCTCGTTGGTATCAGGGTTGCCAACAAAACAGTACACAGTCTCAACAGTACCATTGATCCTACCAGCCTTGTGAGGGGAAGCGGGGCTAGAGGACGATCAAGTCAGCGACCTGCTCAGGGAGGTAAGCAACCAACATCAAAACCCTGAGTCATTTCTTCCCCCTCTTCCGTTACCCACTCCAGTATGAGGGAGCATCCAACATTGTCGGAAATGTGGCAAAACATCATGCAAGACGCCCGGTTTCTAAATATTCCATCTGTTCGAGGTACTATCTCGAGAAAAAGGAAGACACAAATTCATTTTGACCCATTCTCAACCTCAAAACCGCCAGTAAGTAGATTTGGCAAGAATAGTTCCAGATGCAGGCAGTACACCAAATTTACCGTCGGCTACACCAAGGGAATTTATTGTTCCATCGACCTTCAAGGTGCATACTTTCTTATACCAGTAGCCAGAAAGCATAGAAAGTTCTTGAGATTCGTAGTGGGCCTCAATCATTATCAGTATTGAGTGCTTCCATTTGGCCTGAAGTCAGCACCCAGGACATTCTCCAAATGCATGGCAATAGTTGCTGCCTATCTCCAAAGACACAAAGTATTCGTCTACCCATATCTAGATGATTGGCTGATCAAGGTGACCACGTCTCAAGAGGCTATTCGACTTGCAATCTCCTACAACGACTGGGACTTCATGTCAACCATGCAAAGTCAACCTCTGCCCTAGCTCAACTATTACACTATTTGGGGGGCTCCATCAACATCCTCCAAGCAAGCATGTGTTCTTCAGGGGAGAGACTCTAATCAATCCTTCAGAAATCCCAACCTCTCATGAAAACATCTTATCTATCATGAGACCAGTATCCTCTCTCTTTGGCTCAATGGCCCCCTGCATATTTCTCACACTGAATGCCTGTCTCCTCATGAGACCCCTACAGGAATGCCTTGAGGACGAGTGGTCTTCACTGACAGGCAATTGGGACAACAGGATTCAGCTATCCCATCATGTGAATCTGTCCTTGAAATGGTGGTGCTCTCCAACCAGTCTTCTGCGAGGTACACCATTCTATCAGGAGAGTCCTCTACAAAACATAGTCATGAATGCATCTCTGCTAGGATGGGGAGCCCACATGGGCCACCCCCAAATTCAGGGCAGGTGATCGTGGAAAGAATTGATATATTACATCAGTCTCCTAATGCTTTGTGCAGTCCATCAGGTGATGAAAACGTTTCATCCATCTTTCAGCTCCAACTCCCTGCTTGTTCAGGCAGACAATACAACAGCCATGTACTACTTCAACAAGCGGGAGGGGTGAGGTCCAGGCCCAAGACACTCGAACCCCAAACAATCTGGACATGGCTTCAGGCCAGAGACCTCTCAACCACTCCAATTTGCATTGTAGGTGTACAAAATTCTCAAACTGATTCTCTCAGCAGATTCCTCCAAGAAAACCATGAGTGGGTCTTAAATGGCAACATTGTCCAAGACACCTTCCAGTCGTGGGGATCTCCAGCCATTGACTTGTTTGCCACAGCAAAAATAGAAAATGCCAAAGCCTGGCTGAAAGTATCTTGATGCGAAGGACACTGAAGAATGCCCTATGGATCAACTGAACCGGCAGATTTCTCTATGTTTTTCCACCGATTCCCCTAATCCTGGCAGTCCTCATCAAGCTGTCCCACTCTAGAGCCAAGATGATAGTCATAGCTCCGGAGTAGCCACATCAGTGGTGGTTCACAGACCTCCTTCACCAGTCCGTCCATCCACATTTCAAACTGCCATGCAGACCAGATCTACTGACGAAATTCGGAGGGCAGATGTTGCACCCCAGTCTCTCCTCTTTTAATTTGGCAGCGTGGCCCCTGGTCTAGTGCAGTATAGACATTTGAATCTGCCACAAAACTGCACAGATCTTTTCAGAGAGGCGAAGCAGCCTTCCACATGCTCCCCATAGGCCTTGAAATGGAAGAGATTTAGCATATGGTGTTCACCTAAGAACCAGGACCCTACCACTTGCCAGGAAGATGTCATTCTTCCATACTTTATTTGGCACAATCTGGCTTGCAATTTTCTTGTCTAAAAGTTCACCTGGCAGCTCTTACTGCCTACAGAAAAGGCCCTTCACAAACCTTTTTTTCAGAATCCAACTCATCAAGGATTTCCTAGGGGGTTTAAAAAAGGTTTTTCCTCCCGTTAGGTGCCCTTCCCCCTGCATGGGAGCTCATTATAGTCCTTCCTTCACGCCTTATACAGGAACCCATCAAACTCATTCCCAAGGTCTCTCTCCAAAACCTATCTTGGAAAACCGCTCTCCTTGTGGCAATCTCATCTGCCCGCAGGGTTAGCAAGAGTCAGGCACTCTGTTCGCATAAACCATACACCGTATTTCATTCTAGCAAAGTGGTCATGAAGACTCAGCCAAAATTCCTCCCTAAGGTGGTTTCGGACTTCCATGTCAACTGTACACTCTCTTTGCCAACATTGTTTCAGAAACCCTGTACTGCAGTGGAAAGAAACCTCCTTTCCCTGGATGTGAGAGGAGTTCTGAAATTCTATCTTGACAGGACACAGGACATCCTCAGATCAGACCAATTGTTTATGAATTATGGTCCCCTCCATACAGGCTTAGCCACCTTTAAGCAATCCATTTCGCTATGGATATTCCCATGTATTTTACTGTGCTATCAAAAGGCTAACAAAACACTCTCCTAGACCAAAAGCACACTCTCCTAGAGGTAAAGTGGCTAGTACCACTTTGCTGCACAGTATTCCAATCCCAGAGATTTGCAAAGCAGCAACCTGGAAATCGGTTCATACATTCACTAAGCAGCACTGTCTAGATTCTAATGCTAGAGCAGATGCTCAAGTAGGACAGACTTCCCTCGGTCTCCTCCTCCGTGCTGTGTAGGAATGAGATTGCCATTCTGTTCACTGCTTATTACTATACATGGAAATCCCTCACGAGAGAAGGGACAGTTGCTTACCTGTAAATCCAGTTATCTCGTAGGTGAATTTCCATGATAAATCGTAAGCAACCCTCCCACCTCCACAGTGGAAGAGACAGAGGTGTCCATACAAACTACATATGTCTCACATCGTCTTCAAAAAGAACTGAAGCAACTTCCACCAGCAGTGCATGATGGGGGTACTGGCGGTCTCTGAGTTCTTAAAGGTACAGCCTCTTTTGTAGCCATATAATGCCCGCATATGAGGATGCTCTGTCATATTCTACTTCATCTGTATCGTGTAAAAAGGAAAAATGGGGTTTGTGAGGGAGATTTATTCTGTTACAAATTAATCTCATGTTAAAATGTACTGGCCCTATTTTGACTTCATGATGAAGACTTCAGCCAGGGTATCCTATGTACATAGACATTTGCAGAAGAAAATGGCAAACATAAAAATAATAGAATAAAGAAGGCACACCTGCCCTGGTACTGAAATGCCTTCCCTTTCAGGCAGCTGTCCACATGTGAATAGTCAAAATGCCATCACTAATAGTGCAATATGGTCAGTGGATACAGTGGTTTGACCCATTCCCCATGCTGTATGCTGTGATGGGTGTAAAAAAAGTCAATGCTAGCTGAACAACCCAATATGCGTGTGTGTGTTTATGTAAGCTTTTTTGTTTTGATTTTTTTTTTTTAAACAGCTAATTCTGTCTCTATGCTAGAGAACCTTTTCAAAGAGGGCAGCTCAGATACTTTTTTGGGGGCTTCTAACATTGTTTATTTTTAAGATGATCAGTCTCAATTGCTAAAGTACTGTGGTATTCTCTTTATGTTTAAGATGATCAGTATCAATAGAGGGTGTGACCAGGTCGGCCAGGATGGTCGGACGCACATCATTAGTGCTCTGTCACCCATCGTGCACAGTGGCCCACCATTCTGCTTGGGGATCTTGAGCAGCAGCTGTCAAGGCTGTCCAATGTCCCTATGCAATTGCTTGCTGTCTAACTGGCCCCTGTGGACCCTCTGCCCACTCCCCCTCATGCAGTGCGATGGACTACCTGAACTGAGCCCGACCACAGAGGCTGCGGTGTCTGCCCCTTGGCCCTGACCGGGTGCCCACACGGCTCACCTCTCTGCCATCTGGGGCAAAGTGCCCCCATATTATCAAACAGTAACAAAGAAAAGGGGGTCTGAACAAATAGCGGGAGGTTCGGAAACAAAGTCCTGGTCCTGTGTATATGACTCCCGTCAGATATATACATCAAAAAGATATACACAGTTCCATCGTAACAGGTATGTACCTATAGATCTCAGATCACTGGAAAACAAATTTGTTTGGAGTGGAAGCCCTCACTCACCGTTCGGTGACATGCTTCATCATAGGGATGTGCTCTTCGTCAGGCTGGCACTGCAATGCCTGACGGGCCCCACAGGGGGGGGTCTTTGCCAGAGATATTTAGTAAATGATAATGAGCTGGTCAAAACAAGTGCTAATCAAGGATTGATATGACAAAAACTGTTCAAAATACCTAGAGGTACAACATATTTTAATAAGGTATCTGTCCTCTGACATGGTTAAAAACAGGAATCGGGAAGATATAGGACAATGTCTACACTCCCCATAACAAACAAAAATGATCGTAGTAGTCACTAGAACTCTCTATTTGGAGTGTAGTGAGAGTAGATACAGGATACCCTGTACTACTTATACAACTGGGTCAACATGTTTCTAGCTAAATAGTAAAAAAGAATTTGATCTGGTGTGATTCTTCAGGACCTTAACACCTACCTAATCCTAAAGTAATTGGTAGCCCGTAATAGGGAATATATAGTTCTCAGGAACCTGGAGAATAGGACAAAAAGCATAGGTTACAAATAAATACCAAACATTCATGGTGTGCATAGTGTCAACATCAAGCAAACGCTCACACGTGTCAACTCCCTTACGTGAAGTGCACATAAAGCCAGTGTTAAAAATTACAACAAGGCCAATATGCCACAGTGCTTACCCTCTGTATATTAATGGATGGGCCCCATCGGGGAAAGCACCAGGCCTGCGTGGTCCGACAAGGTCTAAGTATATATAGGTGTAGAAAAAAGAGTTAAATAAATAAATGACCAATGTATTAGTCATCAAAAGAATAATGAACATACCGCTGAAAATAGTATGTCTGAATAATTAAACAAATCTCAAAATATCCCCAGTTAGCAGATACTGGCCAAAGTAAATAAAGGTTCAACGAAACCATAGATGTAAATACTTGTGAATAGGTATAACAGTCCTTTTTACTGTAATACTATATATATATATACATATATATATATATATATCCGATGGCATGTGTAGCTGCAGATACACATGCTGTGCATTATCCTGCCATCTAGTGTTGGGCTCGGAGTGTTACAAGTTGTTTTTCTTCGAAGAAGTCTCTTTGAGTCACGAGACCGAGGGACTCCTCCCTTTCGGCTCCATTGCGCATGGGCGTCGACTCCATCTTAGATTGTTTTCTTTCCGCCATCGGGTTCGGACGTGTTCCTCTACGCTCTGTGTTTCGGTTCGTAAAAGATAGTTATCCATCGGAAAATTCAACGGTAATGTTTGCGCTTGGTACCGGGTTAGTGCTAGCACATCGACACCGAAGAAACCAAAGTTCTGGCAGCCCTTCGGGGTTTCCACGCCTCGGCAGAGCCTGGTCAGCCCGACCGCATCCATCTTCAACGCTCATGGACCAGACCCCCTTCCGCTTCTGCCCCAACTGCCACGCAAAGTATCCTTATACAGACCAACACTTGGTCTGTAATCTGTGTTTGTCCCCCGATCACAACGAGGATACTTGCGAGGCCTGTTGGACATTTCGATCCAAGAAGACACTGCGGGATCGAAGAGCTCGAAGACTCCAGATGGCATCGACACCGGCCGGACACACCGACGTCGAAGAAGAGGAGCCATTAGAGATTCGGACGAGTCCGAGAGTGAGCAGTCGAAGACGCAGCAAACCATGAGTAAACCAGCCCCGGCAAAAACTCACTCTAAAATCATGAAGGCCCAGGGGACGCCACCGCCAACAGGCCATGGCTTTACCCGAAAGCACAGTGACCAAACATCTGCACCGAAAAAGGCCTCCCAGCAGCCGAAGACATCCAACTCCGGTTGAGATACCGGCTCTGTACAGACTCGGCACCGAGATACCGGCTGCGACCATACTCGGCACAGAGAGATCGGCACCCCGAAATCCAAAAAGGTTTCTTCGGATCCAAAAAAGACTTCCGAAAAGGTTTCGGTGCCGAAACACGCAGTCTCGGAGCCGAAACAAAGCTCCTATACAGACGAACAGGGCCTTTCCTCACAATTACAAGGCCACAGGTTTGAACAAGAACTGGGCATGGGAGAGCCGGACCATACCCAGAGGAGGCTCCATATACAAAAAGACACGGCGAAAATCAGAACTCTTCCTCCAATTAAAATGAAGCGGAAGCTCGCATTCCATGAGGCGGAAATGCAGCCAAAAGCAAAAGTGGCTAAGGAAAGAACACCACCACAGTTTTCTCCACAGCCATCGCCACCGCACTCGCCACATCTGTCCCCAGTAGCAACACCCCCAATGATGCAGTCACCAACACACACAGGGATGAGCCAAGATGACCCGGATGCATGGGATCTGTATGATGCACCGGTCTCGGATAATAGTCCGGATTGCTACCCGGCAAGGCCATCACCACCGGAGGACAGTACTGCTTACATGCAGGTGGTTTCCAGGGCAGCTACTTTTCATAACGTAGCATTGCATGCAGAGCCCATAGAAGATGACTTCTTGTTCAATACCCTGTCATCTATGCACAGCCAATACCAAAGTTTGCCAATGTTACCAGGCATGTTAAAACACGCCAAACAGGTGTTTCAAGACCCAGTCAAGAGCAGAGCCATCACACCTAGGGTGGAAAAGAAATATAAACTTCCCCCTACGGACCCTGTGTACATTACACAACAGCTAACTCCGGATTCGGTGGTAGTAGGAGCAGCCCGGGAAAGGGCAAACTCACAAACTTCTGGAGATGCACCACCACCCGACAAAGAAAGTCGGAAATTCGATACAGCAGGCAAAAGGGTGGCAGCACAGGCAGCCAATCAATGGCGAATTGCCAGTTCGCAAGCTCTACTGGCAAGATACGACAGGGCACATTGGGACGAAATGCAACATTTCATTCAACACCTTCCCAAAGAGTTCCAGAAACGTGCCCAGCAGGTTGTCGAGGAGGGCCAATCTCCAACAACCAAATAAGGTCGGCTATGGACTCAGCAGACACGGCGGCCAGAACAGTATACACAGCGGTAACCATTCGGAGACACGCGTGGCTACGTACCTCTGGATTTAAGCCAGAAATCCAGAAGGCTGTGCTGCAAATGCCTTTCAACGGACAACAATTGTTTGGGCCGGAGGTGGATACATCAATAGACAAACTGAAGAAAGACACTGACGCGGCCAAAACCATGGGCGCGCTCTACTCCCCACAGAGCAGAGGCACTTTTAGGAAGCCGCACTTTAGAGGGGGGTTTCGGGCACAGACCACAGAGCCTTCCAATTCACAAGCCAGACCCACATACCAGGGCCAATATCAGAGAGGAGGTTTTCGGGGACAATATAGGGGTGGACAGTTCCCCAAAACAAGAGGGAAATTCCAAAGCCCAAAAACACCACAAACTAAACAGTGACTCCAACGTCACAAACCCCCACCACACAACACCAGTGGGAGGGAGGCTCACAGATTATTACCAAAATTGGGAACACATAACTACAGACGCGTGGGTCCTAGCCATTATCCAACATGGTTATTGCATAGAATTCCTACATTTGCCACAAAATGTGCCTCCAAGAGCACACAACATGTCCAAACAACACTTAGATCTGTTACAACTAGAAGTCCAAGCATTGTTACAAAAAGAAGCAATAGAGCTAGTACCCAACCATCAAAAAGGAACAGGTGTTTACTCCCTGTATTTGCTAATCCCAAAAAAGGACAAAACACTGAGACCCATATTAGACCTCAGAACACTAAATCTTTACATCAAATCAGATCATTTTCATATGGTGACACTTCAAGACGTGATTCCCTTGCTCAAACAGGACTACATGTCCACATTAGATCTCAAGGATGCTTACTTCCACATACCCATACATCCTTCCCACAGGAAATACTTGAGGTTTGTAACCCAAGGCGTGCATTACCAATTCAAAGTGTTACAGTTTGGGATAGCAACAGCACCAAGGGTATTCACAAAATGCCTTGCAGTAGTAGCTGCTCATATCAGGAGACAGCACATGCACGTATTCCCTTACTTAGACGATTGTGAATAAAAAGCAGCACTCAGCAACAGTGTCTTCTACACACAAAATGCGTCATAGAAACCCTTCACAAACTAGGGTTCTCTATAAACTACCAAAAATCACATCTACAACTGTGTCAAATACAACAATACTTAGGAGCAACAATCAACACACAAAAAGGGATTGCCACTCCAAGTCCACAAAGGGTACAAGCCTTCCAAAATGTAATACTAAACATGCACCCAAACCAACACTATCAAGTGAGGTTTGTTATGAAACTCCTAGGCATGATGTCTTCATGCATAGCCATTGTCCCAAACGCAAGACTACACATGCAGCCCTTACAACAGTGCCTAGCAACACAATGGACACAAGCACAGGGTCAACTTCAAGACCTAGGGGGTCATTCTGACCTCGGCGGTAAAAGGCTCTTACCGCCGGTCAGAAGACCGCCATTCTACCGCCGCGGAAACCCGCCACGGTAATTCTGACCAACAACTGCCAAGCCGCCAAAAACCCGACATCCACGGAAGGCCGCCTCATCAGCGGGCAGCGATAAACTGGAGATGACCAAACCTCCACCGCCACGCCAACACAAACACGCCCATGCCATTACGACCCACCAATCCACGCGGCGGTCTTTCAGCCGCGGTATTCCATTGGCGGTACACACCGCCGCGGTCAAAATACACACCCAGGCTCCAAAACCCAGCCACATTGGACAATTTGAAATACACACACCTGATACACATACAAACACCACCCCCACACATCCAAGCAACTATAAAACACACACCCACATCACCCACAAACCCCCACTAGTTGGAAATCGGAGAGAAGACGAGAGAGAGAGAGAGAACAGCAATCGAAAACCCCAACACACACAGGAACCCAACATCATCAACCACACCACATCTACGCACACATCACCACACACCACCACTCACATCACCGCAAACACCACCCCACACATCATCCACACCACCCCATGGCACCCCAGGTTTTCGGACCAGGAACTCCGGGTCATGGTGGAGGAAATCATAAGGGTAGAGCCCCAGCTCTTCGGCACACAGGTGCAACACACCACCATAGCCAGGAAGGCGGAGCTATGGCAGAGGATTGTCGACAGGGTCAACGCTGTGGGACAGCATCCCAGAAACCGGGAAGACATCAGAAAGCGCTGGAACGACCTACGGGGGAAGGTACGGTCGATGGTCTCCAGACACAACATCGCTGTGCAGAGGACTGGCGGCGGACCCCCACCCACCCCTCCCGAATTCACAGCATGGGAGCAAGAGGTCCTTAACATCCTGCATCCTGCGGGCCTCGCTGGAGTAGGTGGAGGAATGGACTCTGGTGTGTCTAGTCTCAACTACTCCCCCCCCCCAACCACCAGCATGCCAACCCACACCCCCACCCTCACCCCCAACCCCCCAGCACACAGCCTCCCTGCCAATGTCTCACCAGCACAACCCACCCAACCCAAAACCAAACCCTGAATGCCAACACAAACCATGGACACCCATCACCTATGCATGACCACTGCACATACCCATCCCCCCCACAAACCACCCTCACAACTCCTGCCACAAGGGGATGCCAGCACTGGGGGACAAGGGCACCCACAAATCGCACACCATGGAACACACAGAAGCAATAACCATACTCTTTCACCCCTGCAGGGCCCGAATGCCAACACACCGGCCAGGAGGGTCCAGATATGTCCATCCCACCCCCAGAACAGGCCCGCAGTGAGGACAGCAGCTCTGTCGACCTGGAACCTGATGACCAGCCCGGACCATCGGGGACCTCTGGACAGTCGGTTCCCCCCACACAGACACAGGCCACAGCAGACCTAACCCCCTCTGGGAATATCAGCACCGCTCCACCCAGCGGGCCCATGCCTCTGTCTCCAGGACAGGTCAATCAGCGGTGTGTCCGCCACTACAGGGCACCCAGGCTGACCCAACACCCCAACAACAACAGGGACCTGGGGGCAGTGGTAGCAGGCACACCGTCCAGGGGACAGAGGCCTGGGGAAACAGGGCAACTGGGAGGGCTGCAGTGCGACAGGGGGGGGGAGGACAGGCCCAGGGAACCGACTCTCCAAGAGGCCCTCACCACCATCATGGGAGCATACCACCGCTCCCAGGAGACGATGGCGACGGTAATGGCCAGGTTCCAGGAGATCCAGGCACAGCAGGAGGAACGGTACATGGGGTACAGAGAGGAGCTCAGGAACATCGTCCAGGCCCTGAACCCAATAGTCACCACATTGCGGGACCATGTGGCACCCCAAAGGGCCCCTGTCACCAGCCCGGACCAGGAACAGCCTACCACCTCCGCTGGCGCTAGTGGACAGGAGGCCCCCACACAACGACGGGCCACCAGAACCCCACCTCCTGCTGAAGATCAACCACCCCGCAAGAGGACCCTGAGATCACAAAGGAAGACAGAGTAGGATGCCAATCCCCCCGCCAGCCTAAGATCCCCCTGGATGTCATACCACTGTCCCACATCGTCACCCTGTCCAACCTTGAACTGCCCCTGCTCCATCCTTCCACAGGCATATGGACAATGCACCTGTGCGACCGAGAACTTGACTCTGCCATGGACATCACTCCACCCCCACCCATCACCGTTTTACTATCATGGACCTATATGTAGCACTTTAAATAAATCACTTATTGCACATAAAACACTCAGGAGTCTGCTTGTATTCTTAACAAATGTATTATGCATAACGGGTCAAAAATGTGCAGTTACTTTGTGATGACAACATACCAATGTCAATTTGCTTTACTCCATTGCCGAACAAACCAGAAGTCACGCAGTGGGTCATACAGCTCTGAAAAGCCAAGGGAAAGTCACAATTCAGTTGAAAGGAACTGGGGGGAAACACAGAAAGTAGAGCTGCAGGAGGCCAGAAGTAAATGTAAAATGACGTGGGGGATTCTTACCTGGGTGCTACTGAAAATACTGTTGTATGACCGTGTCCCTGTTGTCCGTGTCGTCCCCGTCGTCTTCCTCCTCTTCACTCTCCACAGGCTCCACAGCTGCTACGACACCACCATCTGGACCATCCTCCTGCAGAAAAGGCACCTGGCGTCGCAATGCAAGATTGTGAAGCATACAGCAGGCCACGATGATCTGGCACACCTTCTTTGGTGAGTACATGAGGGATCCCCCTGTCATATGCAGGCACCTAAATCTGGCCTTCAGGAGGCCGAAGGTCCTTTCTATGATCCTCCTAGATCGCCCATGGGCCTCATTGTACCGTTCCTCTGCCCTGGTCCGGGGATTCCTCACTGGGGTCAGTAGCCACGGCAGGTTGGGATAACCAGAGTCACCAATTAGCCACACACGGTGTCTCTGTAGCTGTTCTATCACATAGGGGATGCTGCTATTTCGCATTACATACGCGTCATGCACTGACCCAGGGAACTTGGCATTTACATGGGAGATGTACTGGTCAGCCAAACAGACCACCTGGACATTCATAGAATGGTAACTTTTCCTGTTTCTGTACACCTGCTCATCGTCTTTTGGGGGTACTAAGGCCACATGGGTCCCATCAATGGCACCAATGATGTTGGGGATATGTCCAAGGGCATAGAAGTCAGCCTTCACAGTGGCCAAATCACCCTCCTCAGGGAAAATAATGTAGCTCCGCATGTATTTCGTCAGGGCAGACAACACTCTGGACAAAACCTTTGAAAACATAGGCTGAGACATCCCTGATGACATGGCCACTGTTGTCTGAAAAGACCCACTTGCCAAGAAATGGAGGACTGACAGAACCTGCACCAGAGGGGGAATTCCTGTGGGTTGGCGGATGGGGGACATCAGTGCTGGCTCCAGCTGGGCACACAGTTCATGTATAGTGGCTCGGTCAAGTCGGTATCTAAGTATTATATGACGTTCCTCCATTGTCGACAGGTCCACCAGCGGTTGGTACACGGGAGGATTCATCCTTCTCCTCGCAAGTCCCAGCGGACGGTGCCTAGGAAGGACAACATGGAGCACAGAGTCAAACAACCCACAGGTACGTAACTACAGCTTGCACAGTACACGATTCTCAATGCATTGATTGGCTTGTATGAGTGGCAATGCAAGGCCTAGGCCTGTGTGACGCAGTAGTAATTAAGCCCTGTGGTCCCTTGTAATGGCGGCTGCCTGACCTGAGAAGTGTGACAATGGGATGTGAGGTCAATGCGCTGGTGTGACACACCGTGGCGGTAGGCGGTCGAAGACCGCGGCGCAAAGCCGCATTGGTTAACATCGAACCCTATGGGTTTCACGGGCCAATGACTAGCTGCGCCGGCGGAACGCACCGCGGCGGTACGCGCCGCCGCGGGCGTGACCGCCATTTTCTATCTGCTTAATCACTCGAGACCTGATCATCCACAGGAGAGGACCTATACTGCAAGTGCTGCTGTGACCTCGGTCTGGGAGATACAATGGCTGCTGCGACTGGGGAAAGGGCCCCTGCCTTCACGACAGAAGAGTTGGAGAAACTTGTGGATGGGGTCCTGCCCCAGTATGCGCGACTCTACGGTCCTCCAGACCAACAGGTAAGTACACTGTGTGCACGTTGAATGGGCTATGCCTGGGTTGTGTATGGTGGATGTAAGATGGTGGGGTGGGGAGCGAATGAGGAGTGCAAGGCACGACAGATGAGAGCATGTGCCACATGGCAAGGTTGGGGAGGGGGGGCCAATCGCATCTATCATGCGGAAAATTGATGATATTTCAATTTCCACCCTGTCCATGTCAAATAGGTCAGCGCCCATCAGAAGATCGACATTTGGCGTGCCATCGCCAAGGAAGTCCGGAACCTGGGGGTCCACAACAGACGGGGCACCCACTGCCGCAAGAGGTGGGAGGACATCCGCCGCGGGACCAGGAAGACCGCTGAGTCACTGCTTGGGATGGCCTCCCAACCTAGGAGGGGTGCCAGTCGTACCCTGACCCCCCTGATGTCCCGGATCCTGGCGGTGGCCTACCCCGATTTGGATGGGCGCGTGACGACATCACAGCAGACACAAGGGGGTGAGTACCAGCACATTCAGCTATCTTTACACGCAGTGGAGGCATATGGGTGGGGGAGGAGGGCTGTGGGTGACATTAGGCCAGGGCGCTTTCTGTAGTGTAGTCCCCTCCTTTAGGCATGGCCCTGTGCCCCCGCCCCCAACCTCTGTACGGTGCCAGGTACAGCTAGCCATGGTCCTGCATCACCCATGTGCGCGTTTGTTGTCCCTAGACCTGTTGGCCCAGTCACAAGTACTCAGTAGTGTACCCCGATTGCGCGGCTTAGTGCATGAGGCTCCTGTGTCTGTCCTCTCCGCCAACGGTGTTGACAATGCATGTACTCAACCTTTTATTATGTCTCCCCCCACCCTTTTTCTTTATCTTCTTGTGCATGTGTGCTTCAGCATCATCAGGCGGAGGAGACTTGGCACCGGAGCACGAGGGAGCTGCGACTCACAATGCCCCGGTGGGCCATGGCACAGACACCGAGGCCACCAGTGATACGGAGGGCGAGGGGAGCTTCACAACGGGGAGCCGTGGTGAAACCAGCGACACCGACACGTCCTCGGAAGGGAGCTCCCTAGCGGTGGTGGCAACATCCGTGCCCCCCGCCTCTACAGGTACAGCCGCCACCCAGCGCACCAGCTCTGCCCTCCCAGCAGCCCCTCAGCCTACGCTCCGTGCCCGCTCGCCCAAGAAGGCGGGCGTCTTCTTCGCCCCAGGCACCTCAGGCCCTGCCACTGTTACCCCTGCTGCCCTCAGTGAGGAGGTCATTGACCTCCTGAGGACCATCATTGTTGGGCAGACTACCCTTTTGAATGCCATCCAGGGGGTAGAGAGGGAGGTGCATCGTAGCAATGCATACCTGGAGGGCATTCATTCGGGTCAGTCTGCCCATCAACGATCGTTCAATTCTCTGGCCTCAGCACTGACGGCAGCCATTGTCCCTGTTTACAGCCTCCCTCTTCTAACTCCCTCCACCCTGTCTCTGTCTCCTGTTCCTCAGCCTATCCCATCCACACCATCAGACCAGCCTGCACACACCTCAACACCCAAGGGCAGCTCTTCTAGACATAAGCACCACAGATCACACAAACATTCACCCAAGCAACACCCAGATGCAGACATGCCAACAGCCACTACCACCTCTGTGTCCCCCACCTCCTCGTCTCCCTCCTCCCTCCCTGTGACGTCGTCACTCACACCTGCATGCACACCACCAACAGCCAGTACACCCATCACCAGCACACCCTCCAGTACAGTCCGCACACGTGCAGTCACCACCCCCACTGCCGTTTACACGTCCCCTGTGTCCTCTCCCACTGTGTCTGTCACCCCTCTTCCAAGACACACAAACGCAGGCAGCCACCCACCCAACAGCCAACCACCTCACGACAGCCTCCAGTCCATGCACCTTCACCCAAGGACAGCACACCTGACTCTCCTACAACCACCTCCTCTTCCTCCACTCCCATAACCACTGCACCTACCTTTTACCTTGGTCCTAAAAAGTGTTACCTCTCCAATCTTGACCTCTTTCCCTCACCTGACCCACCCCCTCCATCTGCTAAGAGTCCCAAGAGCACCTCAGCCACCACCAGCCCGGGTTCACGTGTCAGCGTAGTCCATGGATTTTGGAGTCCCCCCTTTGCCAGCAGTTAGACATCGGTCAGCAGCAAGGGGACAGCCAGCCCCCCCCCCCTCTGGAAAGAGGACCCGGAAAGTGAGGGGCCGCCGCGGGAGGAGTGCCACGGCTGCCCCCAAGGACCAAAGTTCGGACACTTCACCTGCCACAACATCCAGGGGAGGCAAGGCCCAGAGAGCCACAGCGAAGGAGGGCAAGGGCAGCAGGGCGGAGAAGTCAGGCAGCAGGAGCGCGGACCAGGAGGGCCCCACAAGCCCCATCCCGGGTGTGAGGGAGGACACCCAAGGGCTCAGGACACCGTCACCGAAGGGTCCAGCAACTGCACGGTCGGAGGGCGACTGAGCAGGGAGTCCTGCCCAGGTCAGACTCCCTGGAATTACAGGACAAACACCGCTGAAGAGGGCACCGCTGAAGAGGGCCCCGCCGTGCAGGAAGGCACCGCTGAAGAGGGCCCCGCCGTGCAGGAAGGCACCGCTGAAGAGGGCCCCGCCGTCCTGAAAGGCACCGCTGAAGAGGGCCCCGCCGTCCTGAAAGGCACCGCTGAAGAGGGCCCCGCCAAGACAGGCCCCGCTCCGCTGGGCCCCGCCGTCTCAAGCACCGCTCCGCTGGGCCCTTCATCTCAGGCACCGCTCCGCTAAGGCCCCGCCGTCTCAAGCACCGCTCCGCTGGGCCCTTCCTGTCAAGCACCGCTCCGCTGGGCCCTTCCTGTCAAGCACCTCTCCGCTTGGCCCTTCCTGTCAAGCACCGCTCCGCTGGGCCCCGCAGTCTCAAGCACTGCTCCGCTGGGCCCTTCATCTCAGGCACCGCTCCGCTGGGCCCCGCAGTCTCAAGCACCGCTCCGCTGGGCCCTTCATCTCAGGCACCGCTCCGCTGGGCCCCGCCGTCTCAAGCACCGCTCCGCTGGGCCCCGCCGTCTCAAGCACCGCTCCGCTGGGCCCTGCCGTCTCAAGCACCGCTCCGCTGGGCCCTTCCTGTCAAGCACCGCTCCGCTGGGCCCTTCCTGTCAAGCACCGCTCCGCTGGGCCCTTCCTGTCATGCACAGCTCCGCTGGCCCCTTCATCTCGGGCACCGCTCCGCTGGGCCCCGCCGTCTCAAGCACCGCTCCGCTGGGCCCTTCCTGTCAAGCACCGCTCCGCTGGGCCCCGCCGTCTCAAGCACCGCTCCGCTGGGCCCTTCCTGTCAAGCACCGCTCCGCTGGGCCCTTCCTGTCAAGCACCGCTCCGCTGGGCCCGCCGTCTCAAGCACTGCTCCGCTGGGCCCCGCCGTCTCAAGCACCGCTCCGCTGGGCCCTTCCTGTCAAGCACGGTTCCGCTGGGCCCCGCTTTCTCAAGCACGGTTCCGCTGGGCCCTTCCTGTCAAGCACGGTTCCGCTGGGCCCTTCCTGTCAAGCACCGCTCCGCTGGGCCCTTCCTGTCAAGCACCGCTCCGCTGGGCCCTTCCTGTCAAGCACCGCTCCGCTGGGCCCTTCATCTCAGGCACCGCTCCGCTGGGCCCCGCCGTCTCAAGCACCGCTCCGCTGGGCCCCGCCGTCTCATGCACCGCTGGGCCAATGACTGTGCCGGTTCTGTGTTGTGCTAATGTTCACGCTGCACTCGGCCCACCCTGCCTCCTCCATTGCCTGTGGAGACTGTTATCCACTTGATGGACTGTGACTTTGCACTCCCCAGGATATGACAGTGGGCAAGGCACCCACTGTAGGGACTTGAGAGACTGTGGCTTTGCACTACCCAGGATTGGACGGTGGGCATGGTGGCCCCTTCTTGGATCTGGCGTCGTAGACTCATGTGGCTGTGGTGTCCCCCTTCCCTTCCCCCTGAGGTGCTTGTAGTTTTGTCATGTGATGCCCCTGTAGTGTTCTCTCCAACGGACTCAGGTCTCCTGTGTGGGCTTTGCCCATGTGTTGATACACTTCGGCCCACGGACATTTGCAATTTCTGTGACTGTGCAGGACTTTCTGCCTCTATTTCTCGGTCACGCAATGTTTACATTAGATAATTTTTCCATCATTTTCCTATTTTGCCATGTCTTCAATGAACCTATTTTGTACATAAATGTTGTTTCTCACTTGAATCATATCTTTTCGTCATTCCGGGGGGTTTGGGTGGGGTAACTTTGACTTGGTGCTCTCCATTGGTGTGTAGGTAGTTGGGGGGGTGGGTGTGATGCGTATGTGTGTGCCCGTAACCCTTCCTCCCCCCCCCCCTGTGTCGTAGGTGCGGTACTCACCGTTGTCGTCTGCGCCGGAGTTCGTACTCGTGGTAGATGAGCAGGTAGACAAGAGCGGGTAGGATGTGTAATTCGGGCTCCATGCTGTCCTCCGTCCTCATGGAGTGTATAGAGGTGAGCGTTTTCCCGTTCGTAGTCTGTTTCCGCCGTGTTTTTATCGGCGGGGCTCACGCCCCGGATGAGGTGGCGGATTGGTGAGTTGTGATAGGGTGGGCGGTACTTTGTCTGCCGCCTGCCTGTTGGCGGTGACCGCCGCGCTGTTTCTCTGTCCCGCCGTGGCGGTCGGAGTGGTAATGTGGCGGCCTGTGTTGGCGGTTCCCGCCAGGGTCAGAATTCCATTTTTGGAACCGCCAGCCTGTTGGGGGGTTGGCCGTCGCTTTATCACCGACCGCCAGGGTCAGAATGACCCCCCTAGTGTTGATAGACCACCAAACACACTCCTCGCTTCAATGGTGGAATCCTATAAATTTAAACCAAGGACGGCCATTCCAAGACCCTGTGCCTCAATACGTGATCACAACAGATGCTTCCATGATAGGGTGGGGAGCACACCTCACCCAGCACAGTATACAGGGACAATGGGACACTCAACAAAGTCAACTTCATATAAATCACCTAGAGCTGTTAGCAGTGTTTCTAGCATTGAAAGCATTTCAACCGCTGATAGCCCACAAACACATTCTTGTCAAAACAGACAACATGACAACAACGTATTACCTAAACAAACAGGGAGGGACACACTCATCACAACTGTGTCTCTTAGCACAAAAAATTTGGCATTGGGCGATTCACAGTCACGTTCGCCTAATAGCACAGTATATCCCAGGGATTCAAAACCAGTTAGCCGACAATCTCAGTCGAGATCACCAACAAACACACAAATGGGAAATTCATCCCCAGTTTCTTAAAATTACTTTCTCTGCTGGGGAATTCCAGAAATAGACCTATTCGCATCAAAAGAAAATGCAAAATGCCAAAACTTCGCGTCTAGGTATCCACACCCACACTCCAAGGGCAATGCCTTATGGATGAGCTGGTCAGGGATATTTGCTTACGCTTTTCCCCCTCTCCCACTCCTTCGGGATCTGGTAAACAAATTGAGTCAAAACAAACTCAAACTAATACTAATAGCCCCAACCTGGGCTCGCCAACCGTGGTACACAACACTACTAGACCTATCAGTAGTACCTCATATGAAACTACCAAACAGACCAGATCTGTTAACTCAACACAAACAACAGATCAGTCACCCATATCCAGCATCGCTCAATCTAGCAATCTGGCTCCTGAAGTCTTAGAATTTGGACATTTAGACCTTACACAAGAATGTATGGAGGTCATTAAACAAGCTAGAAAACCTACTACAAGACATTGTTACGCAAACAAATGGAAAATATTTGTTTATTACTGCCATAATAATCAAATTCAACCGCTACATGCTTCAGCAAAAAATATTGTAAGCTACTTACTACACTTACAAAAATCTAAACTAGCTTTTTCTTCCATTAAAATACATCTCACAGCAATATCTGCCTATCTGCAGATTACACATTCAACATCACTCTTTAGAATCCCAGTCATTAAAGCATTTATGGAGGGTTTAAAGAGAATCATACCCCCGAGAACACCACCAGTTCCCTCGTGGAACCTCAATATTGTATTGAGACGACTCATGGGTCCACCATTTTAAACCATGCACTCTTGTGAAATGCAATACTTAACCTGGAAAGGAGCCTTCCTAATAGCTATCACATCTCTTAGAAGGGTAAGTGAAATTTAAGCATTCACTATATAAGAGCCCTTTATACAAATACATAAACATAAAGTGGTTCTCCGGACAAATCCAAAGTTCTTACCAAAAGTTATATCACCGTTCCACCTAAACCAAACAGTTGAACGCCCAGTCTTTTTTCCACAACCAGACTCTGTAGCCGAAAGAGCCTTACATACGCTAGACATCAAATGAGCATTAATGTATTACATTGATAGAACAAAACAATTTTGCAAGACAAAACAATTGTTTGTAGCCGAAAGAGCCTTACATACGCTAGACATCAAAAGAGCATTAATGTATTACATTGATAGATCAAAACAATTTCGCAAGACAAAACAATTGTTTGTAGCCTTTCAAAAACCTCATGCAGGAAACCCAATATCCAAACAAGGCATTGCCAGATGGCTAGTGAAATGTATTCAGACCTGCTATATTAAAGGATAATGCACAGCATGTGAATCTGCAGCGTCCCATGCCACGAACAGATATACACTGGGTAAGTGACATTTGCCATATATATCGTCTAGCTCCAGGTTTAAACAAAGAGGAGAAGTTACGGATTGCAACATCTATTTCTAACCCCATCATGAGCCCGCGTTCGGGCTGCATGGACTATGTGGCGGACCGAGAGATTGTAATAGATTAGAATCTAGGTCGAGTACCTTTGACATAAAACCGGAGAAGCGCTAACTACGGCCTCATAAATACAGCTAAGGACGTGTGCGTCTTAAAGCTGGTTCGGCCGTGAAACGTGGTCCGCGTAAAGAAAGCCGGTCGGGCCCGTTGTCACATAGGCTTAAGGGTCAAAGAGGTGCTGCCCCTCAAAAACACCTAAGGCGGTGTGCATCTCAGAGATGACGCGGCCGCGGAACGCGGCCTGGGTACAGAAAGCCAGTCGGGTCCAAACGGTAGAACCTGTAATCATATAGGCTTAAAAGAAAAAAAATAATAATAGAGAAACCATACAAAGGGGAGATAAAAGGGGATTTTAACACTTACTTGTGGAGATGCCACGGGTAACGATACCACCTACATGTCCCTAATGTTCCCGGTACAATGGGGGTTTGTTTGAGGGCGGAGCCTAATAAAGGAAGAAAAACATGAAAACAGAGAGAGGACTCTCAAATGGGACTCTTCAGTCGGAGGTGTCCGATTAGTAGACATTGAAAAAGGACCACATGTCTGTATAATGCAGAAAGTGCTGTGAGAGAGGGAAGATTCTCACAAAAAAGGCCCAATAGAAATTTACTCAAGGGGAACAGCAACCCCTGTGAGATTATCATGGAACATAAAAAATGTTTAGAATAGAAAAAATAATTTTTAAAGATGTATTCAAATAGGGTGGTCTAGAGGCAGTGTAAGAACCCACTAATCATAAGCCTACCATAGTCAGAAAGCGTGCACAGTTACAGATTTAAGACCTAAAGGGAGATCTCTCAGTAAAAAAGAGCTGTACACATCGGAGGGTCTATCTGTGGATAAAATTCGTCCACGGAATCTCATTGTTGAGCCCCCATATTATCCACTGAACTCCTGCCCGGGGCTGATAGAGCAGGCCCGGAGCGACTGGGTTGGGGCCCACACTGCGAGGTTGCAGCTCTTTTAAGGAAGCCAACCCTGGTGGGGAGAGTCTTGTGGGAGAGCCCAGCGTTGCGTCACTGCCTCGGATCGCCTCCTACCTTCACTTCATCCTGGATCATGACGCAGCAACCTTACTGCATCCTTCAAGAGGGAGCTGGGCCCAGGGGACTTTCAGCACACTCCCACACAGAGGTGAGTGGTGCCAGGCCGCAGTGCTCCTCAGAAGCCTGTCAGTACTAATGTGTGCAGTGGAGCACCCCTTAATTGTTGACCCTCCCCCGGGGGACTGCTGCTGGAAGCCACTCTACTGATACTGCCAGAGGTGGCAAGCAACTCCTTCAACACAACTGCTGACATCACCTGTCTTGTGCCTGGCCTGCAGCACATAATATTCTCAGGGGGCCCCACCGGGAATGTGTGTGAACTTTAGTGCCTGGCATTCAACCAAGCACAGTGCTCACCTCCCTGCGAGCAATGGTTGGCCCTCCGAGTGAGTGGCAATTGCACACAAGGCCCCAGCTCACTCACTTGTCCTCACCGTGGGCGATACCACATGGGTGTCGAGGAGAAACCAGTCATGGCTTCATGCACAGGGCCATTGTCCATCTAAAGCTGCCCTTCCTTGGACTCTCCCTTTCTCTGGCCCTCAGCGGCCAATGACTCTTTTGCTCACAGTGACTTCTCTCACCCACGCAGCTGGACAGTAAAGCACCCATAAGAGGCCTGGGTTACCCTCTGCCTTGACACCCAAATCGGGGTGCGCAGTGGGTGGCCCATCCTGGCGTGAGTATGCACTGCCTCTCACATGATCAGGAGAAGCTGCTGTGACCATTTGATTAGTCCCGGGGACATTCTACACATCTACTTGCACCTACAGGCCCACGCAACTTATTGTCTGACATTGCCAATGGGCCCTGCCATACCACGCGCCATAGGAAGGCTGCACTATGCTACTCTTGCACAGCAGCGGTCCCTTCCTCAACCATTTCAGAAACACCCATGCTGGATACTACTTCACAACTTTTTGAGTCTAATTAATTGGACAAAGTATTGGCCGCCATTGAACATTCTAGAGTTTCCGTGGAAACCAGGCTTGGATCCTTAGTCATCGAATTTGGTTTCCTATGTAATGATGATCATAAGCTTGCAGCCAAGAGATGGTGAAAAGGCCCTGGCTGCTCTGCAAATGTTGGCTGACGACAATCATGCAGCGATTCGTGACTTACAGGAATGTTTTTGACACCTTGAGGACAAGATGGAGGACGTGGAAGGCCAGGCAAGGGGGAACAATGTGCGAATCCTGGGGCTGCCGGAGGGAATCAAGACCAATTTGCTTACTTGAAAACCTGATTCAAAACTTTGACTACTTCACCTGATATTACACCTGTCTTCTTCCTGATAAGGGCACATTGTGTCTTGTCCCTCCGCCCCCCACCTGGCACCCCACCGACCTATGATGGCAAAGCTCCTTCGTTACAAAGATCATGATGCGCTACTGCGGACTGCCCTTCAAGCTGCCCCACTCCAGGTAGAGGACTAAACAATCATGCTGTTTCCAGACCACACCTGGGCAGTACAACGCCGGTGCTCCATATTCTTGTAGGTTAAATGTCCCCTTCGCCAAGAGGGGGTGTTCCATACTTGCTGCTGTTCCTTGCCTGTCTTAAGATCATGATGAATGGAACTTCCATCTTCTTTAGAGGTCCCAAAAACGCTTGGGAATCCCCTGGACCTTCAGTAAATCATAGAGGACCGGAAGCGGACTCTGCAGGTGGCGGCTCATCTCAACTCCGTTCCCAGGGCCACAGATGAAGAGATGGGGCCTTACATCTTCTCCTCCCAAAGGCTAATTTGTCTCCTCTGAAGATTCTCATAGACTCACAGACTCCCCCACTGGTAACCCCTCAAACCACAGACACTCTTGGAATAATTTCTCTCTCTACCTCTTTCTCCCCTTTGGGGAGGAACTTCATGACTTAGTATTAACCAACTGATTTTTATGTTGCTTGTTATTTTAAGATGTGAGAGGGCCACACCTACCTAGCAGCCATTATCATACATTGCCCTTTGTCCCCCTCCTCAGTATACATACATCCTCCATCATACCCTACATGAGCCGGGGCCCCAGGACCCCGGTGGCTTACACCAGGTCCATCTACCTTAGTATCACAGAGCATGAGGACCCCACGCTCTATTTTTGACCTTAGCCACAGCACCTCGTTACCCTAGAGTTCTCTGAATAATATTCAGTTTGGCCATACTACCCGCTGTGGTGGGCACACAAGTTGTTCCTTTTCCCGTTTCCCTTGCTCTACCACCTCCTTCCTTTCCCCAACATGCCTCACCCTGGCAGGTGAGCCTGCTATGGTCTACACTATGCGACGTGGGCAATATGATAGAGTGGCATCATTCTAGGGAGCCCCACTCCTCCTACATTGCCCCTTTTGTCCCCATATCACCATGGCCCCCTGACTGATAGCTGCTTTCTCATTCTGGGGAATGCACACTGCCAGAAAGCGCTATGAGGATTATTCATACATTAAAAGACAGAAGGCACAGATTGTCCTATTGCAGGAGACACATCACAGCGGGGGCTGGATTGCCTGGAGGGGCTTTATCCACGGTACTACTTAATGCGCTTTTGCACAAGGCACTTTGGTGTGTGTTCCCCACGCCAAGAAACCAATTCCACTGTAGATAAGGGGGGGGTCATTTTTTGCTACTTGAGGGTTACCTTGACGGCCGACCCCCTATTCATCGGGAGCATATATGACCCCAACATAGAGCAAGTAATGTTCTGGTACACCCTACCCGCTGCCCTTTGCTTATAGAACCACACTACTCTAGGTACGGGGGGAGACTACAACTGTGTGCTCGAACTCACGCTGGACAGATCCTACCACCCACTGCCCCGCTCCTCAGACATGCACAGACTGACCGATTCTGAAACTAGGTACGCCACTGGTCACTCATAGATGCATGGTGGTCCCAAAACCCTCAGTCCCGAGTCTACTCTTTACATTCCATGTCCCATAACATGTACGTACAACTCAACCGTTTCCTTTGCTCCACAATCCTGGTGCCCCTTGACCAACATTCTGGTTATCTGGGATCATGAGACTCATGTCATTGACCTCAGATGAGTACCTCTGCGACCTCAAACTTCTACATGGAAGCTGCTGCGTGACTGTTTGGAGGACCCGGAGTGTTGTAAGGAGCAGGGAGACCACAATTGCCTTTACTTCTCTGAAAATAACAACACGGCCTCCAAAAGGACGCTGTAGTGGGATGCCTTTTAAAGTGGTGATGAGAGGGATCTGTATTCAACAGATAGTGGTGGTCCGTAGAATTCTGTACAGAGACATTCTGGCTGCAGAGGAAACTTTGTCTAAAGACAGTAAGGCAACGGACAATGACCCTACCCATTACACCTATTTAGCAGAAGCAAAAACTTCTTATGTAGCCCTTCTAGACTGCCTTCGCCAATATAATTTCACAGCCCATGTGCCCAAAGTTCATAGGGAGGATGACAGATTTAGCAGATTTTTGGCCTGGCTGGCCAGGGTGGAATCCCCGACCCGCCCCATCACTGAAGTGACTGCTCTTACCGGAGTTACTGTCCGTATGTAATACAACATCTTGCAGGCCTTCTATGATTATTACTCTTCCATTTACTAGGCCACATTTGATGCTTTGGTGTACTAATCCGTAGCCTTTCTGGTGGATATCCCCCTGCCGAGCATCTCAACCCCCTCCTAAACGCTCCCTGGATGCCAAGATAACATATACTGATATTTCGCAAGTGATCTGCAACCTGGCCCAGAATAAAAACACCAGAACTGGATGGTATGCCACTTGAATATCCCCAGTACCTTCATATCTGCCCTGATTGCTCGCCTCGCAAAAATGTATGAAACCACATTATGAGCGGGCGAGCTTCCTCACTCCTGGAGTCCCTTTTAATCTCCCTCTCCAAGACGGACAGAGACCGCACACAACTAACATCCTACAGACCCATAGCTATTCTTGAGGCCAATTACAAGATCCTGGGCAGGATTTTAGCGAATAAATATGCCTAAATTCTCCCGGAACTAGTCCACGTTGACCAAAACAGCTTTGTTCCAGGCCATAGTACTAACCAGAACATCTGCTGTCTTTCAAGTCCAGGGCCAGGTGAGAGGACAGTTTCCTCAAGCAGCCTGCCTTGTCTTGGATCTGGAGAAGGCATTTGACACCCTCACATGGCACTATCTTTTCACGCTAGTCGCACAAATGGGGATTTGGCCCAGGCTTCTAGCCTATACTAGACTACTGTACTGTAAACTGACCTCTCAAATCCATCTGGGTCAGCTTGTCTTGGCCCCCTTCCCGGTCACCCTTCACGTTAACTGGACGAAATCTGCCATTTACTCCCGCTGTCCTGACAAGCCCCTTCAGGAAATGTTTCTTAGCAACGTTTGCCTGAACTGGCACGCTTAAGCAACCCTGTACCTAGCGGGTATACATAATCATGATCTCCAAGATTTCTGTGAGGGTAAGCTTCGTAAGGCCTTGGAGGGAATCAAAGCCCAGGTACACTTCTGGCAGGCCCTTCCCCTGGCCCCAATAGGTAAAATTGCCTTGGCGAAGATGATCCTCTTACCCCGCCTCCTGTACTATTTCACTGATCTCCCAATAATTCTCCCTCACTCCTTCTTCAAGGAACTTGACAGTCACCTTTCTGCGCTTATATGGGGCTCCAAACGCCACAGAGTTGGCATGAAATAACAGCTACCAGAGGACTGAGAAGGCCTTGGCGCCCCCCTTCTTCGAGGCTTACTCCCCAGCAGCACAGCTTCAATGACTGTCCCGCTGGATAGTTGGAAGTTTCTGGGCAAAGCCTGCACCGAATGGGGACCTCTACAAGCGTCCTGATGAGGGGTTTTCTCCTCCCAAAGGCTCTGCCCTACTCTCCTTGGCCCCCTACCAGTGGCGGTGACTCGGACCTGTATGGCCCGGACACATCGCCTTTCCAGAGTGACTCCAGTGTACACGCAACTGTTGCCCCTGATGGACCTCCCTCATGTCCTCCTACACTGCTAGTGACCTGAGGGCCTGGACTGAATGCTCTGTGCTAATGCTCAGTGACCTTTTCTCCAACAGCCAATACCTTTCCTTTAACCAAGTGGCAGAGGAGTGTGGCCTCCCGCTAGGACAATTCCTTCTCCATAGACAACTTAGCATAACTTGCCAAAAGCTCTGGGGCGTCTCAGAGGAAGACCCCACCACACACACTGTCTTACAGACGATCCTGGAAATAGGAGACGGCTACTACCTTATCACATGGCTATATAAAGCCATCCGTGACCTCAGTCACCCCCCTCGCCACACTTCGCCACAATGGGTGGACGACTTTAGAAGGGTACTTCATGATAAGGGATGGGATCAGACGGATTTAACAACATACAGTTCTTCATACTCCACAGGGCGTACTAAACCCCAATGCAGCTAAATCGTTACTTTCCTGAGGTGCATACCAGCTGCCCCTGCTGCCACACCCCAGTCGCTAATGTGACACACATGCTGTGAATTTGTCCTGGTCTACAAAGCTACTGGCACTCAGCTCATACCACCTTATTTGAGATCGTGCTGCCCTATTTCAATGCATGGAAAGCATGCTCCATAGGTATCTTCAGGCGCAGGAAGCACTAAAGACTGTGCACCTGTTTTGCGGCCCTGGCGCTCCTGATTGCTAAGCACACACTCACACTTCATTGGCAATCCCCCCCCCGAGCAGTATGCAAATATGGCACAGCAGAAGAGTATGTACTCCGGTACACGGAGGTGCGTCACCTTCTTAGGCAGCCCATCTCCTCTCAATGGGCAACTCTCCTCTAGCACTTTCAACAGAAGATAGCACCCAATGATCTCCTTTCTCTATGATTACAACCCCCCCCCTCTGGACACATCGAGACCACTTCGCCAGCAGTGGGATTCCCCACCATTACCCACCCAGACTACTCTTATCGCCCACATTCACAGTTATTACGACCACCTTTTGTCCACCTACCTGCCTCCACCATTCCACTGTCTTATTCTTCTCACTTTGTATGTAAGACTTGACCCCCCTGCCTGCCCACCCCTAAGCCCAGTTCACTGTCTCTCCCTTGTTACACATACGTGGTGACTTACTATAATTCATGCCTATTCATTCGATGTGGATAATGTTAATTAAAGCTCTTACACATACAGTATCCATTTTAAACTCCCTAACACATGTATACGATTATATTGACCCTATCTCCTATTTTTTTTTTTTATATATATATATATTTTTTAACTTTTCAGCAACAGACAAAACATACATAATACAGAACCAAAGACATTCTACAAAACGTCACCAATGTACTTAGTTGGGAACATCACAAGAGCATTTTTGCTTTGATCAACGTGTAAATACATACTACTGTTCCTTGTCACATTATAATTCATTTCCAATGTCTGACGCAAGACATAGGTACAATATACTGAAAAAGGGGGAATCACATTCGGTGGGTGGGAGAAAAAGCATTAAAGAACAAAAGCACCCACATTAACAAACATGTGAAGCAAAAGAAATGTTGATCTATTTATGTCACACTTATGTAACTACAGTACTGTTGCTTACATTGTGGTGGAATTAGTTGTGTGTACTGCCCCCTTCGCAAGTGTAGCAGTCTCATGCACCTGTAAGTTGCTAAGCAGGCAAGCCCATATATTTGGGGGCCGCAACCTCAATGCCATCATATCCCATTACAATTGGAGCTATTCCTGGCAATGTGCAGTGTCTTTCAGCCAATCAGATTTGCAAGTGAGTCCCTTGCGTCCCCATCTCATGCCTATCCTCGCTTGGCCATTAGGAGCATCATGCCAACCAGTTTTCGCACCCAGTCAGGAGATTTTTTACAAACCTTAAGAGGGCAATCAAAGGTGTGCGTGGAATCGCAGCGCCAGAGACCGTATCACCACATCAAGGGGCATATTTATACTCCGTTTGCGCCGGAATTGCGTCGTTTTTTTGACGCAATTTCGACGCAAAACTAACTCCATATTTATACTTTGGCGTTAGACGCGTCTAGCGCCAAAGTCCATGGAGTTAGCGTCATTTTTTAGCATGGACACCTACTTTGCGTTAATTATATGCAAGGTAGGCGTTCCCGTCTAAAAAATCGACTCCGAGGCATGTGCGTCGGATTTATACTCCCGGGCAAAAATCACGCCCGGGAGTGGGCGGGGCAAAAAAAATGACGTACGGCCGCTTTCGCGCCGTTTTTTAGCGCCTGCAAAAGGCAGGCGTTAAGGGACCTGTGGGCTCTGAAGGAGCCCAGAGGTGCCCTCCCATGACCCCAGGGACCCCTCCCTGTCACCCTTGCCCACCCCAGGAGGACACCCAAGGCTGGAGGGACCCATCCCAGGGACATTAAGGTAAGTTCAGGTAAGTGTTTTTTTTTTGTGAATTTTTTTTGTGGCATAGGGGGGCCTGATTTGTGCCCCCCTACATGCCACTATGCCCAATGACCATGCCCAGGGGACAGAAGTCCCCTGGGCATGGCCATTGGGCAAGGGGGCATGACTCCTGTCTTTGCTAAGACAGGAGTCATTTCTATGGGGGTTGGGAGTGAAAAAAAAATGGCGCAAATCGGGTTGAGGCGAAAAAATTGCCTCAACCTGACTTGCCCCATTTCTTGACGCCCAAGCCCCATTTCCCCCTACGCCGGCGCTGCCTGGTGTACGTCGTTTTTTTTAACGCACACCAGACGGCGCCGGCGGCTAACGCCGGCTGACGTCATTCAATAAATACGGCGCCCGCATGGCGCTTCAGAATGGCGTTAGCCGGCTGTAGGAAGTTGGCTCTGTATGTGCTATTTCAAAGTAAGGAATAGCATGCACAGAGTCCAAGGGTTCCCCTTAGAGGTAAAATAGTGGTAAAAATAGATAATACTAATGCTCTATTTTGTGGTAGTGTGGTCGAGCAGTAGGCTTATCCAAGGAGTAGTGTTAAGCATTTGTTGTACATACACATAGACAATAAATGAGGTACACACACTCAGAGACAAATCCAGCCAATAGGTTTTGTATAGAAAAATATCTTTTCTTAGTTTATTTTAAGAACCACAGGTTCAAATTTAACATGTAATATCTTGTTTGAAAGGTATTGCAGGTAAGTACATTAGGAACTTTGAATCATTTCAATTGCATGTATACTTTTCAAGTTATTGACAAATAGCTATTTCAAAAGTGGACACAGTGCAATTTTCACAGTTCCTGGGGGAGGTAAGTTTTTGTTAGTTTTACCAGGTAAGTAAGACACTTACAGGGTTCAGTTCTTGGTCCAAGGTAGCCCACCGTTGGGGGTTCAGAGCAACCCCAAAGTCACCACACCAGCAGCTCAGGGCCGGTCAGGTGCAGAGTTCAAAGTGGTGCCCAAAACGCATAGGCTAGAATGGAGAGAAGGGGGTGCCCCGGTTCCGGTCTGCTTGCAGGTAAGTACCCGCGTCTTCGGAGGGCAGACCAGGGGGGTTTTGTAGGGCACCGGGGGGGACACAAGCCCACACAGAAATTTCACCCTCAGTAGCGCGGGGGCGGCCGGGTGCAGTGTAGAAACAAGCGTCGGGTTTGCAATGTTAGTCTATGAGAGATCAACGGATCTCTTCAGCGCTGCAGGCAGGCAAGGGGGGGCTTCCTCGGGGAAACCTCCACTTGGGTAAGGGAGAGGGACTCCTGGGGGTCACTTCTCCAGTGAAAGTCCGGTCCTTCAGGGCCTGGGGGCTGCGGGTGCAGGGTCTTTTCCAGGCGTCGGGACTTAGGTTTCAGAGAGTCGCGGTCAGGGGAAGCCTCGGGATTCCCTCTGCAGGCGGCGCTGTGGGGGCTCAGGGGGGACAGGTTTTGGTACTCACAGTCGGAGAGTAGTCCGGGGGTCCTCCCTGAGGTGTTGGTTCTCCACCAGCCGAGTCGGGGTCGCCGGGTGCAGTGTTGCAAGTCTCACGCTTCTTGCGGGGAGTTGCAGGGTTCTTTAAAGCTGCTTCTTGAAACAAAGTTGCAGTCTTTTTGAAGCAGGTCCGCTGTCCTCAGGAGTTTCTTGTCGTCGTCGAAGCAGGGCAGTCCTCAGAGGATTCAGAGGTCGCTGGTCCCTTTGGAAGGTGTCGCTGGAGCAGAGTTCTTTGGAAGGCAGGAGACAGGCCGGTGAGTTTCTGGAGCCAAGGCAGTTGTTGTCTTCTGGTCTTCCTCTGCAGGGGGTTTTCAGCTAGGCAGTCCTTCTTCTTGTAGTTGCAGGAATCTAATTTTCTAGGGTTCGGGTAGCCCTTAAATACTAAATTTAAGGGCGTGTTTAGGTCTGGGGGTTAGTAGCCAATGGCTACTAGCCCTGAGGGTGGGTACACCCTCTTTGTGCCTCCTCCCAAGGGGAGGGGGTCACAATCCTAACCCTATTGGGGGAATCCTCCATCTGCAAGATGGAGGATTTCTAAAAGTTAGAGTCACCTCAGCTCAGGACACCTTAGGGGCTGTCCTGACTGGCCAGTGACTCCTCCTTGTTGCTTTCTTTGTTCCCTCCAGCCTTGCCGCCAAAAGTGGGGGCCGTGGCCGGAGGGGGCGGGCAACTCCACTAAGCTGGAGTGCCCTGCTGGGCTGTGACAAAGGGGTGAGCCTTTGAGGCTCACCGCCAGGTGTCACAGCTCCTGCCTGGGGGAGGTGTTAGCATCTCCACCCAGTGCAGGCTTTGTTACTGGCCTCAGAGTGACAAAGGCACTCTCCCCATGGGGCCAGCAACATGTCTCTAGTGTGGCATGCTGCTGGAACTAGTCAGCCTACACAGACAGTCGGTTAAGTTTCAGGGGGCACCTCTAAGGTGCCCTCTGGGGTGTATTTTGCAATAAAATGTACACTGGCATCAGTGTGCATTTATTGTGCTGAGAAGTTTGATACCAAACTTCCCAGTTTTCAGTGTAGCCATTATGGTGCTGTGGAGTTCGTGTTTGACAGACTCCCAGACCATATACTCTTATGGCTACCCTGCACTTACAATGTCTAAGGTTTTGTTTAGACACTGTAGGGGTACCATGCTCATGCACTGGTACCCTCACCTATGGTATAGTGCACCCTGCCTTAGGGCTGTAAGGCCTGCTAGAGGGGTGTCTTACCTATACTGCATAGGCAGTGAGAGGCTGGCATGGCACCCTGAGGGGAGTGCCATGTCGACTTACTCGTTTTGTCCTCACTAGCACACACAAGCTGGCAAGCAGTGTGTCTGTGCTGAGTGAGAGGTCTCCAGGGTGGCATAAGACATGCTGCAGCCCTTAGAGACCTTCCTTGGCATCAGGGCCCTTGGTACTAGGAGTACCAGTTACAAGGGACTTATCTGGATGCCAGGGTCTGCCAATTGTTGATACAAAAGTACAGGTTAGGGAAAGAACACTGGTGCTGGGGCCTGGTTAGCAGGCCTCAGCACACTTTCAATTGTAAACATAGCATCAGCAAAGGCAAAAAGTCAGGGGGCAACCATGCCAAGGAGGCATTTCCTTACACAACCCCCCCCCAAACGAAAGAGGATGAGACTAACCTTTCCCAAGAGAGTCTTCATTTTCTAAGTGGAAGAACCTGGAAAGGCTATCTGCATTGGCATGGGCAGTCCCAGGTCTGTGTTCCACTATAAAGTCCATTCCCTGTAGGGAGATGGACCACCTCAACAGTTTAGGATTTTCACCTTTCATTTGCATCAGCCATTTGAGAGGTCTGTGGTCAGTTTGAACTAGGAAGTGAGTCCCAAAGAGGTATGGTCTCAGCTTCTTCAGGGACCAAACCACAGCAAAGGCCTCCCTCTCAATGGCACTCCAACGCTGCTCCCTGGGGAGTAACCTCCTGCTAATGAAAGCAACAGGCTGGTCAAGGCCATCATCATTTGTTTGGGACAAAACTGCCCCTATCCCATGTTCAGAGGCATCTGTCTGCACAATGAACTGCTTAGAATAATCTGGAGCTTTTAGAACTGGTGCTGAGCACATTGCTTGTTTCAGGGTGTCAAAGGCCTGTTGGCATTCCACAGTCCAGTTCACTTTCTTGGGCATTTTCTTGGAGGTGAGTTCAGTGAGGGCTGTCACAATGGATCCATATCCCTTCACAAACCTCCTGTAATACCCAGTCAAGCCAAGGAATGCCCTGACTTGAGTCTGGGTTTTTGGAGCTACCCAGTCCAGAATAGTCTGGATCTTGGGTTGGAGTGGCTGAACTTGGCCTCCACCTACAAGGTGGCCCAAGTAAACCACAGTTCCCTGCCCTATCTGGCATTTGGATGCCTTGATAGAGAGGCCTGCAGATTGCAGAGCCTTCAAAACCTTCTTCAGGTGGACCAGGTGATCCTGCCAGGTGGAGCTAAAGACAACAATATCATCAAGATAAGCTGTGCTAAAGGACTCCAAACCAGCAAGGACTTGATTCACCAACCTTTGGAAGGTGGCAGGGGCATTCTTTAAACCAAAGGGCATAACAGTAAACTGGTAATGCCCATCAGGGGTGGAGAATGCTGTTTTCTCTTTTGCTCCAGGTGCCATTTTTAGTTGCCAGTACCCTGCTGTCAAGTCAAAGGTACTTAAGAATTTGGCAGCACCTAATTTATCTATGAGCTCATCAGCTCTAGGAATTGGATGAGCATCTGTCTTGGTGACAGAATTGAGCCCTCTGTAGTCCACACAAAACCTCATCTCTTTCTTTCCATCTTTGGTGTGAGGTTTGGGGACTAAGACCACTGGGCTAGCCCAGGGGCTGTCAGAGCGCTCAATTACTCCCAATTCCAGCATCTTGTGGACTTCCACCTTGATGCTTTCCTTAACATGGTCAGACTGTCTAAAGATTTTGTTCTTGACAGGCATGCTGTCTCCTGTGTCCACATCGTGGGTACACAGGTGTGTCTGACCAGGGGTTAAGGAGAAGAGTTCAGGAAACTGTTGTAGGACTCTCCTTCAATCAGCTTGCTGTTGGCCAGAGAGGGTGTCTGAGTAGATCACTCCATCTACTGAGCCATCTTTTGGGTCTGATGATAGAAGATCAGGGAGAGGTTCACTCTCTGCCTCCTGATCCTCATCTGTTACCATCAACAGATTCACATCAGCCCTGTCATGGAAGAGCTTAAGGCGGTTCACATGGATCACCCTCTTGGGGCTCCTGCTTGTGCCCAGGTCCACCAGGTAGGTGACCTGACTCTTCCTTTCTAGCACTGGGTAAGGGCCACTCCATTTGTCCTGGAGTGCCCTGGGAGCCACAGGCTCCAGAACCCAGACTTTCTGCCCTGGTTGGAACTCAACCAGTGCAGCCTTTTGGTCATACCAAAACTTCTGGAGCTGTTGGCTGGCCTCAAGGTTTTTGGTTGCCTTTTCCATGTACTCTGCCATTCTAGAGCGAAGGCCAAGTTCATAGTCCACTATGTCTTGTTTAGGCTCATGAAGAGGTCTCTCCCAGCCTTCTTTAACAAGAGCAAGTGGTCCCCTTACAGGGTGACCAAACAGAAGTTCAAAGGGTGAGAATCCTACTCCCTTCTGTGGCACCTCTCTGTAAGCAAAAAGCAGACATGGCAAGAGGACATCCCATCTCCTTTTGAGTTTTTCTGGGAGCCCCATGATCATGCCTTTTAATGTCTTGTTGAATCTCTCAACTAAGCCATTAGTTTGTGGATGGTATGGTGTAGTGAATTTGTAAGTCACTCCACACTCATTCCACATGTGTTTTAGGTATGCTGACATGAAGTTGGTACCTCTGTCAGACACCACCTCCTTAGGGAAACCCACTCTGGTAAAGATACCAATGAGGGCCTTGGCTACTGCAGGGGCAGTAGTCAACCTAAGGGGAATAGCTTCAGGATACCTAGTAGCATGATCCACTACTACTAGGATGTACATATTTCCTGAGGCTGTGGGAGGTTCCAGTGGACCAACTATGTCCACACCCACTCTTTCAAAGGGGACCCCCACCACTGGAAGTGGAATGAGGGGGGCCTTTGGGTGCCCACCTGTCTTACCACTGGATTGACAGGTGGGGCAGGAGAGGCAAAACTCCTTAACCTTCTGGGACATATTGGGCCAGTAGAAGTGGTTGACTAACCTCTCCCACGTCTTGGTTTGTCCCAAATGCCCAGCAAGGGGAATATCATGGGCTAAGGTCAGAATAAACTCTCTGAACGACTGAGGCACTACCACTCTCCTAGTGGCACCAGGTTTGGGGTCTCTGGCCTCAGTGTACAGGAGTCCATCTTCCCAATAGACCCTATGTGTTCCATTTTTCTTGCCCTTGGACTCTTCAGCAGCTTGCTGCCTAAGGCCTTCAAGAGAGGGACAGGTTTCTTGTCCCTTACATAGCTCTTCCCTTGAGGGTCCCCCTGGGCCTAAGAGCTCAACCTGATAAGGTTCAAGCTCCAAAGGCTCAGTTCCCTCAGAGGGCAGAACTTCTTCCTGAGAAGAGAGGTTCTCTTTTTCTGACTGTGTTGCAGTTGGTTTCCCAACTGACTTTCCTTTTCTCTTGGTAGGCTGGCCCATTTTTCCAGACTCCAGCTCTACTTTTTCACCCTGTGCCTTGCATTGTGCTCTTGTTTTTACACACACCAGTTCAGGGATACCCAGCATGGCTGCATGGGTTTTTAGTTCTACCTCAGCCCATGCTGAGGACTCCAGGTCATTTCCAAGCAGACAGTCTACTGGGATGTTTGAGGAGACCACCACCTGTTTCAGGCCATTGACCCCTCCCCATTCTAAAGTTACCATTGCCATGGGATGTGCTTTAGTTTGATTGTCAGCATTGGTGACTGTATAAGTTTTTCCAGTCAGGTATTGGCCAGGGGAAACCAGTTTCTCTGTCACCATGGTGACACTGGCACCTGTATCCCTCAGGCCCTCTACACTTGTCCCATTAATAAAGAGCTGCTGCCTGTATTTTTGCATGTTAGGAGGCCAGGCAGCTAGTGTGGCTAAATCCACCCCACCCTCAGAGACTAGAGTAGCTTCAGTGTGGACCCTGATTTGCTCTGGGCACACTGTTGCTCCCACTTGGAGACTAGCCATTCCAGTGTTACCTGGATTGGAGTTTGGAGTGGAACTTTTCTTGGGACAGGCCTTGTCTCCAGTTTGGTGTCCAGACTGACTACAGTTTCGACACCAGGCCTTTTTGGGATCAAAGTTTTTACCCTTGTACCCAGGATTGTTTTGTGAAGAGGCTCTGGGCCCACCCTGCTGTGCAGGTTTTTGGGGGCCTGTAGAAGACTCTTGACTATTTTTATTTTTGGCTGTCTCACCACCTTTCCCCTGGGGAGGTTTTGTGACCCCTTTCTTTTGGTCACCCCTGTGGAAGTTTTGGACACCCTAGTCTTGACCCAATGGTCCGCCTTCTTTCCCAATTCTTGGGGAGAAATTGGTCCTAGGTCTACCAGATGCTGATGCAGTTTATCATTGAAACAATTACTTAACAGGTGTTCTTTCACAAATAAATTGTACAGCCCATCATAATTACTTACACCACTGCCTTGAATCCAACCATCTAGTGTTTTTACTGAGTAGTCTACAAAGTCAACCCAGGTCTGGCTCGAGGATTTTTGAGCCCCCCTGAATCTAATCCTATACTCCTCAGTGGAGAATCCAAAGCCCTCAATCAGGGTACCCTTCATGAGGTCATAAGATTCTGCATCTTTTCCAGAGAGTGTGAGGAGTCTATCCCTACACTTTCCTGTGAACATTTCCCAAAGGAGAGCACCCCAGTGAGATTTGTTCACTTTTCTGGTTACACAAGCCCTCTCAAAAGCTGTGAACCATTTGGTGATGTCATCACCATCTTCATATTTAGTTACAATCCCTTTGGGGATTTTCAACATGTCAGGAGAATCTCTGACCCTATTTATGTTGCTGCCACCATTGATGGGTCCTAGGCCCATCTCTTGTCTTTCCCTCTCTATGGCTAGGATCTGTCTTTCCAAAGCCAATCTTTTGGCCATCCTGGCTAACTGGATGTCCTCTTCACTGGAGTTATCCTCAGTGATTTCAGAGTTGTTGGTCCCTCCTGTGAGGGAACCAGCATCTCTGACTATTATTTGTGGAGTCAGGGCTTGAGTAGCCCTGCTCTCCCTAAGTAGGACTGGAGGGGGGGAATTTCCCTCCAAGTCACTATCTTCATCCTCTGAGTTGCCACCCTCAGAGGGATTGGCCTTTTCAAACTCTGCCAAAAGCTCCTGGAGCTGTATTTTGGTAGGTTTGGGGCCTATTGTTATTTTCTTTAGTTTACAGAGTGACCTTAGCTCTCTCATCTGTAGATGGAGGTAAGGTGTGGTGTCGAGTTCCACCACAGTCACATCTGTGCTAGACATTTTGCTTCTAAAAGTTGGAATACTTTTTAAGAATCTACAACTAGTTCTAGGTTCTAATTCAAACTTTTACAAACTTTTAAACTCTAAATGAAATGCTAAACAGGATCTAACACAAGGCCCTAGCAGGTCTTTTAAGAATTTAGAAAACTTTTCAAATTGCAAAAATCAATTTCTAATGACAATTTTGGAATTTGTTGTGTGATCAGGTATTGGCTGAGTAGTCCAGCAAATGCAAAGTCTTGTACCCCACCGCTGATCCACCAATGTAGGAAGTTGGCTCTGTATGTGCTATTTCAAAGTAAGGAATAGCATGCACAGAGTCCAAGGGGTTCCCCTTAGAGGTAAAATAGTGATAAAAATAGATAATACTAATGCTCTATTTTGTGGTAGTGTGGTCGAGCAGTAGGCTTATCCAAGGAGTAGTGTTAAGCATTTGTTGTACATACACATAGACAATAAATGAGGTACACACACTCAGAGACAAATCCAGCCAATAGGTTTTGTATAGAAAAATATATTTTCTTAGTTTATTTTAAGAACCACAGGTTCAAATTTAACATGTAATATCTTGTTTGAAAGGTATTGCAGGTAAGTACATTAGGAACTTTGAATCATTTCAATTGCATGCATACTTTTCAAGTTATTGACAAATAGCTATTTCAAAAGTGGACACAGTGCAATTTTCACAGTTCCTGGGGGAGGTAAGTTTTTGTTAGTTTTACCAGGTAAGTAAGACACTTACAGGGTTCAGTTCTTGGTCCAAGGTAGCCCACCGTTGGGGGTTCAGAGCAACCCCAAAGTCACCACACCAGCAGCTCAGGGCCGGTCAGGTGCAGAGTTCAAAGTGGTGCCCAAAACGCATAGGCTAGAATGGAGAGAAGGGGGTGCCCCGGTTCCGGTCTGCTTGCAGGTAAGTACCCGCGTCTTCGGAGGGCAGACCAGGGGGGTTTTGTAGGGCACCGGGGGGGACACAAGCCCACACAGAAATTTCACCCTCAGCAGCGCGGGGGCGGCCGGGTGCAGTGTAGAAACAAGCGTCGGGTTTGCAATGTTAGTCTATGAGAGATCAACGGATCTCTTCAGCGCTGCAGGCAGGCAAGGGGGGGCTTCCTCGGGGAAACCTCCACTTGGGTAAGGGAGAGGGACTCCTGGGGGTCACTTCTCCAGTGAAAGTCCGGTCCTTCAGGGCCTGGGGGCTGCGGGTGCAGGGTCTTTTCCAGGCGTCGGGACTTAGGTTTCAGAGAGTCGCGGTCAGGGGAAGCCTCGGGATTCCCTCTGCAGGCGGCGCTGTGGGGGCTCAGGGGGGACAGGTTTTGGTACTCACAGTCGGAGAGTAGTCCGGGGGTCCTCCCTGAGGTGTTGGTTCTCCACCAGCCGAGTCGGGGTCGCCGGGTGCAGTGTTGCAAGTCTCACGCTTCTTGCGGGGAGTTGCAGGGTTCTTTAAAGCTGCTTCTTGAAACAAAGTTGCAGTCTTTTTGGAGCAGGTCCGCTGTCCTCGGGAGTTTCTTGTCGTCGTCGAAGCAGGGCAGTCCTCAGAGGATTCAGAGGTCGCTGGTCCCTTTGGAAGGCGTCGCTGGAGCAGAGTTCTTTGGAAGGCAGGAGACAGGCCGGTGAGTTTCTGGAGCCAAGGCAGTTGTCTTCTGGTCTTCCTCTGCAGGGGGTTTTCAGCTAGGCAGTCCTTCTTCTTGTAGTTGCAGGAATCTAATTTTCTAGGGTTCGGGGTAGCCCTTAAATACTAAATTTAAGGGCGTGTTTAGGTCTGGGGGGTTAGTAGCCAATGGCTACTAGCCCTGAGGGTGGGTACACCCTCTTTGTGCCTCCTCCCAAGGGGAGGGGGTCACAATCCTAACCCTATTGGGGGAATCCTCCATCTGCAAGATGGAGGATTTCTAAAAGTTAGAGTCACCTCAGCTCAGGACACCTTAGGGGCTGTCCTGACTGGCCAGTGACTCCTCCTTGTTGCTTTCTTTGTTCCCTCCAGCCTTGCCGCCAAAAGTGGGGGCCGTGGCCGGAGGGGGCGGGCAACTCCACTAAGCTGGAGTGCCCTGCTGGGCTGTGACAAAGGGGTGAGCCTTTGAGGCTCACCGCCAGGTGTCACAGCTCCTGCCTGGGGGAGGTGTTAGCATCTCCACCCAGTGCAGGCTTTGTTACTGGCCTCAGAGTGACAAAGGCACTCTCCCCATGGGGCCAGCAACATGTCTCTAGTGTGGCAGGCTGCTGGAACTAGTCAGCCTACACAGACAGTCGGTTAAGTTTCAGGGGGCACCTCTAAGGTGCCCTCTGGGGTGTATTTTGCAATAAAATGTACACTGGCATCAGTGTGCATTTATTGTGCTGAGAAGTTTGATACCAAACTTCCCAGTTTTCAGTGTAGCCATTATGGTGCTGTGGAGTTCGTGTTTGACAGACTCCCAGACCATATACTCTTATGGCTACCCTGCACTTACAATGTCTAAGGTTTTGTTTAGACACTGTAGGGGTACCATGCTCATGCACTGGTACCCTCACCTATGGTATAGTGCACCCTGCCTTAGGGCTGTAAGGCCTGCTAGAGGGGTGTCTTACCTATACTGCATAGGCAGTGAGAGGCTGGCATGGCACCCTGAGGGGAGTGCCATGTCGACTTACTCGTTTTGTCCTCACTAGCACACACAAGCTGGCAAGCAGTGTGTCTGTGCTGAGTGAGAGGTCTCCAGGGTGGCATAAGACATGCTGCAGCCCTTAGAGACCTTCCTTGGCATCAGGGCCCTTGGTACTAGGAGTACCAGTTACAAGGGACTTATCTGGATGCCAGGGTCTGCCAATTGTGGATACAAAAGTACAGGTTAGGGAAAGAACACTGGTGCTGGGGCCTGGTTAGCAGGCCTCAGCACACTTTCAATTGTAAACATAGCATCAGCAAAGGCAAAAAGTCAGGGGGCAACCATGCCAAGGAGGCATTTCCTTACACCGGCGCTAATTTTTTTGACGCAAAACTGCGTTAGCGCAGTTTTGCGTCAAAAAGTATAAATATGGGCCCAAATACTTCCTGCCAGAAGCTGCTCACCCCAGGACACTCCCATGCTGAATGAAAAAAGTCCACGTTCACAGCAGAGCATCGTCAACAGCAGAAATCATTACGGATTCCCATGTGGTGCAGCTGAACCCGTGTGTAATAAACCTGGTGAAGAAACTTGAAGTGAATCAGTCGGAGTCAGTAGTTCATGGAAAGGGCGCAAATGTGCGCACACCAGTAGTTCCAGCTAGCATCCGATAAAGGCGTACCCAGATCACGTTCCCACATCAACCATGAGCCAGGGCAAGTTGCCGGTGCCATTGAGTGTGTAACCTTGTATAGTCTAGTGACCAGTCAGTGTGATTTCGACAAGGTGTAAAGTGTTTCCAAAGCCTGAAACACCTTCGGCGCTGTTGGGAAATCAAGGTACTGGGCTCGAAGCACAGCCCGAAGCTGAAAATAAGTGTGCCCACAAAGGGGGGTATTTAATGTTCCCTGTAACACCTAGTCAGGAGCCTTAAATGTGTGCCAGCGTCACTAGTTATGGGGATCATGATCTGATCCAGAAGCGGCATAGAAGTTGCATAGAGAATAGCCGCTCCTGTTCTGCAACGTAGGTCGTGCCATGCCAGTACAGTGCATGCAACTGTATCTAGTCTAGCCCGTGGCCTCCGCAGAGGTAAATAGAGGACTCTCGACACTCGGCAGGGCCGCACCAAGTCATGCTCCGGGGCCGTGTAAGGTAATAACTGTATTGGGCGTATCCAGGAGTGTGCAAACTGTGCCTGGAAACAGTCGTAGTACAGGTCCATATCCGGCACCACAAGCCCACCATGCTCGAAAGGTAACATGAGTAATTCCCATGGCACTTGCGGCTGTCTGCCCCCCACACGAGAGAGATCAATAGTGAGTGCAATCTCCTCCTGAAACACCGAGTAAGCGGTATCTGGAGATTAGTGAATAAATAAAGACATTTTGGGAGGACCAGCATCTTAGTGATGGCGATCAGATCAGTGAGCGATAGTGGCAGGGAACTCCAGCAGTTAACTTTGTTCTCCAACCATGAAATCCCGCCGTAATTTTCTCCCCACAGCTCGTCCAACCCTCTTCATAGCCAGATCCATAAGTACCGTACGGGCTCTGTCGCTCAACACAGGGGACACTCTGAGGCGTGCAGTGGCCTCCGTCAGTGGTAGCACCACAGACTTTGCCCAATTAATTTTCATACCAAAGAGTTCTCTGAAGCAGGGAAATTCATGTATAATAGGATCTAGATTGGTCTGCGGATCTCGAAGATAAAGTGCCACATCGTATGCGTACATTGATACCAGAATGGTTTGGGGTGTGAAGGCTAAACCTCTGTGTGTGGTGCTGTTTGAGTCGCGAAGCCAATGGCTCCATCACCACCGCAAATAACAGCGGTGAAAGAGGGCATCCTTGACGGGTGCCTCTGAAAACGAGTTGGGCAAATAGTGCATAAAGGAATGGCCAATCTACTGAACGCTTTGGTAGCGTCCAGGAATATTGTCACCACATGGCTTTCAGGTTCAACCGACTGTGCCACTGAAAAATAAGTCTGCAGATTATGAGCAGTAGGCCTGCCAGAGATAAACAGAGATTGGTCTGGTCTGACGATGGTCGACAGCAGAGGGAGCAATCTGGATGTAATCAATTTATCCAGGATTTTATTGTCCACATTAATTAAGGACAATGGGCAATAGGGATCACATTTAACCAGGTCCTTACCAGGCTTGAGGATAGTTACCATTAGCACCTCATGAAGTGAGGGCAGGAGAAGGCCCGCTCTAGTGAATCTGCTCACATCTCTACGCGGCGCCAATGGTTTCGCATACTCCTTGTAAAACGCTGCTGTCAGGCCACCCACACCCGGCGCCTTATCTCCAGGAAGTCACTGGATAATCTGAACTATGTCATCTTCAGTAAAGGGGGAGTCAAGGAATTGTCTGTAGCCATCTTCCAGCCATACTAATTGGAGCGCATCAAAATGGTCAGTGTACGCTTCGTCACAGGAAGGAGAAATGGAGGAGTACAAAGTGGCATAGAAGGACTTCATTGTCTGATGAACTGCCGCCGTTCCCACCTGTAGTCCCATTTGCTCATCCTCCAACGCCACTATGAAGTCACTGACCTATGGTCTGTCGCCTTCCCCATATCGTCTAGCCTGTGTAGACTTCCCCAGGAATCCTCACGCTGCGCTGCATCTCTGTACTGGTCAAGGCACACTCTTGCCTCATCCAGGAGTGTGAAGTCGCCCCAGGCATATTAGCGTCTTTCCAAATAGTCTACTTTGGTCTCCCATACCTTGATCCTAAAAGCCTGGTCATGCAAGGCTCATGCTGTGAGTCACCACGGAAATGTATGCTGTACACCACCCTGGACCTGCATCTCCAAGAGCACAGGAATATGGTCCGAGAGTGTATGTGGGCAGTGCGTCACCTCTGTGGTCCAGGAGTCTACATCCCTGGTGGCAAGTCACATGTCTATGCGGCACCAGCTGTCGTTTGTGATGTTGATGCATGTACCCTCCTTATCATGTCTTTTTTAGACACGCCACAAGTCTACCAGATTATTTCCTGAGATAATGGAGCACAGTGCCGTGGTTGCAGCCAAATGTGGGGGCCTCGCTTCACTTCCGTGATCCAGCCATGGGTCTAATACAGCATTAAAATCACCCCCATAGGAGGGTGAGAGTTCTTAATGCCTTTACAAGGTGCCACACCTCTGTAAAGAATTTAGAATTATCCACATTCAGACCATATATCGACAACATGCGGAACAGGTGATCAAACAGCACACCCGACACCACTATGTAGCACCCCAGTGGATCACACAACACTGCCCCAGAGCACCACAGGAGCCCTTTAGGTAGTAGGTGGCTACATGACATTTTCCAATCCACCCAGCCCACAATTTGGTATCAGCTGTGAGGTGTACCTCCTGTAACATGCATATGCCAATCATGTAAGTATGCCGAAACCTGATGCACCTTTCGCATATCATTCAGCCTGCGGATACTCCATGACAGGCTTTTCAGTATGTTAAGGGTGTTATGCGGCAGCATGAAGACGTGTATTAACCATGTTCACTTATAGTTGTAGTGACATGTATATGGAGGATGTGAGTGCCCTGCAGAAAAAAGAAAGGAAACGTGATATAAAACACAGAAACATCAGGTAACAACCAGAAACACAACCTACCTCCCACCACCCACTCTGACCCCCCCATCATGTCAGATTTGTCGATCCCACCCATACAACACCCAGAAACTTTTCCCATATAGAAGGGAGTAAGAGAGCAATCGTGGACTCATCCCATGGGGCGGGCAGATGACCATAGATTCCCAACCCCCTCTAAGGAGAAGTTGGTTGGGGGGCAGGGAGAAAAAAGATATGGATCAGTGGGCCGACCAGAACCAGTAGCAGCCGCCGTCAGCCCTCTCAGGAATCCGCCTCCTCTCATGTTCAGTCAGGGTCATCAGCCTCTCTCAACAGCGAAGTTACAGCGTTTTTTTGGGAGTGTTTTCATAAATTCAGCAGCGTCGCTGGGTAAATAAAGGAGTATGTGGCAGCCGTTTGATGCAAGGATCTCTTCACCGGCAAAAATTCTCTGCATGTGGCCTGGACCGCGGGGGTATAGTCAGGAAAGATGGTGAGCGTGTTGTTTCGGTACATAATTGGGCGCTGTTCTCGAGTCAGGCACAGAACAGTGTCCCGATCTCTATAATTGAGTAATTTAGCCATAATTGGACGAGCCGGGGCACCGGCTGGAGGGCACGGACCCAGAGAGCGATGCACGCGCTCCACCACAAGTCCTCCATTCGCCCCATGGAGATGAATTCAGGACTCCCCCACAATTCAGAGGTTATTTCTTCTGGAGCGGGCCGCTAAGTTTTTGTTCTTGTTCCGAACAACTTCGAGTACCTTCTCCATCTGAAGGTGTCGATCATCAGAAGTATGTTGACCATCATCGAGATCTATTGTGCAACGTTCCAGTTGATTGAGCTTTGAATCATGGTACTCGGCCTTGTCCATGAGATGGTCCATCCAATCAGTAAGCTGAACAAGCTTGGAGTCTATTCCCAACAGACTTTGCTTCAATTCAAAGAACATGTCTTAAATCGACTCAGATTGGGTCACTTCCTTAGAAGACGGTTTCACATCGCTGTCATCCCCATATTGTCTACTGGAGGCTCCTCTCTTCTTACGAGTGTCAAATAAAAGGTTTGCCTGCTTATGGTCAGCCCTCCCCATGGTAATCACACAGTAAACGGCACATGAGCCTGTCCTATGTAGCAGGGCAAGAGACAGCAGGTTAGGATACACTGCCCATGTGCAGGCTGATAGAAAATGATCACACTGGATACTCTGGATAGGTGGCACCAGTCAGGGGCTCACCCCACCTGCCCGCACGTCCCTAGGGCTCCACCATCCAAGTCCCTAGGGACTACACACAGGGAGCCTGGAGTCGCAAGGTAAAGTTCAGCTGCATGTTCTGCCGGGCCCCATGTGTTAATATGATTGGTATCCTACTGCTGCAGCCCTATCATTTTTATAACATGGTCTACACATAATTGTAGTTATTCATAGATAGAAATGTCTGTTTCATTCTGGATGAAAATAGAGTTCTTGTCCTCCCCTTCTCTGTGAAATAGGTCCTCCTCTCTTAAGTTTTCTAAGGTTTATTTGTTTCCTATCATTTATTTGCCATCACTAAGCTACAAGTCCAGGTTCCTTTGGGATGTTTCCGATGTGCGTTTTCAGACATATGGGGACTGTTAGAGTTGCTCTAACAGAATGTGCAGAAACATACCATGGTAATAACGAGAGACCGAGTCACCATGCAGTCGATAAAGAAATAAATTCTTATGTACAACTGGTAGGGCGTTGCTCATCTCCCATCAGCAAGAGTAAAAACAATTGTATAGTACTCGGTTCAGATGTTACTGATTGGCTTCTCTTGTAAAGTACTCATCGCCCGGCTTGTCAGGTAACAATATTGTTGCAGCTTATACTCCAGTCAGTGTCTCCATTGTTCTCCTCCTGAGAAAGTCAGTATTACACCCATTACACCCATAATACTTACATTGTTACATTGAGCAAGAACAGCATCTTCCAGCAAGCGGTTCTCATGAGAAAGACTTTTAGCTATGACCACATTTGGCCAGTACAGTGGAGAATTACAATTTTAATTCTCTAAGCAGACATTTTATTAAATCCTAAGAAATACAGCTTGACGTGCGGCCATGCAACTAGGCCAAAACCTCCGCTAAGTTAAGGCCTACAATTAATATAGATAAGACATAATGCATAGCCCTTAATATGATGTACTATTACATTAATCGAACATAAGCTCCATATTTCATATTAATAAGCCATTAATATGTATACTTCGTGAACATTGACGGCCACTCACGTGGACACATTTTCAAATGCGTGCGTTATTTTTCTCTATGTTATTAAATTTTCTACGCAAATCAATTACTCAGAATACATGAATATTCATAAATATTTTTATTAAAACACATGCTCTAGTAGTAGTTCCATCGAGAATGTGTGGAATCCACAATACGAAAGAAGGGAAAACTAAGCTATCTTCTCTGAAATGTGCAATCCAGCATTGCTTTAGCACAGAAAATGTGTTATTTTTAAAATGCCTTCAAACATGGATGTGAATATACTGGGCAAGAGAAACATAGCTGCTTTTCAAGAGGAAAATTTAAAAATAATCAAGATGGTTGAGTCTATGCATGTGCATTGATTGTTGACATGTTTGCAGTTTATATCTCCATGTCCTACCAATACACATCTTGGATGGAATTGTCATATATCACAGTAGGATGTTTTCCAACTGTTCTGAAAATCAACCATTGACTGGTAAATTGGAAGGACCACCTCAAGATCAAACTGAGTGATGTTTTTAAGAAGTTTGTAATTGACTGCACCCTACCAATCAGGGCTGATTATGACTACACCTCATTGGACAGTCTCAGACAGTTTGGTCCTCCTAAATTGGATCCGTATGCAGACCTTACTTTGAAAATTGCCCTTGACACATACTCATAACAAAGAGAATAAAGTCTGTGCTGTCTCCATGAAATAAGGCCATTTTCCCTCCTAATCAATACCATTATTCCCTTATTTTAAAGCAGCTTGATACCTCCCGTGGAAGATACAGTTTTATCCAATTTCATCCACAGGATTGTTTTATGATGGGCTATTGCCTACAAAGGAACCTTCAAAGTTCGGGTGTGTACATTGCCAGGAAACTTACTCTGAGCTCGTAGTCTCCAGATATGAGGGCAACATATAAAAGGTCCAATATCTGAGTCCCTTTCCATGTCTTCCACTTCACCGAAGTTGAACATACTGTGTTCAGCCTGTCAGGAACAGATACCCAACATCCGGTGTATTCCCACCTCCAAGCAAAAAAGGCCTTTTTTTATTAACTCCATGTGAAAGTATGATCTCCCCTTTCTTCTGTAACTCTTAAATATAGGTGCCATCTTGGTAGGTTGCAGGTGTCAAATGCGAAAGAGCATGGATTATCTTCTTTGTGCACTGAGGCTAAAGCTGTGAGTAGCCTTATACATGTTGAGCTGTTCCAGTGATGAAGCTGGCATAGTACTTATGGATATAGTTCCAGGCACATAAAAATGTGCGCCTGCATTAATTTCAGCAAAAGTTATTAAGTTAGAAAAACAATTGCATGCTATGGGGCTATTTTTATATTCAGCAGTGAAGTCCTGAATCCATACATAACAGGAGGGGCACGTCCTGTTTGCGTGTTTCCTCAGAAGCACAGGCAAAATCATCTTATCATACTATGCCTCAGCGTCCTGTGCTATCTAACTGCTATCTAATTGCTAGTAGGGTGTCTTAGGATTTTCACATCTTCTCTGATTGGTCTCCATGTCATGTACAGCTCTTTAGCCTATTCAGGAAGAAGCTTCACTGGCCCTCTGTTTCTTTCTCTCTACCAGCAATGCATGCTGGAAACAGAATGGGATCATAGTTTATTGGTGAGCAGAAATACACCTTCCTTGTTCTGCCTTCTTATGGCCTCGGGAAGTCTTAAGACCCTTGGGTGTTCTCAATGATTTGCACTTTCCTGTCTGCCACCCATCTCTCGTTCTTCACTCAAAATAAGAATAACTTTTGATGGAATATTAAAATAGGAATGGAAATAATTAAATTAGTTCTTCAAAAGAGATCTGGTTGTTTATTTTTCCCGCTATTTTTTTGTGGCAAGGAAATGTTTCACTCTTGTCCACAGTCTCGTGACCAAGCTGTCTCTCCAACCCAGGTACTTGTGAATACTGGTTGAGCCTTTTAGGTCTCAAGAACGCCTATTTCAATATCCAGCAGCCTCACAGAAAAGTGTCCTTGATCTGTGATAGGCTGCAGACTTCCTGCCTTTCAACCTGAGCTCAGCTTCGGTGTCTCAACAAAGGTGATGATAGGGGTTGCGGCATTGCTGAAGCAGCATTGCATGCATAGCTACAATTGACTGGTCAAGTGATAGTCAGTGCTATGTCACCTCTTCAATACATTTACTTTACATCTTCCTTACGTTTTGACCTGGGGGCTACCATTTTATGTGAAAAAGTCTTCTTTGTTCTTTTTTTAACCATTAGGGTGCACAGGAAGAGCTGGTCTCGCCCTCAGCAGTGGTAGTGCTCCCCCAGATGTCCAAGCACCACCCTCCCCTGGGCAGAGATGGAAGGGGAATCGCTTCCCCTTCCACCCCACACTGGCCCCTCCCATAGCGTTTGACATCAGCGCGGATCAGAGGCCTTCGCCTCCGTGCTGGAAGCTCAGCTTCCTGCGCCGATCGAAGGAGAAATGCAAAAGCATTTCTCCTCCGATCACGTGGAGGGGGCAGAGAGGTATGAAAGGAGAGAAAAGGCATTTCCTCTCCTTTCATGTCTCTCTGAGCATTGTCTGCTGCCCGATCATGATGCGATCGGGCAGCAGAAATGCCACTAGACACCAGGGAATTTTTCTATTTTTTTGTGTTTATGAAATAAGGGGAGCAGCCCCTTGGGCAAGGGCTGCTCCTCAGGGGGTCAATTTATTTCTAGGCTATTTCTGCCGCCCTCTGGGGGCAGATCGGCCTATTATAATTAGAAACCCATAGACACCAGTTTTTTTTTTGTTTTTTGTTTTATTTTTTTTTATATGTGGGGAGCGACCCCTTAGGCAAGGGTCGCTCCCCTGGGGCAAAATTAATTCTAGGCCATTTCTGACCCCCTTGGGGACAGAACGGCCTATTTTTATTAGGCCATTCTGATGGATACACCTACCTGTGGATTCCTCACCTAAAGAATTCTCCCCTCGCGCCAGCCTCGACGAATATTTCTTCTAGCTCTGTACGTCGACGATGACGTCACAATCGCCCGACTCCACGCGACGACGTATGACGTCATCTAGCCAATAAGAAGGCCTCGTCGACGTGCAGACGTCAGTTCCCTTTTTTCCGTGCCTCCAAGTAACGTTTTTTCTTTGAGGCTCACAGGGAGCTACAGTTGCGTATCGACGGTTAAAATGTCACAACCAAGAAAACCCGGTTTTAAGCCTTGTAACCAGTGCGGGGGTCTAATGTCGGTTACTGATCCCCATGAGAATTGCCTCTGGTGCCTTAGCTCCGACCATGAGGTCGAGTCATGCAGCTCCTGTCAGCGCATGAACCCTAAGGTGCTTAAGGAAAGAGAGGCTAAATTATTCTTGGCCTGTTCCAAGAAAAAGGAGAGGCGTCATCGGAGAGAGTCCTCTTCAAGATCTTCAAGGGCTCATCATCGCCATGGAGACTCTCGGCGCCGTCACGACTCCCGGTGCCGATCGAGTAAAGGACGGTCCAGGTCCAGAACGGCATCTCCGTCAGCTCGGCGCTGTCCGATGTGGGATATAAGCCCGACCGTCACTCCTCCACCTCCTATGACCCCAACTTCACCTGGGTCGGTTTTCGAGGTAGAGCCTCTTCAGGGGCCGGAGGGTTCTCCTAGCCAGGAGTTGCCTGGCCCATCTTCGACGTCTATGCCGGTGCCGGTGCAACAGCAATATCCGGCTTTCCCGGCGCCGGGTACGGATCCTGCAGCTTTTTTGAATGCCATGTTTAACATTTTTTCCACCATGGTGCCGGGTGGAGGACAAGCAGGTCCGACGTCTTATAAGTCGACGCCTTTTATGCCATTTTTGTCTGCTGCAGTCGAAGTGGCGCCAATGCCCTTGACGTCGCCCAGGAGACCTGCAACACCTTCTACGGCGCCGATGGATTTGCCTCGGATCCAGTCCACAGTCAAGGTTCCTGTGGAGCCGGAGGGTCCGGCGTCGGATGGATCCGAGGTTCAGCACCAACGAAGATCTTCGGCCGACGCCTTATTGACGCCGGGTCTCGAATCTAGACTTTGATCCAGACGTCTAGCTTTGCGCCTTCTGGAGGAGGAAAAGTACAGCAGACAACACCTGGAAGAGGGTGAAATCTTGGAGCCTTCCGGTGACTTTCAAGGACTGGATACTGCAAGTGGCATCAATACTTCCCATGAGTGGGATCTGGCTTCCCCTGGGGAGTACACTGAGGAAGCTGCATCTTTTCATGCAGTAATACGGAAGGCTGCAGACTTCTTTGATCTTCCTCTTCCTGCTGCAGAGGTGAAGAGGAACCTTTTGACGGAGGTGTTACATCCAACTTCTGTATCGGCAGAGCCTCTCTTGCCTTTTAATGAGGCTCTTCTAGACCCTATCAAAGACATTTGGAAGAAACCTGTGTCTTCAGCAGCTGTCAACAGAGCGGTAGCACGACGCTATCGGGCGGCACCAGGTGACCCTGTCTTCCTCCGCAAGCACCCGACACCGGAGAGCTTAGTAGTTCAGGTCTACTGTTCTTCCAGGTCCTCTCCTGGCTCGTTTCCCAGAACCCCTGTGGACAGGGAATCGAAGAAAATGGACCATTCTGCCAAAAAGGCCTTTTCTTCATGTAGTATGGCCTTAAAGTCAACCAACGCAACCTGCATTTTGGTCCGTTATATTCATGCCCTTGTGGAGGAACCAAAAGGCCATCCAAACTTGTCACAGGAAGTGTTACAATTGCTGACGGACGCTCAGGCGACGGCGACCCAGGTGATCCAGTCTGGGTTAGACACTTCGGACTCAGTGGCAAGAGCGATGGGCACGTCCATAGTTTCCAGACGACAATCTTGGCTGCGTTCGTCTGGCTTTTCATCGGATGTGCAGGCCACTCTCCTGGATCTGCCCTTTGATGGTGAAAAACTCTTTGGAACAAAGGCAGATTCTGCTCTTGAACGATTTAAAGAGAGCAGAGCCACAGCAAGGTCGCTAGGACTTCAGTCAACTGCCTCCTCCTCCTTTAGGTCTTATAGGAGGTTTAGGGGTTTTGGATGTGGCACCTCCTTTCGTGGCAGATTCCAAGGACCACAACAAACTGCAAGCTCCCTGCCATACAGATCCTTCAGGGGCAGGGGCAGACTCCGTACAAGAAGAGCCACCCAGCATCACTCTGCCTCTTCCGCTGGAGGGGTGCAGCAGGGAAAGCAACCTTAGTCCTCCACCACTCCCTGTCCACTTGTCTCCGGTAGGGGGAGACTTGAACATTTTCTTCCGAAGTGGAAGTTTATAACAACAGACTCTTGGTTCATCGACATTGTGAAGAGGGGGTATGCTCTTCCCTTTCGGGAGTTTCCTCCTCCCTTCCCTCCCCGCCCATCCTTCTGTTCGGAAGACCATCTTCTGTTACTACAACAGGAGGTGTTATCCCTATTGGCAAAAGGCGCAGTAGAGTTGGTTCCCGAGCAGGAGAGGGGTCAGGGCTGTTATTCAAGGTACTTCCTGATCCCGAAAAAGGATGGTCGGTTAAGACCAATTCTGGACTTGAGGATTTTGAATTGGTTCCTCAGGCAGGAAAAGTTCAAAATTCTGACCCTTTCACATGTTCTTTTGGCGTTGAACGAAGGAGATTGGATGGTGTCTGTTGATTTGCAGGACGCATATTTCCATATTCCGATCCTCAAATCGCACAGGAAGTATCTCCGGTTTGTGGTGGGATCACAGCATTATCAGTTTGCAGTCCTCCTGTTTGGTTTTACTTCAGCACCTCGAGTCTTCACAAAGGTGATGGCGGTGGTAGCGGCAGAGCTCAGAAGAAGGGGGATAGCGGTGTTTCCCTATCTGGACGATTGGTTGATCAAAGCCAAGACTCCGGAGCTCATGCAGCGTCATCTCCAGTCGACAACTCAATTGTTGTACGACCTGGGTTTTTCAATCAATGTGCCCAAATCTCACCTGGAGCCCTCTCAACGCCTCCTGTTCATAGGGGCAGTATTGGACACGACATTGAATCGGGCCTTTCCTCCGCCCCAGCGGGTTCAGGACATACAGGCGTTGAGTCCAATGTTTCAAAATGGAGCGGTAGTTCCAGTCCTCAAGGTCCTTTGTCTGCTTGGTCTGTTTGCTTCTTGCATACTGCTGGTCACTCATGCACGCTGGCACATGAGGGCTCTTCAGTGGTGCGTCCGCAGGCAGTGGTTTCAGCACAAAGGAGATCTCGAGGAATCAATAAATATCTCCAGAGACACTGCAGTGGATCTTGAGTGGTGTGCAGCGGTCGACAACCTGTCACAAGGAAGGCCGTTCTCGCTACCGCCACCAGTGGCCACAGTGGTAATGGATGCTTCCACTCTAGGGTGGGGAGCTCATCTGGGGGACCTGGAGGTCAAAGGCCTTTGGCCTCCAGTGGAACAGAGATTTCACATCAATCTGTTGGAATTGCGGGCAGTACATCTGGCTCTCAATGCCTTCCTCCCTTCCATTCGCAGTCAGTCAGTCCAGATCCTAACGGACAATACTACAGCGATGTGGTATATAAAAAAGCAGGGAGGAGTGGGACCGTATCTTCTCTGCAGAGAAGCTCTTCGACTCTGGTCCTGGCTTCAGGATCACAAGATCTGCTTGGTAGCACATCATTTGGCTCTGAACATGCGTGCGGACGTTCTCAGTCGACGCAACTCGGTCGACCATGAGTGACGTCTTCATCCAGATCTGGTGCTGTACATCTTCCAGATGTGGGGATATCCACAGAGAGATCTGTTTGCAACTCAGGAGAATGCGCAGTGCCCGTTATTTTGCAGCCTCCAGTATCCGGTGCAAGGAGCTTTGGGGGACGCGTTTCAGATGTCCTGGAAGAGTCAGTTGCTTTACACGTTTCCTCCCATACCCTTGATTCCTCGAATTCTGAGGAAGATCCGCCAAGACCGAGCCCAGGTCATCTTAATAGCCAAGAAGGGTGTGGTATTCAAACCTTCTCCAACTCTCTGTGCCCACCGCTCCGTCTCCCTTACAGGGTGGACCTCCTCTCGCAGTCGCAGGGGCAGATTCTACACCCCCACCTCCAGAGCCTGCACCTTCATGTCTGGAGATTGAACGGGGCAATCTGAGTGCTTTTTCTCTCCCACCAGAAGTGGCGGATGTTATTTTATTGGCCAGGTGACACTCCACCAAATCGATCTATGCAAGTCGTTGGGCTAAATTTGTATGTTGGTGTGGAGAGAACAGAATTGATCCCTTAAAGGCTCGTTTGTCTGACATATTGTCATTTGCTCTTTTCCTGTCGCAGAAAGGTTGTGCGGTTGCCACAGTCAAGAGTTATTTATCTGCACTGTCGGCTTTTCTGTGCCTTCCTGATCAGCCTTCCTTATTTAAGTCTCCTATTGTTTTAAGGTTTGTTAAGGGGCTTACTAACAAATTTCCACCATCACCATTTGTTATGCCTCAGTGGGACCTTAATTTGGTATCAACATTTTTAATGGGGTCCCCATTTGAGCCGATGCATTCTTGCTCTTTGCGGTTGCTAGTTCTCAAGACTGTGTTCCTGGTGGCCATAACATCGGCCAGAAGGGTCAGTGAGCTTTCAGGCTCTTAGTGTAGAGCCCCCATACCTTTCTTTCTATAGAGACAAAGTGGTGTTAAGGACCAAGGCGGCTTTCCTCCCAAAGGTTGTTACACCCTTTCACTTGTGGCAGTCTATTACTCTCTCTTCCTTTTACCCTCCACCTCATCCATCCAAGGAGGAAGAGAGGCTCCACCGTCTGGATCCACGAAGAGCGCTGAGCTTCTATGTCGACAGGACGAAGGAGTTCAGGCAAGATGATCAGCTCTTCGTTGGATACGTGGGGAAGAGGAAAGGTAGAGCTGTCCACAAGAGAACGCTATCCAGGTGGGTCATTCTATGTATTAAAATTTGTTATTCTTTGGCGAAGAAAGAACCACCTGTGGGGCTTCGTGCCCATTCCACCAGAGCTAAGGCTGCTTCTTCGGCTTTGGCTAGGGGTGTTCCTGTGGCTGACATCTGCAGGGCGGCCACTTGGGCGTCCCCCCATACTTTTGTCAACATTACTGTTTGGAATCTGAGGTTAGGAGGGATGGCCATTTTGCTCGCTCGGTGCTGCAGGATTTCTTGGTTTGACCATTCGGGCACCCACCTCCGGAGGTAGTACTGCTTTGGGACTCTATTCTTTAGGTGAGGAATCCACAGGTAGGTGTATCCATCAGAAGAATAAGTTACTTACCTTCGGTAATGCTTTTTCTGGTGGATACAGTAACTACCTGTGGATTCCTCATGGTCCCACCCGCTTCCCCGTTGCCTGACTGGTCATACCATGAAATCCATGGGTGAGCATCCTTTGTCTTGTATATATGTATATACCTGGCTTATGTAAATAGTTGGGGCATGTATATATGGTTCAAGGAACACATGTTTGGACTTGTTTGACATATTTTCCTTTCATATAGAGCAATTATTGCTGTTACCTGACTTTATCTTTATCTTTATTATAATAAATGTTGTAATTTCATGCCATTTGTTGTGACTATGTTCCCTTTAAGGTCACTGTTCACCTGTTCACCTCTTAGGCACGTAAAAAATGGTGATAACTGGCGTCTGCACGTCGACGAGGGCTTCTTATTGCCTAGATGATGTCATACGGCGTTGCGTGGAGTCGGGCGATTGTGATGTCATCGTCGACGTGCAGAGCTTAAGAAATTTCAGTCGAGGCTGGCGCGAGGGGAGAATTCTTTAGGTGAGGAATCCACAGGTAGTTACTGTATCCACCAGAAAAAGCGTTACCTAAGGTAAGTAACTTATTCATCTGCCCCCAGGGGGGGCAGAAACCACTAGACACGGGTCACACCCCGGCGGGCGGCAAATTTGTTTTATGCCATTTCTGCCCCTTTGGGGGCAGATCAGCCTGTTGTAACTAGGCCAATCTGCCCCCAAGGGAGGCAGAAACCACTGGACACTAGGGATTTTAATTTTTTGCATCAATTTCACGCGAGGGGAGCGACCCCTTAGGCAAGAGTCATTCCCCTGGGGAGAAAATTTATTTTAGGCCATTTCTGCCCCCCTTGTGGGCAGGTCGGCCTATTTTTATTAGGCCAATCTGTCCCCAAGGGGGGCAGAAACTACTAGGCACCAGTGATTTTTTTGTGTCAAATTCACGCAAGAGGAGCAAGGGTTGGCAAGGGTTGCTCCCCTTGGGGGGCAAATTTATTTTAGACCATTTGTGCTTGCCTTGGGGGCAGATCAGCCTATTTCTATTAGGACGATCTGCCCAGGGGGGCAGAAACCACTTAGGCACCAGGGATTGGTGTGTGTGTGAGAGTTTTATTTTGGGGGGGGGCAGCCCCTTGGGCAAGGGTCGTTCCCCATGGGGGCACATTACTGTTGGCCATATCTGCCCCCGCCCACCCCCCCCTTGGGGGCAGATGGGCCTAAGGGGGGCAGAAAGCCCACCAGAGATCAGGGAAGATTTTTTTTTCAAAATAAGAGGGTGGGGGTATGTGCTGCTTTACTCTTCAGAATATCAAAACTATGCACTTCAGGATATTTTAAGGCACAATGTAAAGCAATCACTCTCAAACACCTTCGTAAGTAGAATAATCAAGTTTATTTAAGGGGCAAGTTCTCAGCTAGCAAAACTAAACCACACTAATATATATATATATATATACATCAGGAGAATAACATGAGAATAATGATAAAGATATAAGCACTCTGTGAATAATTGCAAGAGTAAGTGCATATAATACAAGCACACACAATATGCCTCAATGCTCAATAGCATGAAAATGACTGCAAGAATAAGTGCATATTACGCGCGCACACACAATATACTTCAATGCTCAATAGCATGAAAATGACTGCAAGAATAAGTACATATTACGCGCGCACACACAATACACTTAATACATTGAAAAGCTTCACCGAAAAGAGCGTCTGCATCCCTCCGCCGTACGCAAAGCTGGGGAACCCAAATCAGCTAGCACAGGGAGCCTCTGTTCGGGACAATCAGTCCTCCTGGCGTTGCGTCCAACCCAGAAGAGAGTTCCTAAACCAGCCCATCCAGGCCCCCAACTTTTATAGTATTTACTAACTCCCAGGAGTCTTTTCTAGAAAAAGACCCCCTCCTTTACAAATTGTGCAATCGGCGGTACCTTGTTCACCCTTCGAGACGTCTCCTCAGAACGGGCCAAGTTCCCAGGAGAGGACTCCAAGGTGAAGCTTGCATTCCTCCTTGTGCACAGGCAGCTTGCATTCCTCCTTGTGTACAGGCGCATCCCCCTGTTGTTCTAACTGATAGCTCGTGGAATGTAAATAGCGCCCTTCGTACCAGGCAGATGGAGCGAAGTTGAGCAGAAAAACACCCCACCCTTCAGCTTGCCGAAGCTTGTGGAAAAACACAGAACAGTGCCTTACGCACCGAACCAGACTCGACAAAATGGAGTCGTGAACCAAAATGGAAGCGAAGGCCAATGAAAGCAGAGGCCAATGGTCCACACTCTGCACCACTGTTTACCTTGCACGTAGTGCTGCCACATGCACGTAGTGCATGTAGCAATACATTTCCACCCTTGGACCATTTGGCCAACTTACAACTAAGTATATCCTATAAGCTGAAATGGCAATGCTCTTGGGCGACACTGAGATAGAAGGTTAGGCACACACTGAATACAACAACATAATGAAATTAAAATAACTGTTATGATAATGATTACACCAAAGATATAACGCAGTTGGCCTAAATTAGGCAGCCATCCAAAAGCCCAATCCCACCACCCCTTGTCAACATCCTGCTGCACCCCCTTCACCAACTTATGCAGGGCCTCTATGTGGGAGTTGATTGATATGGAGTGGTCGGATAAATTGAAGCAACATAATCCTTCAAAATCACTGCAGCCATGGTTGTGTTTAAGCAGTAAATGATCAATAGCAGCGCGATTCTGCAAAGCAGCTCTTCTAATTCCCTGTACATCTAATAACAGCTCAGCTAAGGCAGCTGATGTATAGTTAATATTCTTGACTACTAAACATGCAAGTTTATTAATAACTCTGGTATTATATACTGCAAGTCCTGGCACCCCTACGATAGAACCAGCTAAACTAACATATTCTGTTTTGGACAGCAATGAAATTTCAGAATCACAGTCCGTAGGTAATTGAATAGTGTCTCTGGTATAGCGAGGGTGTAGAGCAGTATCCATAGGAAACATGAGAAAGCCTAAGCGTGACCAGGCACAAGGCCCTCCGGTTAGATTGGCTGGAATATAAGTAAAAGAAAGATTACCACAAGAAAAGAGCCAACCTTTAGGCAACTTAACATTTTGAATGTGGCTGGCAGCAGGCACCACATGTTGGCAAAACATCGAATTATTTACATTCAAACAGGTTAGGTCATTCCGTGAGTGGCACAACGTCCGTTGTGCAGCAGTTAAGTTTTTGTCTCTTTTCTCCAATTTGAGCTGAGCACATTTACCTATTTTCATAGGATCACAGGTCAATGAATAGCACACATCCCCATTTGAGATGTTAAACGTAAGTATAGATGTCATGTTCCTCCACAACCGCCTTCCCACCTCCGGGCAATGACGGCAGTACTCATAGAGTGACAGATGGGAGCGAACGTCACTCACATCCACCATTCCATCCTGGTTTGTATTGTTAAAGATGTGTAATAATACAGCAGCAGGAGTGGGCACTGCCACTAGACAAGTGGTAATCAAATCTTGAACGCTTTGCATGTTACTCATACAGAAGTGAGATATATTCAGCACTTCCTGCGCTAGATGAATCCAAACATTGTTCGGTTGATGCAGCAGCGTTGGCATCTGCGGCTGACGGTTGAATTTTTGGGCTATGAGCCCCTCCCGCTCCCCGGTGGAGTCTCCCGAACGGGCTCCATACACCACACTCATGGCACAGGCACTCCACAGGATGATCTGAAAAGAACAAAGGACAAAACACGTATTATCATTCTCGAAGATAGCATTTGTCAGCGGGAACATGTTCCCATTTGTCTTGACCAGGTCGCATAACTACCAGGACATTGTCTGGTCCAGTGGCGATGACATCAGCGGGTTGAGGAGGGTTATTTGGGGATTCAATCCACACTTTGGCCCCTGGGTTCTTGTCAGTAGATCCGAACCCTCCTTTGCCTCTCACAGTGAGAAGAGCTGGGGCGCTCCCCTTCTTAACAACACCTCCATAAACCGGCATAATGACAATTTGGACAACGCGATCACCAGGTTGCACCACTAGGTCTGTGTCACCACTGTTCAAGAGAATGACTTTCAACTCGCCTTGGTAGTCTGCATCTATCACGCCTCCTAAAACTTGGATGCCCCTCAAGGCAAGCCCAGATCAAGGGGCGATCAGACCGTAATGCTCAGGGGGAATCTGAATTCCCACCCCAGTTTCAATCAGAGTGATGTCTCTAGGTTTCAATCGATGCATGTGTAAAGCATGTAAGTCAAGTCCTGCAGATTCTGGTGTAGCTCGATATGGGGCCAAAGCTCCTGGAGCTGTTTCCCAATACACAATGGTATTGCTCGTTGTAAACGGATTAATCTGTAAAGCAGGTGTTAGCATTCTCATGAGAGGTGTCTCGGCATTTGTTAGGGGTCGGTTGTTCAAAATTTGCAAAGCATCATACAAATTATCCCTCCACCCCTTCAGTGTCCCATCATTCAGTTTACGCAATTGTTCTTTCAGCAACCCATTCATTCTCTCAATCAGTCCCGCTGCTTGTGGGTAGTAAGGTATGTGAAAAATCCACTCAATATTGTGTTGTGCACAATAGTCCTGCACTAGTCTGCCCTTGAAGTGGCTGGCGTTATCACTTTGAATCTGGAGTGGCACTCCATAGTACAGAATCAACAGATCTAATGTTTTCAGGGTGCTCTGCTGAGTTGCGCGCTTGCAGGGAAAGGCTATGAGATAACCAGAGTAAGTGTCTACCACAGTGCAGGCATACTGACACCCTCTGCTCACTGGCATTGGTCCAATGTAATCAATCTGCCAAATCTGTCCTGGCAATTTACCTCTACCTAGCTGGCCTCTCACCACCTGTGGGACCGGACTGTGCTGTGCATGCTGACAAATGGGACATTCAATGATCGCTGTTTTAATCAAATCTAGGGGAAGATGCATCCCTCTAATCTCAGCCCACCTGTGAGTAGCCTTTTCTCCAAGATGTCCGCATTTCTGGTGTGCCCATTTAGCCATTCCCACCAAATCAGAACTCTGCGCCTCCACTTCAGCCTCTTGAATCTTGGCTCGATCGTCTGCAAGACAATTGAACCATCGGTCTAATGAATCAGTTGGACAGTGAGCGTCCACATGATAGACAGTCACGGTGCTTTGAGGTAACATTTCCCAGATCTCCTGCCATAACTCCTTCCCCCATACCTCTTTGTTATGGATTTTGTACTGATGTGCATGCCACGTGGGAAGCCAAGTAGCTAACCCATTGGCGGTAGACCAGGAATCTGTATAAATGTGACATTTTCCGGGTAGCTCCTGTTTTAAAGCCTGATACACGGCATAAAGCTCTGCATACTGGCTACTTTTTCCCTGTCCTGTAGTTGTCAAAAGCTTCTTGGTAACAGGATTATAGGACACTGCCTTCCAGTGCCTTTTCGCTCCAACATATTTTGCTGAACCATCTGTGAACCACACATGTTTTTTGTCATCTGCAGACAAGTCTGCGAACGGCTGGCCCCACCCTACTGGGGATTCACACACTGAAGGTACATCATGCAACATTTCGGAATTCTCCACTGGAGCCTGCGCTACCTGCTCATGCAAAACGGCGGTCCCTTTTGGACCCGCTCGTGCCCTGTCCTGGACATACCATTTCCATTTTATAATGCTGGCTTCTTGCGCATGTCCAATTCTATGAGTTTTTGGGGAACTCATCACCCACTGCATGATGGGAATTTCAGGCCTTAAAATCACATTGTCCCAGTGTAATTTGCTCAGTATCAACCAGGGCCCAATAGCAGGCCAGCAGCTGCTTCTCAAAGGGAGTATACCGCTCTCCTGCCTCAGGTAACTTCTTTGTCCAAAATCCCAGGGGCACCCTCTTTCTTCCTTGTTTTTGCCATAAACTCCAATTGGCATACTGCCCCTGGACTGTCACATTCAACTCAATGTCTCCCTCTCGAATCGGCCACAAATCCAAAGCATGCTGAATGGCGTCTTTCGCCAATTCAAACGCGCGCTGCTCCTGCTCTCCCCATTCAAACGCATTTTTCTTTTGTGTAACTTTGTACAATGGGGCCAAAATCTGAGACAAATGGGGTATATGTTGTCTCCAATACCCGAATAGTCCAATAAAACTCTGGGCTTCCTTCCGATTTCGCGGTACTGCGAATTCCTTAATCTTTTGTTTCACTTTTGGCAACACTTCTCTGTGTCCCTGATTCCACTGAATGCCCAAAAATTTCACGCTCTGAGACGGTCCCTGCACTTTCTCGGGGTTAATCTCCCACCCTTTATTCTGCAAATGTTCCACCACCCTGTCTAGCTGAATTTGCACCTGTTCTTGCGTCTCTCCCTGCATCATCACGTCATCTATATAGTGAGAAATTTGCACTCCAGGAACCACTGGTACTTCATCCAAATGCTCTGCCACCAGCCGGTGGCAGATAGTGGGGCTATGTAAATACCCCATGGGTAATCTACAGAAGGTGTACTGACGCCCCGCCCACTGGAATGCCAGCTGAGGCTGGCTCTCAGTAGCTATTGGTATCGTAAAGAAGGCATTGGCAATGTCGATGGTTGCATACCAAGTCCCACTGTGTTTCTGTATGTTCTCAATCAAGGTAATGGTGTCTGGGACCGCTGCAGTCAGAGGAGGTGTATGTTTATTCAATTGGCGATAATCAATGCAAATCCTCCAACTGTTATCACTTTTACGAACAGGCCAGAGGGCATTATTCCACGCAGTGGTGATGGGAACTATTACCCCGGCCTCTAGTAAATCATGTATAGTCTGGCTAATCTCCTCATGTCCTCCCGGTATTCTGTACTGTTTCATTTGAATCACCTTAGTAGCTTGGGGAAGTGTTACCAGAGGAATCTTCAACAGCCCCACCCTTGCGGCGGCTATTGATATAAATCTTTTGGAACCAAATTCATAACATCCATCTTCCAAATGTAGGGTCATCCCTTTCAAAATGTCAATTCCAATAATGTATTCGGGAATGGGCGCAATCAGGACAGTGTATTCTCTCTTTGGAAGTGCCCCTATTTTCATGGGAACCACTATCTGCACTGCCGGGGTTTCTTTTCCGCCCAATCCCGTAATGGTGAAGTACTGTCCCCTGAATTTTCTTGGATTGCCATGAATCAAAGTGGCCTCCGCTCCGGTGTCAACGAGGGCTCGAACTTTTTGAACATTTCCACGTTTCCAATAAATTTCTACTTTGACATGAGGTCTGTTATCTTTGCGAGCCCATCCCTGCACCGGAGTTTGGCCTGTTTCCTAATCTATTTTCACTCTGCGCACATCAGAGTCTGCCCAAGTCAAATCTGGATACAGTTTGCGGTAATTCTCAGGGAACTCCTCCTCCCTGTCTCTGCTTCGCAACCTCTCTGAGCTTACCAGCTCCCTCTCCCACTCTCTTCCTCGAGTTTTCCCAGAACCTGTCAGTTCCCGGTCTCTCTCCCTGCTCCGGGTTCCCTCTGCGCTTCGGTGCTCTTCCTCCCAATTTCCGTCCTCTGGGGATCTCTCTCTACTGTGGGGTTCTCTCCCTCTCTCTCCCTTTTCACCCTCACGCTCCTCCCCTCCTGCCTTTCTCTGGTTCACCACTTTGTTATCCTTCTTGTTCCCTTTCCTGCTCCCCTCCTTTTTATCCAAACCGCGTTTGCGGTACATTTCCCACATGTCCTTGGTGCTTATCCCATCAATTTAATTCCTGGTCACCCCATCTCGCAGCAAGGCCTGAAATATGTCTCGCCTTGTCACCCTGTTGTTATCAGTACGATTCTCAGACCGTGAATTCCTCTCTGGCTTAGCCCATTCTCCTAAATCACTTAACTCACGCACCGCTTCTACCACCTGAGACAATGGGTTACCCGTCTGATTAATTAACAAAGTCATGATGACATGCTTATATGCAGGAGGAGCGGCCCTAATCAGCCGGTTTCGCACAGACACACTTAAAATTCCATTCATCAAATCATGGGCATTACCCATAAAGATAGCTGTTTTCATCCCTTCTTCCTTCAATCTCTGTACTGCATCTCTCAAAGTATACCAAGTTTTATCATTAGGCGGCCAGTCTGACTCTGTCGGATACTTCTGAGCACACCCTTGCGCAGCTAGCTCTAACAAATTGGTCATGGGACCATTCCCTGGATAGGTTCTAAACTCATTTTGAATAACCGGGTCTGTACTTAACATACAAAGCCTCGGGGCGTCGCCGTGATCCAATTGGACCCCCTGGCCCCCCATATCGTGCACCCGCACCAACCACGTAAGCAATGTTTCCCCAGACCTCTGTCGAAATCTGTCTATCACATCACTTAGTTCTTGCTGTGTATAATCCTCCAGGGCATCCAACATCACCCCTCCAGGATTAGCTGGGCTATGCTGTAACTTTCGCCGATATATGGGCTGCGCACGGACAACATTCCTGCGCTCTGTCTTCTCCTGTCTAACATCTTGGCAGTCATCGCCCCCGGACCCATCTGAAAAATCAGATGTATCCCAGATGTTTCCATCCCAAAATTCAGGGTCAAAGGCTAATCCTGCCTGAGAGATAGCTAAATGCACCTTCTTTTTATTAACTTTCCCTCTTCGTTTCTTGTGTTTATATTTAGCTACGCTAACAGCCGTTCTCTCTGCAACCAGTTGGTACATTTCCAACTTATCACTTAATAATTTATTTTGACAAGCTAGCATGGTAGAGGAATTTCGGGCTTCTACTAACTCCTTCCCCAGCTGCTCGTGGTCTTTTTGTAACTGTAAAAATTTTTCATACAACTTTCGGTACGCAGAAAGCAAGATCCAGCCTCGCCTCCCCAACGCACAAATCTCCCTTCCCTTGTCAATTGAAACTTTCTGTAAACATATAAGAAGATCTTCAGGTTCTACATTCAACATACACGCATTCCAATTTTCACACAAACCAGCACAACGTGACCATTCCTGAGCTAAAAGTTTATACGGGGCAGTTTCCCACCCCGGTATTTCTATGTCTGGATTTGCTACATGAGAACCTGCTTTTGAGCTCACTTTGATCTTATTAAGCATTTTCCCTTTTTTTTTTTTTTTCAAATCCTGCAAACGACTACGCCAATTTGTGCTGCTTTACTCTTCAGAATATCAAAACTATGCACTTCAGGATATTTTAAGGCACAATGTAAAGCAATCACTCTCAAACACCTTCGTAAGTAGAATAATCAAGTTTATTTAAGGGGCCAGTTCTCAGCTAGCAAAACTAAACCACACTAATATATATATATATATATATACATCAGGAGAATAACATGAGAATAATGATAAAGATATAAGCACTCTGTGAATAATTGCAAGAGTAAGTGCATATAATACAAGCACACACAATATGCCTCAATGCTCAATAGCATGAAAATGACTGCAAGAATAAGTGCATATTACGCGCGCACACACAATATACTTCAATGCTCAATAGCATGAAAATGACTGCAAGAATAAGTACATATTACGCGCGCACACACAATACACTTAACACATTGAAAAGCTTCACCGAAAAGAGCGTCTGCATCCCTCCGCCGTACACAAAGCTGGGGAACCCAAATCAGCTAGCACAGGGAGCCTCTGTTCGGGACAATCAGTCCTCCTGGCGTTGCGTCCAACCCAGAAGAGAGTTCCTAAACCAGCCCATCCAGGCCCCCAACTTTTATAGTATTTACTAACTCCCAGGAGTCTTTTCTAGAAAAAGACCCCCTCCTTTACAAATTGTGCAATCGGCGGTACCTTGTTCACCCTTCGAGACGTCTCCTCAGAACGGGCCAAGTTCCCAGGAGAGGACTCCAAGGTGAAGCTTGCATTCCTCCTTGTGTACAGGCAGCTTGCATTCCTCCTTGTGTACAGGCGCATCCCCCTGTTGTTCTAACTGATAGCTCGTGGAATGTAAATAGCGCCCTTCGTACCAGGCAGATGGAGCGAAGTTGAGCAGAAAAACACCCCACCCTTCAGCTTGCCGAAGCTTGTGGAAAAACACAGAACAGTGCCTTACGCACCGAACCAGACTCGACAAAATGGAGTCGTGAACCAAAATGGAAGCGAAGGCCAATGAAAGCAGAGGCCAATGGTCCACACTCTGCACCACTGTTTACCTTGCACGTAGTGCTGCCACATGCACGTAGTGCATGTAGCAATACAGGGTATGACCATACCCCCACCCCCAAAAAATGGGGCCAAAGTTGTTCTGCCCACCCATGGGCAGATGGGGCAATTACCTCCGATCCACACCCGGCGGCGGGGGGGGGGCAGAAAGTCCACTTATTGCCAGGGAATAAACAAAAATAAAAATAATTGTGTGGTGGTGGCTACTAACCAGTATGGGCATGGTTATGCCCCCACCCCAACTGAAGGGGGTAACAGTCTTTCAGCTCCCTCCGCATACTAAAACATCTTATCCCAGAGCAAGCAAGTAGTCATTTGATTATTTGGGGTTTTGGTTTTACATTTGGGCCATGAGAGCTTGGCTAACTCTCAAAATCATCCCACTTGGAATGGTGAGGGCTGCACTTTTTGGACTTTGGGATGCTGCCATGTAGAAAAATCCACAAGACCTAAACACATCTGAAAGCTAAACATCTGGGTGAGTCCAAGGTGGTGTGCTTCACATGCAGCCCGCACCATTTTCTTACCCACAATGCCCTGCAAACCTCCAACTTTGCTGGAAATCAAACATTTTTCGCCATTTTTGTGATGGAAACTTTGGGAATCTGCAGGAATCTGCAAAATTCCTACCACCGAGCATTGTCTCATCTATACCGATAAAAATTCTGCTGCACTTGTCAGCCGAAATTTTTTTTTTTCCAAACTGCCCTTTTGGACCCACTTTGGTTCCCTCCTCAATTTCGACATGTTTTTGGCTCTTCCCTGTTACAAGCACTTGGCCCACCTATACAAGTGAGGTATCATTTTTACTGGGAGGATGAGGGGAAGAATGGGTGGTAGGAAATTTGTCCCAGTGCGGTGATCTCACACAGAAATGTGGGAAAAATTTGATTTTCTTTTGCTAAATTTGAGGTTTGCTGGGGATTCTGGGTAAGAAAACATTGGGGGATCCACACAAGTCACACCTCCCTGGACTCCCTCGGGTGTCTAGTATTCAGAAAGGTCTGGGTTTGGTAGATTTCCCTAGATGGCTGCTGAGCCCAGAACAAAAAACGCAGGTGCCCCTGCAAAAACAGGTAGTTTTGTATTTGATAATTTTGATGTGTCCATATAGTGTTTTGGGGTATTTCCTGTTGGGAGCACAAGGTCTACCCACACAAGTGAGGTACCATTTTTATCTGGAGACTTGGAGGAATGCTGGGGGAAGAGAATTTGTGGCTCCTCTCAGATTCCAGAACTTTCTGTCACCGAAATGTGAGGAAAAAGTGTTTTTTAGCCACATTTGTGGTTTGCAAAGGAATCTGTGTAACAGAACCTGGTGAGACCCAGAAGTCACCCCATCTTGGATTCCCCTAGGTCTCTAGTTTTCAAAAATGCACAGGTTTGGTAGGTTTCCCTAGGTGCCGACTGAGCTAGAGGCCAAAATCCACAGGTAGGCACTTTGCAAAAAACACCTCTGTTTTCTTTGGAAAAATGTGGTGTGTCCACGTTCTGTTTTGGGGCATTTCCTGTCGCAGGCACTAGGCCTACCCACACAAGTGAGGTATCATTTTTATCGGAAGACCTAGGGGAACGCTGGGTGGAAGTTTGTGGCTCCTCTCAGATTCCAGAACTTTCTGTCACTGAAATGTGAGGAAAAAGTGTTTTTTTTAGCCAAATTTTGCGATTTGCAAATGATTCTGGGTAACAGAACCTGGTGAGAGTCCCACAAGTCACCCCATCCTGGATTCCCCTAGGTCTCTAGTTTTCAGAAATGCACAGGTTGGGTAGGTTTCCCTAGGTGCTGACTGAGCTAGAGGCCAAAATCCACAGGTAGGCACTTTGTAAAAAAAAAAAAACAACTCTGTTTTCTTTGGGAAAATGTGATGTGTCCACGTTGTGTTTTGGTACATTTCCTGTCACTGGTGCTAGGCCTACCCACACAAGTGAGGTACCATTTTTATAGGGAGACTTGGGGAAACATAGAATAGCAAAACAAGTGTTCTTGCCCGTTGTCTTTCTCTACATTTTTTCCTAAGACAGTGTGTAAAAAAAGACATCTATTTGAGAAATGCTCTGTAATTCACATGCTAGTATGGGCACCCCGGAATTCAGAGATGTGCAAATAACCACTTCTGCTCAACACCTTATCTTGTGCCCATTTTGGAAATACAAAGGTTTTCTTGATACCTATTTTCACTCTTTATATTTCAGCAATGAATTGCTGTATACCCGGTATAGAATGAAAACCCACTGCAAGGTGCAGCTCATTTATTGGCTCTAGGTACCTAGGGATCTTGATGAACCTACAAGCCCTATATATCCCTGCAACCAGAAGAGTCCAGCAGACGTAACAGTATATTGCTTTCAAAAATCTGACATTTTGGCAGGAAATACTTACAGATTATAAAGTGGAGAAAATGGCTGTTTTTTTCACCTCAATTTCAATTTCTTTTTTTATTTCTGCTGTTATTTTCTGTAGGAAACCCTTGTAGGATCTACAAAAATTACCCATTGCTGAATTCAAGATGTTGTCTAATTTTCATAAATGTTTAGCTTTCTGGGATCCTCCATTGGTTTCACTCCCATTTCTGTCACTAACTGGAAGGAGTCTGAAAGCTTAAAAAAATCGTAAAAATGGGGTATGTCCCAGTAAAATGCCAAAATTGTATTGAAATATTGGGTTTTCTGATTCAAGTCTGCCTGTTCCTGAAAGCTGGGAAGATGATTTTAGCGCCACAAAACCTTTGTTGATGCCATTTTCAGGTAATAAAACCACAAGCCTTCTGCTAAAGCCCATTTTTCCCCTTTTAAAAAAAAAACAAAAAAAACATTCTCTGTATTTTGGCTAATTACTTGGTCTCCTTCAGGGGAACCCACAAAGTCTGGGTACCTCTAGAATCCATAGGATGTTGGAAAAAAAGAACCCAAATTTGGTGTGAGTAGCTTATGTGGGCAAAATGTTATGAGGGTCTAAGTGCGAACTGCCCCAAATAGCCAAAAAAAGGCTCGGCACAGGAGGGGAAAAGGCCTGGAAGCGAAGGGGTTAAAACAAAAAAGCAGTAACTTTTCTCAGATGAAGTATATCCAAATGCTCCAGGTTGTATTGCATTTACTGAAAAAATATAAACTACCAAATAATATTTTTCGTTTATTGAATATCATCTACAACATGTTATGTGACCACTCGTCGATTATCTTAACAAATAAAAAAACTTGTTTACGACCCAAGCCAGGACACTTTGGAGGTGATCCCTAAGGATATATTGTTGGACGAAGTGTTCAGATAAGAAATACGCACTGAAATAATGAACTGTTTCTGAAAGTAATAAAGGGTGAATAAAAGAGACAGCCTTCAAGTTAGTGTTGAGGGCACAGTGTATTGCGAAACAGAACGGTGTCCTCAGAATACTGCGGAGCCACCTGTCAAAACTGCAATGAGGAATTAAACAGCTAGACACAGCCCTCGCTAGCCCTTGAGGAAGATGCGAACAGTAGGGAGGAAATAAGAAGTAAAGAACTAGAATATAAAGATATTGAAGAAAGAGATGTCAATTATCTAGGTAAATATGCAAGAGCATAAGCAGTCGAGGAGGGGGAAAGACCCGGCAACACACTAGCCAACATTATAAAAAGGCAGCCGGCAGCTAATGATGCCGCCTGTAGCATAAATGCGGATGAAACCCACAAATATGAAACAAAATATAGAATATTTGTCCCAATACTCAAATGAGCCTGCACGAATCAGGGAACAATTAGACAATACTCACTGGGTGATGGTCACAATGAGTTTAGGACACAGCCCCCAATGCCAGGGGAAATCAAGGAGGTAAAATGAGGGTTACTAAATGAAAGGCTCCAGGAGAAGATGGGCTTCCATCCACATTTTATGAACTGTATGCAGACCTACTAACCTTATACGCGAGTTTTGGTAACTATTCAAAAACTGTGTAAATGAGCTGAGCTTGTGATTCATATAGGTCCATATCTAATAAACTGTAATGCCAAAATACTAGCTAAAATAATTGACAGCAGGATCTGACCCCTCCGAAGTCCAAGGCTGAGGGCAAGTGAATAACCAAGTGCTACCAGAACTAATATTAGTGGATCAATTAACTTACTGTTGCATAGCCCGGAGTGGTAATAGTAATTTGAACCCATTCGAAGTCCAGCGCTTTCCCTACCATTGCACAGACTGGAGTGGGAATAGTAAACTTACTCCTCCAAAGTGCAATACTTTCCCTACTGTTGCACAGAGTGGAGTGGGAATAGTAAATCGTACCCCTCAAAAGTACAATACTTTCTCTACTGCTGCACAGACTAGCGTTGGAGAATAATTTCAACCCCTCCAAATTCCAATGTTTTCTGTAAAACTGCACAGGTTAGAGTGGGAATAGTAAATGTAACCCTTCCGAAGTTTAGCGCTTTCCATACCCTTCCACAGACTGGAGTGTGAATAGTAAATGTAACCCTTCCAAAGTCCAACGTTTTTTCTGCTGTTGCACACACCAGAGTGAGAATAGTAAATTTTACCCCTCTGAAGTCCAACGCTTTCCCTACTGTTGCATATAGTGGAGTGGGAAGTAAATATACCCCTTCCATAGTCCAATGCCTTACCTACTGTTGTACAGACTCAAGTGAGTATAGCAAATCTTACTCCTCCGAAGTTGAACGCTTTCCCTACTGTTGCCTAGGCTGGAGTGGGAATAGTAAATTTAACCACTCCGAATTCCAATACTTTTCCTACTGTTGCCCAGATGAAAGTCAGAATAGAAGATCTGACCCCTCCGAAGTCCAAGGCTGTCCTTACTGTTGCATAGGCCGGAGTAGTAATAGTAATTTGAACCCGTTCGAAGTCCAGCGCTTTCTCTACCATTGCACAGATTGGAGTGGGAATAGTAAACTTACTCCTCCAAAGTCCAATACCTTCCCTACTGTTGCGCAGAGTGGAATGGGAATAGTAAATCGTACCCCTCAAAAGTACAATGCTTTCTCTACTGCTGCACTGACTAGCGTGGGAGAGTAATTTCAACCTCTCCGAAGTCCAATGTTTTCCCTGCAACTGCACAGGCTAGAGTGGGAATAGTAAATGTAACCCTTCCAAAGTTTAAACGCTTTCTCTTCGCTTCCACAGACTGGAATGTGAATAGTAAATTTAACCTTTCCAAAGTCCAAAGTTTTTCTGCTGTTGCACACACCAGAGTGGGAATAGTAAATTTTACCCCTCCGAAGTCCAACGCTTTCCCTACTGTTGCATAGGCTGGAGTGGGAATATTACATTGAACTCCTCTGAAGTCCAATGCTTTCCCTACTGTTGCACAGAATGGAGTCGGAATAGTAAACTAAACCCCACTGAAGTCCAAGGCTTTCACTACTGTTATACTGAGTGGAGTAGGAATAGTAAATCTTACCCCTCCAAAGTCCAGCTCTTTCCCTATTGTTGCACAGACTGGAGTGTGAATAGTAAATTTAACCACTCCGAATTCCAATGCTTTCACTACTGTTGCACGGATGGGAGTCGGAATAGTAGATCTTACCTCTCCGAAGTCCAAAGCTGTCCTTACTGTTGCATAGACTGGAGTGGGAATAGTAATTTGAACCCCTCCAAAGTCCAATGCTTTCCCTACTGTTGCGCAGACTGGAGTGGGAATAGTAAATCTTACCCCTCCCAAGTCCAACGCTTTCTCTACTGTTGCACAGACTGGAATGAGAATAGTAAATCCTACCACTCCAAAGTCTCTCTCTCTCTCTCTCTATATATATATATATATATATATATATATATATATATATATATATATATATATATATATATACATATAACTATATGTCAAATGTAGCAGTACATTTAAATAATTAAACAAAAAATATATAATGTAAAATATATGTTAAATTATATATGTGTGAGCATATACATATATAGAAACATACACACATGAATATATATATATATATATATATATATATATGAGTGTATATATGTAGTATTAAATATTAGTGAGAATTAACTAATTAACGTTATATTGATGGTATATAACAGAGTATTTAAGATTTACTACTGTGAAAAATATATACTGTATGTACATATATATATATACATGAGAAACTATATTTTTTCATGTTTTTAATGATAATAGTGGGACATGATATTTTAGTTACAATATTTTTTTACTTTCCATTGTAAAGATTGTAAAACAATATTTTTGACTCTAGGGGGTCATTATGTACTTGGCGGGATGCCCCGCCGCCAACTGTGCCTGCGGTCAATAAAAGGCCGCCAGTGTTGGCGGTCAGCATCCCGCCAAATAATGACGCATGGTGCCTCACCGACATTGATACGGTGAGGGCCGCCATGCTGGCGGTCGGTGGCGGGGGTGGATGCTTCTCCATCCTCACCGCCACGTCACTCCATACACCGCCATGCCTATAATGAGGCAGTTATAGGTGTGGCGGTGTATGGAGAGGCGACAATGGCAGCGGAGCAGCATCCATGAAGCCCGTTCCCTCCAGGAGCAGCGCGACGGAAAAGGTAAGTGCTGTCCGAGAGGAAAGGGGGGAGAGGAGTGTGTGTGTCAGTGTGTGAGTGCATGGGGGTGTGCGTGGGTGTATGTGGTGGGGATGTGTGCCTGAGTGCATGTATGTGTGTGTGCATGTAACTGAGTGGGTGCATGTGGATGTGGGGGGTTGGGGTTTTGGGGGACTTGTATGTAGGGGTGGGAGGTGGGGGATGGTGAGGGCCGGGGTTGGGGGGCCTACATGGGGTCTTGGGGGTGGGGAGTTGGGGGGTCAGTTTGTGAGGTTCAGGTGTTGGGGGAGTTTCTATGGGATTGGGATGGGTAGGGATTGTGGAAATGGGGGAAGAGGCCTGGCATGTCACATACAGGTGACAGGAATTATTATTTCTGTCACCCGTATGCTTTCTGCCAGGGATTACCTGGTGGGGTAGCTCGCCAGGGACTCCCTGGTGGAAAGGGGATCAAAATCCAACCGCCTGTCTGGCCTCCACCGCCGGGTCGAATGTGCTCACAGTCGGCCCGGCAGTCGAATCTGGCCTTGCAGTGGGTGGTGGTGGACTGGCTGCTTTGCAGCCAGTTCACTACTATGTTCAGAATATGGTGATCCTGGACCGCCATGCCGTTGGTGGTAATGACCATCATCACCTGCGTGGTGGTCCAGACCGCCACGTTCATAATGACCCCCTATATTTCTTTTACACAATATTGTTGATTCCAGTATTATGACAGTGATCTACTCTCCTTGATCATTTCTCAAAAGGATAGGAAACACACGGAATCAACAATGGGGAGAAGAATGCACAATGTCACCACTGTAGGAAACGAGGCGTCATATTTAAGAAAGCGGCACTCTTCTTGCGCCCCCTAACGCTACCATGTGTGTGCCGTATTTCAAATACGGCACACAATGGTGGTAGTTAGGGGACTAGTGTCTAAATTTCTGATGCTAGTTCGGTGCTTTGCAAGATTAACATAAAAAATGTTGTCGCTAATCCTGCAAAGCACTCAGAGGCCCATTGTAAACAATGGAAGCCTCCTTTTAACGCCTGCTCCGAGCAGGGGTTAAAATTGCTGATAAAATGGTGCAAGGAAATCTCTTTGATTTCCTTGTGCCAATATTTGGCCCCCCTAATGTGGGAACACCCCCTTTGCATTCGTTATGCCTGGAGCAGGCATATTGTAGCACAAAGGATTACAAAGTGGTGCAATGCATGTGTTGCGCCACTTTGTAAATATGGTGCTGCATTTTTGGCCTTCTACATTAGCGTCAACAAATAATGCTAATGTAGTGCTGGAATGGCACTAGGGGCTCTTAAATATGCCCCCAACTATGACAAAACTGGTCACTCTCCATCTGAAAGGAAACCAATGAAACTCTTATCATGAAAAATGAGCAACAAATTAAGACCCTATCACTCAGCAAGAAAAATCTAAAACCAGAGGACCCCTCCTCTCCAGTAATCTCAGAACCATCTTTCTATTTAATTTCCATTTGAAACCTGCCTAATATCTTGAATTCTGATCTGTAGCTACGTTTTGCCTCCCTTGAACCTGTTCTGTCATAGAAATCTGATGTTTTATGCAGTAATGGCTTCCCTGGATTCTCAGCTACTCTCATAGAAATCTGATGTTTTGTGCAGTAATGGCATAATTTGCTTGACTTTGTTCCTTGACATATCTGACTGCCAAGACACTGGCCATTCCCAAAAGAGTTGACCTTTTTGTTCCTCCCACACTGCAAAAGAACCAACCACCAGTTCCAAACAACTAATATGCAACCATTCCTCCTCCCTTGTCCACTTTTCAACTGTAAAACGAGATCCCATCTTTGCCTCCCCAACCTGCCTGACTTCCATCTAAATCTATTAAAAGCTCTACCTTGGCTCCAAAAATAGCTTTTCCATTTCAGGCTTCCACGTTCCTCAACCACTAAAAAAAGTCTTCTCTAGCCTCGGCATTCAAGCTTACATGATGATAATACCACCAACCTTTCCGCAAATATTCTCTTTTTAACCTCTGTAATGACCAATAATGCAAGGAACCCAGGTAAATAGCTTGATGTGTTGATGACAAACCAATGATAAGAGCCAAATCTTTCAATGGGAAAAAATCTTTAATCAGAATTTTCTTCAACTCTCGCCTTACCTGCTTTATTTTCTCTGCTGGAAGAGTTAACAGGGATAATTTAGAATTCACTATGAATTGCAGGAACGCCATCAATCTATCTGGACCATTGCTGATTTCCCCTGCTTACTATGGCCCTTATAATGACCCTGGGGGTGAGTGATAAAGTGGCGGAAATTACCATCAAATTATGACCATGGTGGCGATAACTCGCATAGACAGCCAATGTACCACACCAACCGCCAGGGCGTAAACACCCCTGACCACGTCGGTAGCCAACAATAGCCAGACGGAAGACAAAGTAACGGCCACCATATTTTGACCGTGCAATCCACCAGGATTTCCGGGGTGGTACCAACGCCATCAAAAGCCTGGTGAAAACAGAACACAGAAGAGCAAAAACTCACCATCGGAGACACAGGGAAGAACAACACCGCCATGGAACCGGAACTGCAAGTCTTCCCGATGTTCATCTACGTCATGCTCCACCTTGAACACCAACGCTGACAAAAATGACGACGGTGAGTACAGCTGTCTAGCACCCAAGGGAGGGACAGAGGAAAACGAGAGTGAGACACACGCGCATGACACACAGCCGACACACACACACACACCATACACACAACCAGCTACAGACGAAAAACAATGGGACACGATACAAGGCAGAATAATGCAAGGGCAACAAGAATGCAATAATTAGAATGTATTGATTGTAAACAGCTACCAAAAGAAACAATTGTACGAAAAATGGATATGGACAAATATACACAAAGGGCCAATGCCCAATCCAAAGTACTAAGGGCCCACATAGCCACAGGGCACAGTCCAAGGCCCAACTCGAATCCTGACTTCATCCGGATAGAACTCTGCAGGGACATCAGTTTGCAAGTCAGCAGGTACCTCAAGGGAATGGGGGGCACCTCAGCCGAATATGGGAACAAGCCCACTGGTTCTGGAGGGGGCTCCATGCCCATTTCTCTCTACTGGGGAGTGCAAGGCCACAGTCTCTCAGGTGGGTGACCTATCACTGGTTCTGGAGGGGCTGGTGACCTATCACTGGTTCTGGAGGGGGCTCCATGCCCATTTCTCTCCGCTGGGGAGTGCACAGCCACAGACTCTGGAGTGGGTGACTTGTCTACTGGTTCTGGAGGGGGCTCCGTGCCCATTTCTCTCTGCTGGGGAGTGCAAGGCCACAGTCTCTCAGGTGGGGAACATGCCCACTGCTTCTGGAGGGGGCCCCTTGTACAGCAGTCCCTTGAGGGTGGCCTACATGGCTTCCGTTGGTGGTGATGGCTGCACTGTCATCTGGAGTTGAGGGCTGCACTGTGTCAGCAGGTGAAGGTGCCTCCTAGGCAGCCTCTGCTGGAGGCGAGGGCTGTACAGTATCAGCAGGTGAAGGTGCATCCTAGGCAGCCTCTTCAGGAGGGATAGGCTGCACTTCCTCAGCTGGTGGGGAGGGCCCCGTGACCACTGGTGGTGGCGGTGATGGTGTCACCCTGACAGCCTCTGCTGGAGGTGAGGGCTGCACTATGTTAGAAGGTGAATGTGCCTCCTGTGCAGCCTCTGCAGGAGGAGGAGTAGGCTGCTCTTCCTTGGCTGGCGTTGAGGGCCCAGTGACCACTAGTGGTGGTGGTGCCACCCTGATAGCCTCCACTGAAGTAAAGATCTTCTTCCCCTTCCTGGCAGGAGGCGTTGGATCCTGACCCTTCCTGGCATGGGTTGAGGGCTTCTTCCCCTTCATGGCAGGAGGGGTGGGCTCCTTCCCTTCTTGCAGGAGGTGTGGGATCCTAAACCTTCCTGGTTGGTGGAGTGGGATCCTTCACTGACTTGCCACCACGACTAGGTGGTGCCACCACTGTCCGTGTGGACTGTTTGGCTGAGGTGCTGGGCTGGTTCTTTGGGACCCTGCTCTTACGGGCAGGACAGGGGAGGAGGTAGAGAAGCGGTCAAGTTGGACAAGGAAAAGCTTCTTAGGGACAGTGGTGCAGGATGAGGGAGGAGATATGGGATTGGAGGTTGAGGGAGTCGTTGTTGGAGGTGTATGTCTGCTGTACTTGGGTGCAGGTGCATGAGCAGTGTGCTGATGTGAGGTGGATGGCTGTTGGGTGTGTGAGTGCTTGCGTTTGTGTCCTTTAGGAGGGGGGGCAGACAGTGAGGTGTCTGTGCTTCTTGGTGTGGTGTTGCTGGTGGTGGATATTGATTCAGTGCACGCAGGTGTGAGTGTGGATGTGACTGTGAGGGAGGTGGAGAAGGAGGAGAAGGAGGAGGAGGAGACAGTGGAGGCAGTTGATGTGATTGTGTCTGCAACTGTCTGGTGTTTGCATGGGGGCTTGTGGGCTGAAGTGTGGTGCCTGTGTTTGACTGTGCCACTTTTGTGTGATGTCTTGTGTGCATGCTCGTTTGTATGTGTTCATAGGATGGGTTGGGGTTGAGGAGACTGGGACTGGGGAGTGGTAGTTGGAGGGGGGACGGTAGGTACAGGGACAATGGCTGCCATTGGAGAGGAGGCCAGAGCCTGAATCGATCTCTGTCGGGCCGCCAATTCACGTGGATGCCCTCCAAAAATACATTGCTGCAACTGAGATGCCAGCCCCTGGATAGCATTCACAGTGGTTGTCTGCCCTACAGAGATGGATCTCAGGAGGTCAATAGCCTCCTCACTCAGGGCAGTAGGGCTCACTGGGGCAGGGCCTGAGGTGCGTGGAGCAAAGGAGATGCCCACCCTACTGGATGAGCGGGCAGGGGCAACTAGCTGAGGGGCAACTGGGAGGGCTGTGCTGATACAGTGGGTGGCGGCTTTACCTGCAGCTGGGGTGGTCACAGGGGTGTCCCCACCACCAGGGAACTTCCAACGGAGGAGGTATCTGAGTCTGTGTTGTCACCTCCTGTCTCCGCCGTGGTGCTTCCCTCACCCTCCGTCCCACTACTTCCTTCGGCATCAGTGGACTCTGCTTCCTTGGTCCTGTGGGATGCAGCTCCCTCTGTCACCGGTGCCCCTGCTCCTCCGGCCGATGATGCTAATGCACACACTGGGACCCACTAAGCCCTGTCTGACATGGAATGCAACCTTGCTATGTTACCTTGTTTTCCCTTTCAACCATTACCCTGGAGCTTGATCACGCTCCAATGTGTGGCCTGGCATTAAGGGGCACCCACTAACTAACACACACCACCCGGATCCCATGCCACCTACAAATTATTGTTGTAATGGCCACTGTACTCAGCTCCTTGTGCCTGCTGTGATGCCCTCAAGCGCCCATCCAGCTGTGGGTAGGCCACCGCCAGTATGCAGGCCATCAGGGGGGTCAGGTTCCGACGGGCACCCCTTCCTCATTGGGAGGCCATCCCCAGCTGGGCCTCCGCAGTCTTTCATTCCCAGCGTCTCAGGTCCTCCCACAGTTTCCAACAGTGGGTGCTTCGTCTGCCATAGACCACCAGGGTCCACATGTCCTTGGCGATGGCACGCGATAATCCCTTCTTTTGATGGCCGCTGACCTGCATAGGCGATACAGACGGGAGGACACTGTTACACATACAATCCAGCATGTCACACATATGGCCCATAAATCCTGTTTCCTTCACCATTGGCACAAACATCGCCCGGTGCACACAATGTACACCACCACATGACATCTCCCCCCCATGACACAATGCTTGCACACACATCTCCATGCATCCTTCCCACATGCATCGTGCCCATGGTGTACTCACCTGTTGATCTGGAGGCCCATACAGCAGTCTGTACTGGGGTAGGAGATGACCCTGTGGCAGCAGTGGACCCTGAGGACAGTGAGGATGAGGAGGCAGAGGATGAGGATAAGGACAACAGAACATCAGTTAGACGACAATACTTCCAATGACACACAGGTGAGACAGTGGAGCTGACCATTACTCTGACTATTGATTGTGCCTGTAGCATATTGGCATTCACTTCCTTTGCATCTCAACTTACTGTCACCTATGGCTTCTCATTTTCCAGATGTTGGTGATATGGCAACATTGTCCTGATGTGATCATTACAGACAGTTACAGGTCATAATTTGCTAGCTACCACTGTGTTCAGATCATTTGCACTCGATGTGATTGTTCCCACAAATGCACATTTAAGACACATAAAACAGTGTTACTCAAACTCTCTTCGAGGGTGTTTATTGCAGTGCTATCAAATTGAGGGTAAAGTGCAATGGAATGGGGTGGGTGGAGGAAAGTCCAGGGTATTGTTCCACAGGTCCAGTGACCAAGGGGCCATAGGAAGTGGAGCAAAGGCAGTTCAAAGTGGACAAGGTGACAGAATGGGAGACAGGGGGGCCAATCAGGAGAGTCTCATTTCCTGGCAATGGTCTTGGTCTTGGCAAGTGTCTCTGGATTCTGTCTGGTTCACAGGGAACATTAGTGGGGTGGTTCACCTTCTGCAGGGGGAGAGGTGCTAGTGGCCTGTGGGTCCTGTGGTGGGGCCTCCTGTCCACTAGCTGCAGCAGATGTGGTGGGCTGGTCAATAGACTGGCTAGTGGAAGGGGCCCACTGGTGTGCAGTGCATTCCCTCATGATGTTGACCGTGTCTACCAGCATCCCTTCTATGGAGATCATGATGGTGTTGAGGGCCTGCAAGTCCTCCCTGATCTCCTGATGGTGTTCATCCTGCAGCTGCTTGTTTTCCTGCATGTTGTTCAGGATCTGGTCCTCCATGTCCTGCGATTGTTGGTAGGCACCCAGGACATTAGTGAGTGCCTCCTGAAGAGTTGGTTCCCTGGGCCTGTCCTACCCCTGGTGCATGGAGGTCCTCCCAGCGTCCCTGTTGCCCTGTACCCCTGTCCCCTGAACGGTGTGCCCACTGCCACTGACCCCAGGTCCCTGATTGTCTTGGGTATGAGGTGTGGACTGGGGTCCCTGTACAGGTGTGCACACTGCTAATTGACGTGTCCTGGGGACAGAGGTGTGGGGATGCTGGGTGGGTGCTGTGGTGTTGGTAACTAATAGGGGAGGCTCTGTGGTGGACTGGGAGTGGGCTGGGGTGACCAACTGACCAGTGGTCCCTGATGGGCTAGGTTGTTGATCCAGATCCTGGAGTCTAGAGTTACTGTCATCACTGGGGGCATCTTCTGTTGGGGAACTGGATAGTCGTGGCTCCTCCTCTCCACTGAGATTGTGTGGGGCACCTGTGGGGATGTAAGTTATGTGTTATGCTTCATTCATGTGACATGTTGTAGATCCCTATCTTCCCCTCTATCGTTGCTGTTGCCCTGCCACCTTTGTTTGTGCATGGTTATGTATTGTGTGCTTGTTTGTTCTCCATGCTGTGCATGCTTTGGTGATTGGTGTCAATGCAGGGTTGGGAGGGCTGTCCATGTATTGGTATGGCATGCAGGGCTTGGCATTGGGGTTAGTCATATGTGTAGGTGCTGTGTGTGGGATGGAGTGGAGTGAGGGTGAGGGTGTGAGATGGCATGCAGGTATGGGGGTGATAAGTGTTAAATGCTGACTTACCAGTGTCCAGTCCTCCGGCTACTCCAGAGAGTCCTTCAGGCTGCAGTAATGCCAAGACTTGTTCCTCCCATGCTGTGAGCTGTGTGGGAGGAGTTTGGGGTCCATCGCCAGTCCTCCATATGGCAAGCTGGTGCCTTGCTGCCATGGAATGTACCTTCCCCTTTAGGTCGTTCCACCTCTTTCTGATGTCCCTTGTTCTTGGATCAATTAATCAATCAATCAAATAATTTCTTAAGCACACTACTCACCCAGTAGGGCTGTGTGTGTTTGGGGGGGTTGCCGGTTACTGCTCAAAAAGACATGTCTTGAGGTGCTTTCTGAAGGTTAGGAGGTCCTGGGTCTTGCATAGGTTGGTGGGGAGGGAGTTCCAGGTCTTGGGGGTGAGGTGGGAGAACAATCTGCCGCCGAAGGGGGTGGGTTGGATGCAGGGACTGTAGCACAGACGAGGTCGGCGGAGCTGTCGAGTTGGTATGTGGAAGTTTACCCGTTCGTTGAGGTAGGCCGATCCAATGTCATGGAGGGCTTTGTGAACGTGCACGAGGACTTTGAAAATGATCCTTTTGTTGATGGGCAGCCAGTGTACGGATTTGAGGTGGGTGGATATGTGTTCGTGGCGAGGGAGGTTGAGGATGAGACGTGCGGCTAAGTTTTGAATTCGCTGGAGTTTTCTTTGAAGCTTGGCTGTGGTCCCTGCGTAGAGGACGTTGCCGTAGTCCAGTCTGCTGCTGATGAGGGCGTGGGTGACCGTTCTTCTTGTTTCTAAAGGAATTCATTTGAAAGACTTGCATAGCATGTGAAGGGTGTTGAAGCAGGAGGATGATATGGTGTTGATTTGCTGGGCCATGGGGAGAGATGAGTCTAGAATGATGCCAAGGTTGCGTGTGTGGGCGATGGGTGTTGGGGGTGGTCCGAGTGTGGTGGGCCACCAGGAGTCGTTCCATGCCGTCTTGTTGGGGCTGAAGATGATGATTTTTGTTTTGTTTGAGTTAAGTTTGAGGTGGCTTGCTGTCATCTATTTGGCGATGTCGAGGAGTCCGGCGTGCAGGTTTATCTTGGCGGTGGCTGGGTTCCTGGTGAGGGAGATGATGAGCTGGGTGTCATCTGCGTATGAGATGATGGTGATTCTGTGGGGGCGGAGGATGTTGGCGAGAGGGGCCATGTGGATTTTGAAGAAGGTGGGGCTGAGGGAGGATCCTTGGGGGACTCCGCAGATGATCTTGGTGGCTGGAGACCAGAAGGGAGGGAGGCAAACTCTTTGGGTTCTTTCGGCGAGGAAGGAGTGTAGTGTGGTTAGTTTTACGTATCCTTTGCGCATTAGCTTCAGGCTTTAGGCCTTTGTGCACTTTGCCCTGGATGTATTTTATTCATTTGCTTGAAGCTTAGAGCCTCTGTGCACTTTGCTCTAAATGCTTTTTATTTAGGCTTCGTACTGTTATTTTTCAAATAGCCAATTCTACGGTCTTGTTTTTTATTCATATCACACTGTTTAGCCTACTTCAGCACTGGAGTTCTCCATAACACATTCCTGTTGACTCTGTGCTTCAGTCAAGGACACAGTCTGGTACATTGCTGATAGACGTGGTAGGAGTTTAGTCTTTGGCATTCCTGCGTAGGGACATTTTGTGATCACGCTGACATGTTAGTTATACAATCACTTCCTTGTCCCAATACACGCAGGAGGGAGATTCCGACCAGGGAACCACAACTAGACGCTGACTGCCTCGTTGCAGATGCTGAACCAAGATCACAGGCCTTTGCTCAGGTATGAGGACTGATGTCTCCCCAGGGATTCAGAAAGGCAAGTTAGAAGCTTAACATGTTGTGCTCGAAATAGACCAAGCAGAGGGAGAGTAGAAACTATTAGACACCATGATAGCTTTGTTCTTATGTTTTACTCTCCTGGTGACTATTTCAATCCTACTGTGTTGTATGGTTCTGGTTATTGCGGCTCACGCCTTATTATCTAAAATGCAGTCGTTTTATTAAAACATTATATAAAATGTATACTGCCTTTGTCATTTGTATATGAGATCATACTGTAAATGAGAGAGTTGGTTTGGATCTGAGTGACCACGACTTCCCTGAGAAGTTCTAAAGATGTCATGCGCTCGGCTGCCCAATCATCTCTTCCCCTTGGGAGAAATGAGGCACTGCTAGTTAGCCGGAGCAAAAACAGGATTTAGGGTGACAGAGTTCCTTACACATGGGTCCGACTCAGTCCCCCACACCGTGATCGATCATGCTGCCTAGAAATCCAGTAGTCTCATTTAGGATAATGAGAGCCCACGCGACATGGCGCCGCCAACGATTGGTCTGGCTCTAATGTTTAGGTCCGGCTGACTCTCTCGGTCTCATATATATTTTGACTCCTCGGTTCCATAAGCGGAGACGTCCGTGGGGCTGAGGGTTTCCGCCACCACGGGATAGGTACATCCTATTACTTAGTGGTTGGTTGTTCAAGCTTGAACTTTAAAAGGAAAACCCGATATTGGTGTGCCTTCCCTAATCTAGTGCTGTTTTTTACAAATGACGAATCCTAATGTAGTGAATATAGCAATCAATATGCGACAACCGCTCACAGGACATCTGGTGGCACATGGCCTGACGGTCCAGGGGTGTCCGGTCACTTTTGTGGTGGACGCCCATGCAGCCTATAGAACAGAACTTTTTTAATTCTTGGGTCGTATTTCCAGCAGTTGATGGGGGTACAAACACTTTTCACGAATACACTGTTGCGAATGTCCCTGGACAGTACAGGGCATATGCATACTTAGAGATACTTTTATCTTATCAAGAACACCATAATTGGCTTGATGGCGCCCTCCCACACACAGTAGCACAGGTAAGGTTAGGTCCACTGAGTAATGATGGTCCGACCTGGCCTTTATTGGCTACTTACACACCATATCCTGCGGTTGCTAACTTGGCAGTGGCTGACGTTCGTCGTTTATATATAGACTTGGCAACTACATACAGAAGACTGGTTTAGTTTGTAATGCATGCATTAAATACTAATGCAGCGCGTGCTGCTCCGGCGCACCCACAGGCGGTGGTTCTGGGTATCAATCCGGCCACTGTACACTCAGTTATGGGTAAGGTACCGGCTAAACGTGAGGAAACTCCATTTTGGCTGGCGCAAAAAATGTATACGCTGGAAGCAGTATTTCCCCAGATGGGACCTCAGGATAAACATAGAATATTGACGATGTGTTTGCCGTATGGGATGGTTCCAACGGTGGATCTTTGTAATACCTGGGGCATAGGTGTTTGCCGCGCTCTACACTACGGCACACGGTACACCGACATTAGCTAATTTACCGGAAGTGCTTAAACAAATTCAAGATGAATATGGGGCTGCCCCTGTCTTAGATTTGGGCATGCAGTTGAGGGGCAATTTTGCCGCAGTTTCTTCTATTATTTTGAGTAATCTCAAGGGAGAGGCAGTAGCACTAGCAGTGCGAATGCGTCTTCGGGACGTTCTGCAGATTAATCAGGAGCGGGAACTTCCGAGAATAATAGCTGAGACATATTCCAGTATTGGTCGCGATAGCCTAGGGGCTAGACCGCAAAAACCCCAATTACAGGGTAAAAATAATAAAGATAATGCTAAACAACAGCAACCTGAGGGTACTAAAAAGCGCTGGGAAAAGAAACAGCAAACACCTAAGAAAGATTGGGGACAGTCTCCGCAACCGGAGACCCCGCAGAATAGGTATAATCTCAGGAATAGGGATAATTTGAAGACGCCTGAAAGATATCAATATACTGATACACGCCAATCTCGTTCCTTTCAGGACTCCTCAGAGAAGAGAAGTGAGAGAGTTGGGCGGTCAGAGCGGAGAACGGAGTACATGAAACCAAGACAGGATTCACAACGCTCAACTGAGGTTTCTATTAAACAAGAAGAGAAACCGCTGCAACAAAAACAGCAATTTAAAAAGAAGAAAGTGGCAGCAGTCTCAGTTAGTCATGCCGCTCAAGAAGAGAGTTCTCTTGACGAACAAGACATGGGTGTTGGCACTGTTAAACAGCACGGCAGAGGTCACAATAGTTCGCCGGAGTCTTCTAGAGCATCTGGAGGTGAAAGCAACTGATGACTTCATGCAAGTCGAAACGGCGGATATGCGAGTCTCGGATCCTGATAGAGTATATAAAGTGACTCTGAAATTAGAAGGGGACATTGACCGCATTGTACACGCCATCTTTTGGGACCATGTGGTAAAATCATATGATGTTCTGCTGGCCGAACAAGATTGGCTGCCTGACTTTGTTCGCAACTGTCCAGTGGGGGAAGAGGTTATTGCACCTTCCTTCTCACCACTTGTTCCGAGAGAACTAGCGGAGTCCTATAGTAAATTATAGACTATTGCACAGGCCCCCGTTCTATATAGAAATAATGTGGGGTGGGATAGACAATCACCTTATCATGTAATTCCAATAAAGGGCGAACCTCAGCCGCAGCCGCAGTATCCTATCAAATTTGAAGCAAGGTCATCGGTTAGGAATATTCTTACACAATTGGAGTACCAGGGTGTAATTGAGCCCTGTGTCTCGCCGATGAATAATCCCTTATTTCCGGTTGCTAAACCGGACCATTCATATAGGATAGTGGTGGATTACAGACATTTAAATGGTCATACATGCACATGTGCAATACAGAATTCACATAGCGCAGCGCTTATGAATAATATAGTGCGTAAAAAATACAACACAACTTTAGATATCTCAAAAGAATTTTTCTGGCAAAATATAGCACCCGAAAGTCGGTACTATACCAGTTTCAGTGCGTTTGGCTCTCAGAAAAAGTTTTGTCGTTTGCCTCAGGGGTATAAGAATAGCCCAGGACTGTTTTCGGCTGAAATTCTGTACGAGTTGGACCCTGAAGCGTTATCATATGTTGATGACATATATCTGACAGACAATGAGATTCTGCAACATCTAAGGCGTGTATCACGCATTGTTGTGGGGTTTGCTGAAATTGGCTATAAGTTTAATTTTAAGAAATCGAAGATTGCCTTCCTCAGCGTCATTTTCCTGGGATATGAGTTGTCAAGAGAGGGCAGGAGCTTGGCGCCACATTTTTTGGAGAAATGTGCTCAATTGCAGCCTCCTAATACGGCTCGGAAGCTCCAGTCATTGTTGGGGTTTCTGAATTTTGGCAGAACTTACATTCCTGAATATGCTACGCGTATAAAACCCTTATACGAGTTGATTCGTCCGAATTTTTCGAGTAGATTTTGGACGATTGAGCATACACATATCCTACGAGATTTGCAGACTGATCCCTTAGCAGTTAAACACTTACACACACGGGACAATAAGACACATTTAGTCATCAGGGTGATACCTGGGGCTGTTGGGTTTACATATGTCACCTTTAATGAGGGTGAGACAGTCCCGATTGCATACAATTCCCACTTGTATTCTGCTGCAGAACAACGATTTGCGCAAACTGAGAAAATACTCACTGCCGTACAGATGGCTGTGATTAAAGAAAGACCTCTTGCCCAAGGCCAACGCATTATTGTTGTTTCCCCGATTCCGGCCTTAGAGGCTGTTACAAAAGCGAGTGTCCCTAATTCGAAAGCTTTACACCCGCGATGGATACAATGGGTTACGTCTTTGACAGCCACTGATGTAGATTACATATTTGACCCTAAACTGCAGACTCAAGAATTTCTTCAATATGAAATGGAGTACCCAGTTCCTGCTGGCACATTGCCTATTGACCAATATCAGGTGGTCATGTATACCGATGGCTCTGCGCAACCAGCGGTTGGGACTAAACAACAGTATTCTGCTGCATGTGTGGTGGTGAGCGGCACTATGGAGGGGGAAGTGTTCTGCCCCCAACATACTTATACTAAAACCATGGGAGATTGCACGGCACAGCTGGCTGAGCTCAAAGCTCTATTGTTAGCGTTGGAGCACGCGGATCCGGCGATTTTAACCTTGCTGGTCTGTGACTCCTACTACTGTGTTCAGTCTTTCAATGAATATCTACACTATTGGAAGTTGAATGGGTTCAGAGATTCTAAGGGCAACACCATTAAACACAAATTGTTGTGGGGTAAGGTTGCGGATCTGAAAGAGACGCTTCCTAAGGTCCATGTTGTGCATACACTTGGACACCAGCACGTTGGGATACACGTTGCTGGGAATACTTTGGCTGATGAAGCCGCGAAGTCGGCAGTGGCTGTTGCCACTGTGGCCGCAGTGACTCGTTCGAGTTCCAAACCAGACACAGAGATTTCGGCTGCCATAAAAGCTACGGCTGATGGCACGCCCTTTCCTAAAGCATTTCCTTCTAAGTATCGTTACTGCTTGAGTAGTGCATTCAATGCTGTTGTTAATATTCCAGGCATTGGTGTACGTGATTTACCAAATAAAATTGAGAGACCTCGATTAATTTCTACAGCACATGAGGGGGCGGCATCTGCACATGCTGGTGTGGCTGCCACTATTTCGCTTTTACAGGCTCGTTACTGGTGGCCTGGTCTCTATAAAGAGACAAAGCAATATGTCCTTTGTTGTGATGTTTGTCAACAAATTAAAGGTTCATCGGCTAGACGCCCGCAGCAGACGCCCCTTCTAATTTCAAACAAACCTTTACAGTGTGTGTGCTTGGATCATTGTGGTACTTTGTATACAGATAGTGCATACAAATATATATTGGTAGCTGTAGATTCGTGCTCCAGATTTGTGTGGGTCTGGCCACAGCGCTCGGCTGATGCTCGGACTGTTATTAAACATTTGCATATCTTTGTCGATACATTTGCAGTTGCGGCATTTCATTTGGACCAGGGCCCTGCTTTTGCCTCTAAGGCATTCAGGGACACCATGGCTTCATTGGAGGTCCAACTCCAATTCTCGTCTCCATTTCATCCCGTGGGAATTCTGTCGTGGAGCGTTTAAATCGTGATTTAAAGCAATCCTTAACGGCCAGTGTTATAGGTACCGGTCGTAGTTGGCTAGCCCACCTGTATGGAGTACAGACAGCACTTAATAACTTGCCTAGAAGGTCACTGGGGGGTCGTACTTCATATGAGTACCTGTTTGGAACACAAATGTATGTTCCTGATCTAGATTGTCCTGGTGTGGAGGCGGCAGATACGCCCTTTGACATAAATGATTGTGTCACTGTTTTGCAGGATTTGCAACAATTCCGTGAAGATAACTCTTCTGCAAGTGCTGCCTCCTCAGGAATTAAGGATGAGCCAGTAACTCCTACTGGTTGGATACCCAGGATTGGGGATCTAGTGTGTGAAAAGGTCGCAGTAAAGAAAGGATTTGGTCCTTCTTATCGAGCACCTGTCCCTGTGTTAGGTGTTAGCGTCACGAGAACTGTGATTTTACCGCCGCTGCAAGGGGCCAAAGAAAATCGCTTTGTTTCCATTGATAATGTCAAATTACAACATGTGGCCGATTCTGCACAGCAGACCAAGAGGGACACCCAGTAGGTCCGGAATCCCTCTCACTACTGGGGAAGAAGTCCCGCTGCAGGTGATTTACACCGACGCTTTTTCCTCTCCGAGCTTGGGGAGGGTGGAAGATGATCTTGCGATTTTTCCACAGACAACGATTAATTTGGAATCTTTTGATCAAGTTGCTGTACGTTCTACTGATGTTTCTGAACATGTGGTTTATAGTGTGCTAAGGCGAGAGCCTCCATCTGCTTCTTTGTTCACAGTTGCACCTTTTGCAAGAACTGCCTCTGGCTGCTTCAACGACACTGATGATGCAGTGTCCGGCTCCTCGTCCTCGATGTCTTCAGTCCGAGGTCCACGTAAGCTGCTGTGTTGGCTTAAACGCACATATTTTGTTTTTCCTTGGAACTATTTGTGACTTTTTATGGCTGTTATGACTCTTTTTTTGTGGTTGGTATTTGTGGTTACTTTTTTTCTAGTAATACATGGTCATTTTCTTCCTGAACGATCTGACATTGAGCACGTGGAGACTGTGTTAAAACCACATTTTTCATCTCATATGGTTCGAAGAGACTTGTCCAATGTAAACGTTTCTGCAATACCGATTTCAGATGGGATTGTGTGGGATAAAGTAATGTTTTATATATATGGTCCCACTGAATTGATTCAAATACCGTATGTCCTCAAGTTATCAATGAATGATATTGTTATACCGGGCATTGTTTCTGATGATTGGGATGTGAAGACAGTAGATTCTATGCTGACAGACTTGCAATATTATACTGTCTATGACGATGAAGATGCTTACCTATTTAGAGATAATCATAGTGACATGTTTTGCTACAACTATTATGGACACCACTTTATTCATAAAGCAAGTAGACCTAAGTCCATATTTGATTATGTGCATTGGGAACATTGCCCAACTCCTCCACAGGGGAGTTCAAAAACGTATTATGATAAATTTGCATACTTTTCTGGGAATGATCAACAAAATGCTAAGTCTTACTATTTTAAAGTTACTCCGTATGCTAATAAGCAAATGTTATTGACCGATACTAAATTACTATATTCAAATTTGTTTGTGTCTAAACTTTCGGTTGAGGGGTATGAATATTGGTTTAAGACTGTTGATTTGAAAAGTGTCTGGGGAACGAAAAATTGGCAAATGCAGGGCAGGGACACATTATTTAGAGCATGTATTATCCCTGTGCAGATGATTTTCCTCAATGACACGGTACAACAGACTAGCTGTTTGGGCTTGGCAATGATTAGAGAGTTAAATTTGCCTAGTATACCTGTCCCTTCCAAATTGAACAATTGGCAGCGATATGTTAATGCTACGTTTAGTGAGGTTACACACTGGGTCCAGAATGGTACGCTTAACACTTCATTGGTACATCCGGGCGGGTGGTTATTATGGCCTGTAGACACTAATAAGTGTCATCAACGTTTTGTCACCTCTTCAGGGGGGTTCAGGACTAGTAGGGCAGACCCTCGTTACATTTCACCAGAACATGCTGATATCATAACTACATACAGCGTGGGAAAGCTTTGTCAGCAATGGTTGAAGTCGTCCACGCTGGATGCAGTTAAATCACATCTCACGTTACTGTCTAATGATACTGACTTACAAGATTTTTTGTCAGGATCTAAGGTACCACGGAAGAAACGATTTTTATACGAAGTATATAATGAGATTTGGAAGCTTTCACGGCAGGAGGCAGCGGCCTGGTTGAGGCAAATTGATCAGGAAAACCGGATACAGGCTTTGTCTGTTGTAGATAATGGCATGCATACCCTTTCTGACCGTGTTTACACAATTGACAGCATCGTTTCCTCTGCTATAGACATTATTAAATCAGATATGTCTTCTTTATATCATGGGCAGAGTCAGACGTGGTCCATCATGCAGCTGGGTTGGACTCTTCAGACCTTGAAGGCAGGTCGCGTTCCGTGGTAGCACATTCGTGCCAGAGAGATCTTTGTCTCCTTTAATTTAACTTGTCAACAACAGCTGATGGCTAAAAAGGAAGCGACGTATGTCATGTTGAATATTGAAAAATTTGAAAAACTGCCTTTCACGGTTGCTGAGATTCCGTCAGCTGAGTGGTTGATTCATGGGGCAATTAATCTGCCTATCTCCACTCTGCAATTTACTTCTTGTTTGAAGCACATTCCGGTGGGTAGATATGAACGGTTGGGAGACAGTTACATACACGAGGTGTGGGAGCTTCCCTTTCTATACAGATGTATTAATGGTTTGAGGGAGGTTTTTCTTAGCGGTAGTGAATGCGAAACTTCTGTCAGCCATTCCATGGTTTGTAAACAGCTGTCCTTGCACGGAGCGTGTAACGCTTCGATTGCTAACTTAGCTTGTTATCTGAAGGGAGTTCGAGTCCCGGTTATTAAAAACACTTTCCAGGTGCTTTCTAACGGCAGTTACATTGTTCTTAACAGCGAACGCTGCTGCGGCATGCGTGTCGGAATAGTTTACATTGTCGTTGTCACCAAGGCCGTTACGTGCTGCGGGAATGTGTTGTTTCCCCCCACTCAAATTAGGGAGGTAGCGGACATCTGGCCTCATATTGCTACTTCCAAGGTTAATTTAGACAAGTTGAGTCGACTGAAGGCATTATTGTTTCAAAAGCATGTGGCCCTTACATCTGCTAGCGAGACCTACGCACTACAGGTGGCAAGGTCATCAGCGGAAATACAGTCTCTTTTGAATACTAACTTTCCGAGTCACTTTGGTGAACTTGTGGGACGTATATTTAATGCATCCAGCAATGCTGGAATTGCACATTTTTTCAAAGCCGTTGGTGTTGGTTTTGCTCACACCTTCTCTTCCATATTCGGTTTGATACCTTCGGCTATACACTCTATTTTCGGAAGCATTTTTGGGGGTTTCCCGATTACTTTGACTTTATTGGCTGGAGTCTTGCTATTGTTGCAATTTTTTCGCAATGGCTGTCCCGCCACGATGAGATCCTATATTGCTGCTCCCGTCAGCGCAGCTGTGTCGTGAACGCATGATGCAGCATTTTGGAGCGACACTCCTGGGACATTTGGAGTGTGACTGGTCTCTGTCATTCCGACCAGTTTTGGATTGTGTGCAACCCATGTTTCGGTGCCTTTGGTGCTCGTTTGAACATGCACTGGCTTTCTGTCTCTCACTGCAGCGCCCTCCAGTGGTCGAAACTGATCTGTTGATGTTCCCGATTAGGGCTCATTCCCAGACTTGTGCACTACGTTTGCGTTTGCTTCGTGAGGCAGTTTATGAGATTCCCTTCCTGGAGGAAGATGGTATTGTCTCATTCATAGGCCCTGCACAGGGTGCCGCCCTTAATGGTTTTCGGGCTTTGGAACACACCTGCTCGATGGTACTTTGTGGCGTGGATTTTCCGATATTGACATATATCGAAGTGGAGGAGCTCCTGCTTTCTATTGCTTCTGTCTGACAATTGGATTTTTTTTTTTCCTCGAAAATTGACATTATATTGTATTTGGCTTTATCGTCACATGCTTCCCAATTTTATGACTTAGTTGTCCTCTGACCTTGTCGAAATATATATATTTTTAGGTATTGTTTATATCTGGGGCATACTTTTATATTATTGGAACCACTTGCTACCGACAAGGGGAGGGTGTAGTGTGGTTAGTTTTACGTATCCTTTGCGCATTAGCTTCAGGCTTTAGGCCTTTGTGCACTTTGCCCTAGATGTATTTTATTCATTTATTTGCAGCTTGGAGCCTCTGTGCACTTTGCTCTAAATGCTTTTTATTTAGGCTTTGTACTGTTATTTTTCAAATAGCCAGTTCTACGGTCTTGTTTTTTATTCATATCACACTGTTTAGCCTACTTCAGCACTGGAGTTCTCCATAACACATTCCTGTTGACTCTGTGCTTCAGTCAAGGACACAGTCTGGTACATTGCCGATAGACGTGGTAGGAGTTTAGTCTTTGGCATTCCTGCGTAGGGACATTTTGTGATCACGCTGACATGTTAGTTATAAAATCACTTCCTTGTCCCAATACACGCAGGAGGGAGATTCCGACCAGGGAACCACAACTAGACGCTCACTGCCTCGTTGCAGATGCTGAACCAAGATCACAGGCCTTTGCTCAGGTATGAGGGCTGATGTCTCCCCAGGGATTCAGAAAGGCAAGTTAGAAGCTTAACATGCTGTGCTCGAAATAGACCAAGCAGAGGGAGAGTAGAAACTATTAGACACCATGATAGCTTTGTTCTTATGTTTTACTCTCCTGGTGACTATTTCAATCCTACTGTGTTGTATGGTTCTGGTTATTGCAGCTCACGCCTTATTATCTAAAATGCAGTCGTTTTATTAAAACATTATATAAAATTGATACTGCCTTTGTCATTTGTATATGAGATCATACTGTAAATGAGAGAGTTGTTTTGGATCTGAGTGACCCCGACTTCCCTGAGAAGTTCATAAGATGTCATGCGCTTGGCTGCCCAATTATCTCTTCCCCTTGGGAGAAATGAGGCACTGCTAGTTAGCCAGAGCAAAAACCGGGTTTAGGGTGGCAGAGTTCCCTACACATGGGCCCGACTCAGTCCCCCACACCGTGATCGATCCTGCTGCCTAGAAATCCAGTAGTCTCATTTAGGATAATGAGAGCCCACGCAACAGGAGGTGAGCCAGTCCAGGGCCTCAAAAAAGGCGTGCTCGGAGTGTATGGTGGCATACAGTGTTGAAAGCTGTGGAGAGGTCTAGGAGGATGAGGGTGACGGTCTCGCCCTTGTCCACTCTGGTCCTGATGTCTGTGCAGGCGATGAGGGCGGTCTCAGTGCTGTGGTTCTTGCGGAATCCAGACTGGGAGGCTTTGAGTATGTTGTTTTCTTCTAAGAAGTGAGACAGTTGGGCGTTGACTATCTTCTCAGTGACCTTTGCAGGGAAGGGGAGAAGAGAGATGGGACGGTAGTTTGTGAGGCCTTCCGGGTCTGCTTTGGGTTTTTCGAGGAGAGCGTTGACTTTGGCGTGCTTCCAAACATCTGGGAAGGTTGCGGTGTCGAAGGAACTGTTGATGACGGCGCAGAGCTGGGGGACGATGATTTGGCTGGCCTTGTTGAAAATGTGGTGGGGGTAGGGGTCTGTAGGGGAGCCTGAGTGGATGGAGTGCATGGTTTTGCTGATTTCTTCGTCGTTAGTGGGGGTCCAGGTGTGTAGTTGGTTGGTGTGGGATGGTGTTTGTTGTTGGTTGTGCCGGTGGTGGTGATGGTGGGTGCTGATGCTGTGAAGCTGTTTTGTATGTCTGCGATTTTGAGGTGAAAGTAGTTGGAAAGGGAGTTGCAGAGGTTTTGGGAGTGTGGAGGGTTGATGGTGCTGGATTTGGGTTTGGTGAGTTCTTTGACGATGGTAAAGAGTTCCTTGCTGTTGTGCGTGTTGTTGCCTATGCGTTCTTTGTAGAAGGACCGTTTGGTGGTCTGGATGAGTTGGTGGTATTTGAGCATGGCTGTTTTGAGGGCGGAGAAATTGCTCATTGAGGGTTCTTGACGCCAGGCTTTCTCAATTTTATGGCATTCTCGTTTGGAAGCTTGGAGTTCTGTGGTGAACCAGGGGGCGGTCTTGACGGTGCGGGTGTTGTTGTTTGTTTTCAATGGGGCGAGGGAGTCTGTGCAGGTTGTTGGCCATTGTGTGAGGTTGTGGGCGGCGGTGTTGGAGTCGTTGGTGATGGGAGGTGGAGCTTGTGTGAGGTTGGCGATCAGGTGTTCTTTGGAGATCTTGTTCCACTTGCGGTAGTGTGTAGTGTGTTGTTGGTGGTGGGTGGGGGGGTTTCATGAAGGAGAAGTGGATGCAGTGGCGGTCAGTCCAGTGGAGTTTGGAGGTGTGAGTTAAGGTGATGTGGCTGCTGGAAGTGAAGATGGCATCAAGCATGTGTCCCGCTGAGTGAGTGGGTGAGGTGACCAGTTGCTTGAGGCCGAGGTTTGTGAGGTTGTCCACAGGGCTGTGGAGTTGCAGTCATGGGTGCTTTCGAGGTGAAAGTTGAGGTCACCACGGAGTATGTAGTCTGTGGAGGTGAGGGCGTAGGAGCTGATGGTATCTGCGATGGCGTCGCAGAATGGGGGCGGGGTCCTGGTGGTCTGTAAATGAGGGTTCCTCTAAGAGTGGTGTTGGCGTTGATGTGTATTAGGAAAGTGTAGGTGTTCTGCGTTGTCTAGGGTATCGTTGGTGTTGGTGGAGATTTTGATGGTGTTTTTTTGTATTATGGCGATACCTCCTCCTGGTTTGTTTATGCAGTCTCTACAGGTGATTTTGTAACGTTCTGGGATGGCTACGGCTATGTTGCGTTCTGATGAGGGGTTCATCCATGTTTCTGTGAGGAAGGCGATGTCAGGAGAGTATGTTGTGAGCAGGTCCCATAGCTCGATGGCGTGCTTGTGGATGGAGCAGGTGTTAAGGAGGATGTAGTTAAGGTGGTTGCGGGGTTTGGTGTTATTGCGGTGCGTGTTGGTATTGCTGATATTAGTGTGAGTGCAGGAAAAATGGCATGAGTGGCATGTGAATGGTCCATGTGTGTGCTTGGCCTGGGCGCAGGTGGGGTGCTGGCCTGGGTTGAGGGCATGGAGTTCTGTGGAGGAGTAGTGCTGCTTTGGGGGGTCGGAGAAGCATGGACCAGGCGCGGACTGGCACAGACGGGCTTGCCTCTGGCGCGCCAGCTGCGCAGCCGCCATTAAGAAGAGGAGGTGGGAGGGAGGAGCAACTGGGAGGTGTGAGGGAAAGACCAATGAGGGTGTGAGGGGGGCGCGCCGCAGGGGATGCAGCGGCTGGGTCGGGGAGAACCGGCAAGAGCCAGAAAGAACGGGCGGTAACGCAGAGGGTGAAAACGAAGCGGAATGTAAAAAGGGCACAGGTACAGTCAGAAACAGTGCATGAAATGAAAAACGATTTACATAAAATGAAAGATTACACGCAATACAAAGTGTAGAGCACACTAGACACGCCTACCACTAGGCACCAGGGATGAGGCTCAGGCCTGCGGGTGGTGGAGGGCCTCAAACTTCCTTCTAGCGGCAAATGGCGGGGGCAGGGACACGGAGGCAAGCTGGTGGAGCCAAAGAGGACTCCTGGCCAAAAGCAGGGCGGGGGTCACAAAGGGCTCCGTGCAGCGGCCGGCATTAAGAAGGGGAGGTGGGTGGGAGGAGCAGCTAGGAGACAGGAAGCGGGAGGGAAAGACCAATGGGGGCGCAAGAGGGGCGGGGCTGCAGGGGACGCAGGGGCAGGGTCGGGGAGAGCCGGAAAGAACGGGCGGTAACCCAGAGGGTGAAAACAAAGCGGAATGTAAAAAGGGCACAGGTACAGTCACAAACAGTGCATGAAATGAAAAACGATTTACATAAAACAAAAGATTACATGAAATACAAAGTGTAGAGTACACTAGTTATGCATACCACTATGTACGAGGGATGAGGCGCAGGTGGGTGCCTGCGGGTGGTGGAGGGCCTTGAACTTCCTTCTAGCGGCAAACTGCGGGGTCAGGGGCACGGAGGCAGGCTGGTGGAGCCAAAGTGGACTCCTGGCCAAAAGCAGGTCAGGGGGTCAGCTGTCCCACGACGTTCACCCTATCAACGATTCTCCGCCATAGCTCCATCTTCCTTGCAATGGATATCTGCTGTACCTGTGCTTCAAACAGTTGTGGCTCTACCCAGACTATTTCCTCTACCATGACCCGTAACGTCTCATCTGTGAAACGGGGGTGCATTTGTGGGGCAATGGGTGTTGTGTGGTATGTGTAAGTGTGAGGGTGTGGGGTGTTGTGAGTGGGTATGCGTAGGGATGTATAGGTGTGTGTGTAGTTGTCGCAGTGGTCTTGATGTCTATCTGGTGGCAATGATTTGTATTAAAAAAGGGTTGTGAGTAATGTAGGTATGTGGTTTATAGTGGTGTGAGTGCGGCGGTGTGTGCCTCCAATGGTTTACCGCTATTGAATGTCCGCCGTGGTGATTCGTACGTCATGGTGTGGTGGGCGTTGTTCTGTTGGTGTATCGGTATGGGTGTTGGTAGCGACAGTTTATCACTGACCTTTGGGTTGGCGAATTTGTGTATGTGGCTGTATTCTGTTGGTATTCTGTTGGTTTGGTGTCCTAAAATGCCGAACGGACCTTCGCCACTGCAGCGGTATGTTGGTGGCCGTCAAGGTGGCAGTAAGCGTTTTTTACCACCAATGTCATAATGAGGGCCTTAGACTGGAGGCAGAAGACCTTTTTGAGGAAACCATGAGGGTTTAGACAGGATAGATGCATTCACAGAAGATGAGTTGCGTTACCTATGCAAGCTGATTACTAACAAAGCAGGAATAGTGCATCGGAAATTGGCAGACCTAGAGAAATATGACATAGAGGTTGAAAAAACAAAGCACTTGAAGAAGAGTTACAGATTAGATTTTGATTCAAAAGAGTTTGAGAACATGAGAATACCAGGAATGAAAATTCACCTTAGGGAATTGATACAGAGCGTTCAAACATGGGGAGCATTAGACAAATAGTAATGCAGAAGGGTGAAGGAAAGAGACAAGAAGAAAATGGATACTGCAAATCTTACTGCAAATGTCGAGCAGGTTGAGGACCCAGTGAAAGTTCTACCAATGAGAGACATTCCAGGAGGGAATTTTGTCCATGTCCCTTGGAGCAGAAGTGATGATTATCCCAGGTTAAGAGAGAAGCCAATAGAATTGTACCAACCGACCGACAGGTTTGTGAAACTAACAAAATGCCTGTGGGACAATTTGAACACCCTATTAGAGATAGTAGTTCCAGCAGACTTATGGGTTGAATGCAAGAGGATCATAAGTTGGCCAACAAGAGAACTTCAGGTAGATCAGGCAACAGGTGTACCATCTCCTGACGTAATGAAATATTACTATAAGGTGATTGAATTTTTGAAATGGAGAATTTTATCCAAGGACATTGACTGGCAGAAAATAGATAGGACAGCCAAGTAAGTGAAAGAGTCAATACATGCATATTATGAGAGATTGTTGCAGGGGTTTAAACATTACAGCGGTACAGAAACGATTAAGCCGAAAAACAGGATTCATTTTGTGTTCAGATTTGTTGAAGGATTGAGACCTGAAATTAGTCAGATGATTAAGAGTCATTTGATTTGCTGGCAAGGAAAGCCAATGATGAGGCTGATGAGGTATAGCTGTATGCAAAGTAATGTAGTGACGAGATTGAGTGGAAGCAGAGAAAGTTTAAAGAAAAGGCAATGGTGATGCAGATTGAAGTGACACAAACAGGAATGCAGGGAAATTTTCCGCAACAACAGCAGCAGGGAAACGTGGTGTTTCAGAATCAAGCAAGAGGTAGAACTCGTGGAGTATTTGGAAATGTGAATTGTAATCCTGATTTGAATACTGTAGTGGTTCGGAATGATGTACAGGGAATGAAGAGATTGTTGCTATGTCACACTTGCGGAGGGCTCAGACATTGGAAGCAGGAGTTTCCGATGTTAATACAAGAAGGTGTTGTTCAGCAAACAAGTGACATCAATTATTTTCAAAACATGAGAGGACCGAGAATGAAAGGTCATAATCCAAATTTTCAAAACAATGTGAATCAGATGCAAGGTTTTCAGCCCATGCTACAGATGCAAATGCCAGGTTTGCAGATGTCCCAGGTGCAGTCAATGCAACCGCAAGTTCAAATGGTACCTACACAGCAAATTCAAATACCTCAAGCCTCACTGGAGCAGCAACATGTGATGCTTCCTCAGCAGGTCACAGGTCAAAGGTTTAATCAGAGTAATAACACAGTGCACCAATTCCCGTTACACAGTGAGAATGGAATAAGCGATAAGTGGGTGAGTGAGAGTTCGGATGAAGAAGAATGTTTGCTTGC